>NC_133816.1:682500-1017500 GCF_043250625.1 Sebastes fasciatus | reverse complement strand
CTGAGTTATTAAAAAAATTCCTGAATCCAGATCGTGATCCAGATCGCCACCAAAATGTAATGAATTGGTCGTTGTGCCACAACCCACCCACAAAAACTCATTCAGGGTAGAGGTAATTATACATGTTTTATAGTCTAAACCTTCCCTAACTCTTGTTGACTTGTGACCCTTTATATTAAAGCAGTATCAACTCGTGACTTGAATGTATGTTTTTCTTTTATCCTATTGAGACCACCTCAGCTTTATCTTGCGACCTCTTGGGAGCCCATGACCCTGAGGTTAGGAAACGCTGGTCTAAATGATTCATCTTAAAAAATAACTGTCAAAATGGAAAAGAAAACAATCATTAGAACAATGCTCTCTCAGTGTATCCATATTCATTTATTTGTATGAGCGTGATGGTCTCAAGTGTGCAGCTTTATAATTGTCTGTGGAGGCAGACGGTCTGTGATACCGTGGAAAACACATTTTTCTTGGTCAAATGGCTGCTTTAATGAACCGCTGTGGCTGTTTAATCAGAGTCAGGTGCAGAGGGCTGAATGTAGCAGGTGCAGAGGATGATTGAGGCAGCGACTGATGTTTATGAGAGATGCAATCATGCTCTTCCTGTGACTTTGTTGCATATTTAAATCATATTTTCATGAAGTACGTGCACATTGTTGCACTTTCTCTGTCCACACGTTGTACAGACTTGATACTGGATGAATACATCACCACTGATGAAAAAAGCTCACAATTCAAGTCTAGTTTTGAAAGAAATGAATCATTAAATCAGCTGCTATCAATATATTTATGTTGATAAAAACTTTGATTAACCACTTGTGAGTAACTTTCCTGCACAGTTCCCAGTTTGCTCATCAGTGGTCCTTATGAGGCTTTTTGGAACAAACTGCAAAATGCAACAAGTTAAACTTTGTCATTTTGGTTTTGACAGAAGAAAATTGTAAGCGTGATTGCATCGTTATTCGTTCTTTTCCCAAGCCCAGATTCCACAAAGAGGTCCAATAAAGATAAGGTTGCTCAGTATCTGTAGCTGTAGGTATTTCAAGCAACATTTAAGGTGTTTTTTCTTCGGAGGACATAATGTCCCAACAGATAAACAGGCTTGTCAGATAGCTTATCAAAGCAAAAATCTACTGTAATTGAGAAAGCTCCCCCGCCGCCGGTATTCCCTCCAGTCATACACCCACCATACCTGCCTGAATGAAAACAGTTTGCAGGGACACACGAAGACATGCACACATAAACACATAAACGTATACAGGGTTATGAAGCTGTTTAATACCACCCAGAGCAGTTTTAGTCTGCAGTTGACTAAACGCAGCACTGAAGTCACTGGAGTGATGCCTGGCCCACTCAGCTCTATTTTAACGCCTGTAGACATCTGTTGGTGTGTGTTTGTGTGAGTGGCACAGGAATAGAAAGGTATTAAAACTGAGTCCCCCCCACTCTTGCCTGAGGGAATCAAGGTGCATTGCCGTTCATTTGAGCTCTGATGACTGAATTAATCCCTCAAAACTAGTGATGCACCTATACCACTTTTTTCAGACCGAGTATGAGTACTTACATTTGTGTACTCGCCGATACCGAGTACCGATACGAGTACTTCTCTGTGCCAAAATTCCCTCGTTAACAGCCAGCTGGAAGGTGTGAGTGACACATGGCAGGCTGGGGAGTCCAGCATACGAGGCAATGCGCCGCCACCGGCTCTAGGTCGGCTTGGAAAGGCTCGGGTTGCTCACGGCTGCAGCTTTACAGCGCTCCCCGCCCGGACCTCACCGCACTGGGACAAAGGGCTCGCTGTGCCCTTTCTCCCCGCCGGGGACGGCCCCCTGCCCCCCCAGCGACAATCAACCGGGGCGGACTGTCCTCAGTGCGCCCCGACTGCGTCGTGCTGCCAGATCGGGGCTCGGCCCACGTAAAAGGCGCCAGGGGTCTGCGGCGATGTCGGCAACCCACCAGACCCGTCTTGAAACACGGACTGGCTGAGGTGGGATCCCGGCCCAGCGGGGTCGGGCGCACCACAGTAAAGTGGTATCGATGCTGTTGTATCGGAGCCGTTTTGCCAGTACGAGTACATGAGCACAGTATCGGACCCAATACCAGATACTGGTATCAGTATCGGTGCATCCCTACTTAAAACAATCAAATGTTGTTAAAAGTTGTCATCCGGAGCACTGAAGCTCTGTGCTTTATCTTTAAGTCATGGTTGTATGGAAGTTTTTATTGGACTTTATTAGTTGTAATCCACAGAAGACATTCCACAAATGTGTACCATGATTTCCAAATATTTCACTATCCACAAACATGTATTTTTGTATTTGTGTTGTGTAAAGTCACATCCACAAAAATAAAGGGCGATTTGCAAATACACATAACTTAGTCTGTAAATACGTATTTTAATTCCACATAAAAATTGTATAGGTTTACATGTAAAGTGATATATACGCATTTATGCATCCATTCCTAAACGTGGAATGATATTTGTGCATTTTCAGATTGCTTCCTGTGCATTTACGGGCCACGTGACATTTGCAACTTCCCTCCTGTTTGTTTACGTAATTTTGTCCGATTGGTACCGCATCAGATTTGTAGAAACAATCTGTAAGTAAGAAGTGCATTTACTAGCTCCACCAGGAGGGGGCGACATTCCCTCACATGAGCTGACGGAACTACAGTCTAAAGCTATATAAGTAGAGTCTAAGGAGACAACCAACAGCCTGGCGTCTGGAGGTGAAAGACGACGTGGAATATCTTTATTTAACGCGAGCCAGCGTCAGTGACTAAATCAGTTTGATTGCATTGTTTTCTATTAGAATGAACTAACTGGCCGCGAGAGACGAAGCGCTGCACAGCGTGCATTTTTTGTCAGACTTCCTGTTTCTATTTATTCCTTATTCTAAAATATGAAGAACGGCTGATTGGTGAAATTGAAATGATATAAATATATAGAAATTATGTTATCTGATACGATACCTCCTCATTTCACTACAAACACCTAAACACCATCTTTTAAGTGGTTACGTCTCTAGTCTTGACCGCTCAGCTGATAAGTACGTGGTTTGAGTACATGGCGTAACATAAGTGCATATTTAACGGTGTGGAGACGTCCGATGTTATTAGGCTATAAGTAAACAAGATAAGAAGATAGATTTGTCCTTCTATTTACTAATATTTGGAAATCATGGTACACATTTGTGGAATGTCTTCTGTGGATTACAACTAATAAAGTCCAATAAAAACTTCCATATGGTTGCAGTGAAAAAGCAAGGGTCCAGTTAAGTTACAGTTACTTTAAGGTTTTGGGCTAGATAAAAGTTGATAGAAAAGTGGTGATATCTTTGGTAAAAAAATCAATAAAAAAAATCAGTGTTCTTAGATTGTCAACTGACAGCTGATTTAGAGCTTAAATTGCGCTAACATTTTGGGACTAAAATCCCACAATGTGTGACTGCTGCTTCGACCTACATCTACAAACCAACCAATCAAAAGTGACACTGAATAACTGGCGAGCTAGCAGAATGCTAGTGCTAAAATACATTTACCTCAAACTCTCTTTGAAAAATGGACCTTTCATATTGTCCTCTTTTTCTCTGGCTGTGACCGGCTTCACAATCCTCTGTCGACGTTTCATATGCATGTATACTGTAGAACTATGATCTAAGTTTGTTTATCGTTTTGTTACATGAGAGCAGCACAGATGAGTAAGGAGAGTTGATGAGACGCCTCTGCTTCCCCCCCCCCCAATTTACACTGTAGCATAACAATTCACCATGCTTCTGCACCATCTGGAATGAGTACAGTTTGACAGTGATTATGACCAAGACTTCATTATACCCTACAACACCCATCTAATTCATTAGACCCATCTTGCACAGTGTGAAATGCTTGTAAAATTGTTATTATAGCATTATACCAGGATTTGACTGCAAAGGACACAAACAAGCAAAGGATGTATTACTGACGTTTGTTAGATTCAGTACACAATTACAAATGAGTGTCATGATTTTTGATTTCATAAATCAGTGGCATGCGTGCGTTCAAGCTCTATTTAGTAAAAATGAGGCTGGGCGAAGGTTAATTCTTCTGCAGGAAGGACAGCTGAAAACAACAATAATATCAATATCATGTGCAATACTACTTTTTCCATTCTCATTGTGCAATATCACTGTTCATTGCGTGCAATATTAATGTCCAACATGTGCAATATATATATAATATATTTGAGCTTACTTTACCTTTTCATTTACCTTTATTTCATCTTATTTACTCATTTTACTAAATGTATCTTACTTAATTGTTATTCTTTTAGGCACTGGTTCTAGAAATCGTACTTTTTATTTTATACACTTGAACTTGTTGTAATTTTGTTGTATTTTTGATTAATCTCTGGCACAAGAATTTCCTTTGGGATTAATAAAGTTCTTATCTTTTAACGTTACCATGGTGTGTTTTAATCTTGCAAAATTTAGTTTTTGGTGGTAAACTTGAGGCAGCTCATCGGGGATTCATAATAAATTCGCAAAAAACAGTGCAACCTGTAATGAAGGGGTGTATGTTAAGTTAAGTACATGGGATTTATTGTTTTGTTTTTTACCATGGTATGGAATTGGTACTGAGAATCGTGGAATTTCCCTGTATGGTAGCAATTTTTGTTTAATAAAGCTCAAAGTCAAAACTTTATATTGAAGTATTGCTATCGACTGCTTCATTTCTGGTATGGTGACATCCCTATTCTAATACATGATGAAGGTGTATGACTGAAATATATCTTCTACTTTAATAAATCCATGGAAGAAATTCATCTCTATGATCTTCTCCCCTACGTGCACTCTATCATCGCTACTGAAGGAACTGGCCTTCTACCTCCAAGAGGTCAAGGCCCAGTTACGTGTTGGTTAATCTTGTATGACAAAGAGATTTTCCAAACAGACGGGTTAAAGCATAATAATACAATTTATTCCGAACAATCAATGTTGCATAAGTAAAAATAAAAGAGTATACAGATATCTGGATCCAGTCTACGTGTCCCTGACAACATACAGTGCATGGGTCAGTTCGTGAAGTCTGAACCCCGAGCTATCCCTGATCCAGCCTATTCATGGTTTACACAATATTAATATTCATGAGCTTATGGCACGTGATGTTTTTGCTGCATGTCTTCTTCGTTATCTCCTTCTGACTCCTTTCTCTCCTTGACCTTGCAAAAAGAACAACAGCACCTGCCTCCTCCCTTTCCTCGCATCACTCCACTCATAACAAATCCAACAGTCAGGTTATTGCAGGTTATTGTAAGCACTTTTGTACATAATAAATCCAACAGACCCTCTTTTGAACTTAACTAAGTTCACCTACAGATAATGTTACATACAGATATATTTATTATAAGCATAGATAATGTTACGTACAGATGTATTAATTATAAGCATCATCACACAACCTCTTCAGAATCAACATCTTCACTATCCCCCACCATTTCCAGGAGACCCTGTCTCTCAGCTTGGAACATGGCCATCTGATAAGAAGGAGGTGCATCCGGATGCTTTCGTTGCACAGCAGAAATAATCACACGCTCAGTGAGGTGGCGAATACATGGAATACAGCAACAACCGCATAATACTAAGCATGCACACACAGCAAGGATTGAGGAGAATAGAGATACCACCATGGACTTCCATTTCCCAAAGGTACGGTCTAACCAGTCGTTAATGGGGCTGTTGATACCTGAGTCATCGTGCATCGATTCAGACAGCGTCCGGAGCCCCTCTAGCGCCTTAGTTACAGTCCTTTCCGGCGCTGTATTGTTAGGGATGAAAATACAACATGAGTCTTGGAACATTGAGCATACACCGCCTTTCTCTGCCAGCAGCATATCTAATGCCATTCTATTTTGGATCACCATCAGTGACGTAGGAGCCATTTGTTCAGCTAGTCCGGCAATTGCATCACGGGTTAGATTAGTCAAACGGAGAACATTATAGTGGATGTAGTTAATGCGGTCAACATTTTTGTTAGGAGTGATAGGGATCAGAGCACTTATTACAGGTATGTTTTCAAAGCCTGCAGCTATTTGGTCAGCTAGTTTATATTCATTAGGGGAGCTACCTCATTACATCATTCTTTATAATCTTGGTTTAGCCTTCCCCCCCTTGTAGCCCACTCCTTCCACCCTGCTTCTGAGTGAAAGCATTGTCTATTGTTAAAAAGAGTTACTTGTGATTAGCCAGTTTTAGCAGAGTGCAGAGGCGAGGATGATAAGTAATGTATCTAAACTAGTACAGTCTGTGCTTTCCCAGGTTATTCAGATTTATCTGAGTACACAAATTCTACACAAGGGTCATGGTATTTTCTCTCACATTCCCTAAAACATTTAAAATACATGACAAATCACATTAAGAAAGTTTGTACAGAAGAACGAGGACAAGAGAGGTAAACACAGATGTTACAACAAACGCTACTAGCAGTTTGCCGTACTGCATGATGCTTCTAGTTTGTTTTCCTGCGCGCAACTGAAAAACTTTTATCTGGGTGGTCCTATTTTATACTGGTTTGGGAAAGGAAGTGAAACTTCTCTCTGGTGGATTCTCCCCACCCCTGGTTTCTTTTTTTATCTATTTTAGCATTTATTCTAAGCAACAAGTTTTAATACAATGTGATATATGTTTTTCAAAAACCACCTAGATGAGTCCACCTAAACAACCATGTTAGCCTGATTTAACTGTAAATACAGGCAAGACCTTGTAACCTTCTTTCCCTTATGTGTATCTCATCACAGTCACAGTTTATACAGTATATGAAAAATAAAAAATATATACGTGACCCTCTTTTCACGTAGCCTGGGCTCCTTGTGGGGCTGCCTCCTCTGCTGCTTCAGGTCCTGTCCTGCTGCTGGAGCACTGTGTTAGGTGCCACCAGTTGAGTCCTTTTCCTGCAAGCTGCACAGCTGTTGCAGTTCTGGCCAGAACCTTGTGTGGGCCTGTCCAACGTGGCTCCGACCACTTCCTCTTTAACACCTTCAACCAAAGGTGTTCCGGGGGTCCGGGGTCAGGTCCTAGAACGTCCTCTGTGACAGGGGTGACAGGTTTGTCACCTGTATAGGAGAGAGCTGACACAAGAGCATTAACCTTCAAATAGTATGGTCTGTAACCGAGGTCAGGAAGGGGAGAGGGGTTTTGGGACGGCCCTGGGAAAGGTCGGCCACACGTAAGCTCAAATGGTGTGAGTCCTGTTATTGTGGATGATACACAGTGCCAAATTTGTGTTGTAGTCCCAGAGCCTTTTCGACAGATTGCAGGTCTTTATTTTTGAAATGTGAACCATTATCTGACCTGATCAATTTAGGAAACCCATGTTTCGGAATGTACTCATTCACCAGACATTTAATGACTGATTTTGCGTCCTCTTTTCCCGTAGGGTAGGCCTCCACCCAACGTGAAAATGCGTCCACAATTACTAGGAGGAATCTTTTCCCCCCAGCCCTTACTCCCATATCTGTGAAATCCATAAAGATTTCCTGTCCCGGGGCAGTGGGAGAAGGATGTTTTCCTGCCCTAGGAGTGATGGTAGGTCTGATGTTACATGTACTACATACGTCACACTTAGTCAAAAAGTCAGTTATAGTAGCATGTTTCCGGGGAATCCACCAGTGGCGGAGATCTCATAACATCTGTTTGTGGCTTTTATGGTCAAGTCCATGAGTCTGAGTCAATATTGAGGACATCCAACAGGGGGCATAACTATTTGATCTCCGTTATACCATATACCATCAAACTGTTCTATAGCTCCCTTATCTTCCCAGATGGTTCGTTCTACTGCTGTGGCAGATTCTTGAGCTTGTATAATGGAGAAATCAGTTATCTCAGAACCGAGATCTGCTGTGGTCATGACCATCATAGTAGGTAAATACCCTGCCGCCTTTTTAGCAGCTGCATCAGCTGCTTCGTTTCCTATACTCTCTAAGTCAGTGCCCTGACTGTGTCCTTTCACTTTGATCACAGCTACACAACTGGATTGCTTCCAACAACTCTTTCATCAACTCCTCATAGGTTTATTCTGACTAGTCTTAAAACCCGCTTGCACCCAGCCAGACATATCTCTGTGAATTGCATTGCACACATATGCAGAGTCTGTGAAAATATTCACTGCCTTCCCTTCCGCTAACCGCAGAGCACAAACTACAGCCGTAAGTTCTGCTGCCTGATGTTTTGGAGCTATGGCTAGGGACACATGGGGAACAGCTTCTTCTGACATGCGATACCACTGTTCTTGTGCTGGGGTTAGTTTTACTGCGGCTGCTACTCCTGCTGGTGCTATATAAACATCTCTTACTCCTATCCCCCAGGTTGTATCTAACAGGTTCTGTTGGAACTCATCTTGATACGTAAGATCATTATTTCTGTCATAATTCAGAGTGCAGTGGGGAGGATCGGGAACAGGGAGGTAAGGGTGTAGAGCCCTAATCCATGGTTGCCACATGTTGTAAAAGTCAATCAGAGGGTTTCTGTCGGCTAGCAGGGTCCAATATATGTCTGCACAGGGTGGTGGGGCATCAGGTGAGGTATCAGGACTCAACATGCACATGCGATCAGCACTGGAGGGCGAGGAGCACACCATTTCTTCTCCTCCGGGGAAACTCACTATCACAGCTTCTGGTGAACAATGTACAGAAGCCCCCAGTGCTGCCAAAACATCTCTTCCCAGGAGATCACGTGGACAATCAGGTGCATACAAAAAGGGGTGCTCCATCACCTGTCTCCCAAGCCGGACAGGAAGGGGAACAGTAAAAGGCAGTCTTTGTTCAGTGCCGGAAAATCCCAAAACGGAAACATAGTGAGAGGAAAGGGAACACATTCAGCTAAGGTGGAGTAACGTGCTCCTGTATCCACCATGAACCATCTTCGTTTTCCGTTCACTGTCAACTGGAGACAGGGCTCTGCCAGCCCCTGTCCCTCCATCTCCGTCGGGCACCCCTATGGGAACATTCCTGGTGTATATGGACCCGGTGGAGGTCCCTGCGCAGAGTACCCGCTGTATGCCTGCATTGGAGCTAGCTGTTGGTTTGGTGGAGTCTGTATTGTTGGCTGATATGACTGCTGTGGAGGCCCTCTCATCTGCTGTTGTTGTTTCTGAAGACAGTCACGTGCCCAGTGATCCGGGCTTCCGCAGATGTAACAACTGCCTCCTCTTGGTTGGGCATACCCCCTCCCCCTGCCTCCTCCTCTCCCTCTGCTTCTATTCCGTCCTCCATGATAAGGGGGCTGCTGATATGAGGCAGCTTGGTAAGGAACATGATACTGGGGTTGATACATAGCCTGTGGCGGGCCCTGCAGTGGATAAGGATTCTGTGGCGGGGCTGGAGCTGGTGTTACAATTTGAGCCATCTGGGTATCTTTCTCTTAACTCCTTCCGGAGGATGTTTTAACAGAGCTAGTCTGAACAGAGACTGCTGTGATTCTTTATCTGGGTTCACCCCCGGATAGTTGGAAACATGCCAACGCACTGACTCCTCTGTTTGTCACCTGTCTTCGTACTTTCCATAAACTTTATGTGACCTAGTTTTGGGGGGTGTATATGGTCTCGCCTCTTCGTCCCCACCCTCCCGTCTCCTATGTATCCCTCCTTTGGAGTGCGTTCTCATGGTTCCCTCTATAGTGATAGGAATGTCTTCGTCTTCATCATCATCACCCTCCTCTACTGCTCTACTAGCCTCGTCATCAGCGTCCTCATCTACCTCTCCACTAGTGTGAACATCATGATACTCTGCACGGGATCTCTCTGTGTCTCTCTCAGTTCTCTGCATCCAATCACCTATGTCTGGACTCTCTGTGTGGGGTTTAGGGGTAGATTGAGCTCTCCTTCTTACGCCTCCATTATGCAAGTCTGGTGGTAACATGGCTTGTCCTAACCTGTACTGTTCAGCCTGATCTCTCAGTTCTTCCCTTAGCCTGTCTATTTCTCTGGCTTAGACTGCTTTTCTCCTATCGATCTCCACAAATTAACCTCACTGATCTCCTCATCTAAATCATCTACCTGTCTCCTAGACCCTATTCCAACTAGACTGCTTAAAGAAGTTTTACCTCTAGTTAGCACCTCTTTACTGGATATGATCAATGTGTCTTTACTAACAGGCTATGTACCACAGTCCTTTAAAGTAGCTGTAATTAAACCTCTTCTTAAAAAGCCCACTCTTGATCCAGAGGTCCTAGCCAACTATAGACCTATATCTAACCTTCCCTTTACCTCCAAAATACTCGAGAAAGTAGTTGCCAGTCAGCTGTGTGACTTTCTACAGAACAATCATTTATTCGAAGATTATCAGTCAGGATTTAGAGTGCACCATAGCACAGAGACAGCGCTAGTGAAAATTACAAATCAAGTCACGGAGTTCCACAGGGTTCTGTACTTGGACCAATTCTATTTACCTTATATATGCTTCCCTTAGGCAATGTTATTAGAAAACACTCCATAAACTTTCATTGTTATGCAGATGATACCCAATTATATCTATCGCCTTTAATACGATCCGGACGATGAAGCTGACTGTGAAGTTAGCTAACCTCGGGGTCCCAACAGCCACCTGCAACTGGATTTTGGACTTTCTGATTGACAGACCACAGGTGCTGAGGATGGGAGATAAGATCTCTGGTGAGCTCACAGTCAGCACGGGAACCCCTCAGGGCTGCTGCCTCAGCCCAAAACTGTTTGCACTATACACCCATGACAATGTTTCCACTGAGAAGAACAACATCATTATTAAGTATGCAGATGACACAACCATCCTCGGCCTCATCCAAGGTGGGGACGAGTCTGCATACAGGGAACAGGTCAAAAAAATCATCAGCTATGGAGAGGACAACGACCTTGTTCTCAACATAGAACAAACAAAAGAACTCATCGTGGACTTCAGGAGGAGAGCCCCCCATCTGCAGCCTCTCATCATCCAGGACACAGAGGTGGAGCGGGCTGCACTTCATTAGGCTGCTGAAGAAGGCTGGACTCAGACGTCAGTCCCTCACCCTGGCCTACCGAGGACTGGTGGAAAGCATCCTCACCAGCAGCATCACGGTCTGGTTTGGGAACGCTACCCAGGCTGAGAGGAAATCACTGCAGCGAGTCATAAAAACTGGAGAAAAAATGACTGGCTCTAACCTCCCCTCCATGGACATGATATACACCCAGCGCTGCAGGAGGAGGGCACAGAGACACCTCCCAGCTCACTCTCTGTTCAGGTGGAGGGAATCAGGACACAACCTGAGGCAGCACAGGCCAGAGAGCATCTCCACTCTCAGAGCACCTCTGCTTTCACAACAGCTTCTTCCCAGCTACAATAAGACTGGTGGCAAAGGACGTTAAAGAGGGACACAAATACCCCACACCTCACCTCACCTCCATACCATTATTGACACACAGCACACCTGAACTGAATGGACTGTAATGCTGTGCAACATGCCTCCTTCCACTGTGGAATTGTCTGAAATATATTAATTATTTATTTTTTTAAATATTTTTGAGAGTTAGAAGTTCTTTTAACATGGTCATGGAGCATATATACTGTATATTTGTATTCTGGGGTATCGTTCCTATGCAGAGGGTAGTTTAGTTTATTTATTGACTACACTGAGGGCGCTTTATATTTTAATAATTTATTTATTTATTGTGTTGAGTTGAATGTGCAGCTTATTTTGTACTGTAATTACCTTGTGCCTTTTCTACCTTTTTTCTTTTCTTAAAGCTGACTCGGTGTAAACTGCTCACAATTCCAATGTACTTAAGTGCAAATGGCAAATAAAACTTTTGAATCTTGAATCTTGAAACAAGCTGTCAGGATTTCTGTCCATTTGTGATGTCACAAATATACAATATTTAGACCCTTTACACAGATTTAAACATAAACATTCTAAATGTGTCCCAGTTTATTCCTGGTTGCAGTGTATGTGAATGTCATCAGCTGACAGGAAGTACACATGGACCCAAGGTGTTGCCTAGCAACGCAATTCGGTTGCAATTTTGTCGCAATTCTGTCGAAATGCGCTAAAACAGAGCGTTCAAGACAGAAGGTAAATACAGGTATATTCAGGCTGACAGTATGAGGAAAATAACGTTTTTTTCACTCTTTTTTTTTTTTTTTTACAGTTTTTTGAACATTACAGCATGTAAACATGTTCTAGTAGAAACACAAAAGACAAGTATGATCCTCAAAATGAGCACAATATGGGACCTTTAAAACATGGAACCCACAAACGCACTCTGTGGAGGATTATTTGAGGTGAAGCAAAGATGGAAAACACAATCCTGCATCATCATTAGACTGAGAGGGAGCTCGCAGAGATATGCATCTTCTTTAGCTATCCAGAGCATCTGGATGCTGATGGGCCTGAAAAAGGTTAATATGATTTAGTTTGGACATATTCATTACAGAGCGGTATAAAAATGATTCATAATGATTTGGTCTAATGTATAATAGGTTTGATAAGAATGAGAGAGGAGAGGAGAAGATGAAGGAATCTGGGGAGAAAAGGAAAGACAGGAGAGAAAGTCTCCTGAAGTTATGAAATTAAAGGTCATAAAATGTAAAATACATATCTTAAATGACATTAAAACTCTGTGGACATTTCCGTATATTGTCCCTTTCTCATCAGATGACTATTTGAGTGAATAGTCGATAGTCAACGTGCAGCTCTGTGATTCTTCCCGACACTTTATGTTGGAGTTTGCAGTCCTGTTTTGTTGCCAGAAGATGTCAGAGCGTGATAGATGGAGAAACTGAGGGGCGGTGCTGTTCCAGACTTGTACAACTGGAACAACTAACTACTGTTCTGGCACGCTAAGGCCACTGAGGGAGGAGAGAGACAGAGAGGAATGAATGTGCCGGTGCACCTGCAGTGATCTTGGCTTGAGATCCTAGGCGAGACTGGAGCAAATATATGATTAAAAAAGTAATTTTTATAAAACGGTCGCTATATCATGACAGTAGTACATGAGACAGGTAACCTGAAAAAAATCATGTTCCTCTGTGTCCTCCGGTGTCCTCCGTTGCTCCTAACGGCATCTGCAAGATTTCACAGACCGGAGGAAAATAAGCAGTCAGAGCTGATCTTAGGTCTGCTGTCCAGCTGCCGTCTATGAGAGCCGGCTGTCAATCACTCTGAACTCCGACCAAACGGTCAAACTAGGCAGCGCTGATCAAATATGAATCAATATTATGTTACGTTAATGCCTATTTCTCTCCTCACATGTTCTCAGAATCATCTTGTAGTGCACGGTTTAGCTGTAAAATGAGAACATTTGTGACGCCGCCGCCATTGTGAAATCTGGTGAAGGAACGCCAAGTTCCAGTCACATGACCGGAGCACAGCTAATATGAATGCTCTCTCTCTCTGTAATGACCTATGATTGGTCAAAGTCTCCCGTCACGGGCTAGATATTCTAAAGCCTGAAAACAGAGCCATGAGGAGGAGCAGAAGTCTAGTTTTCTCTCAGAACACTTGAATTACAATATGCTGAAAGATTATTATGGGATTTTTGCCAAATGATGCCAAAAATATACTGACTACTGAAACTTTAATATAGCATCAAACAGCTATTCTCTATGTAAAGATATAGAGGAGTTATGTCTACATGAGCAGAGAATGAAGTTTCTCTCTCTCTGTGTGTGTTGTAATCTCTGTGCTTTCTTGACATAGCTGGGCCGTTCATGTGTGCTTTTAGCGCATGTGAGCGTGCCCCACTGGCTAGCTCACGGCCGCTATGCACTGCTCTCGTTACAGCTGATGATGCCGTCCAGACCGACAGCGCTGTTGCCGAAGTGTAGCACCCACCCTCCGGTTCCCCCCCAGGTTAACACTGTTAGCTCTGTCAGCACTGTCGGTGTTTTTTCACTCTTAGCACTGTTAGCACCATTAGCTGCGAGCCGCTGGCTCAGCCGTCACCATGTTGAGAGCCGTGCGGAGGCAATAGAAATGCTCCCAATCTCACATTTAGCACCTTTAAATTGTTCTATTTATTGCATTTATTTAAATCCTTGTTTCTGTGCTGCTGTTCATGTGAATGAGCCTGAGACTGAGTGTCTGGAATGTAGGGTTAAAGGACACACTAGTGTGCTTGTTCTATGGGCCCACTGATGCGGAATATCGCTGGAAGATCAGGGTCATTTTATCAGTCGCCAGTCGAGCCATTTTGGCTTCATGCCCCACTGAGCAACTTTCAAAGGAATGAACAGGAGCCCGCCTCCAACGCTGCATCCAGTTCTCTTAATACAACCATGGCTACAACATACGTATAATCATTTAACATGCTCACTGTGGCAATGCTAACATGCTGATGTTTAGCAGGTTTAATGTTTACCAATGTCCACAACACTGGCCCAATCTACAGTGTAACAGTGTAACTGTAGATTCTAAGTTTTTTCACATTAAACTCAGTGAAATTCCAGTTGAGTTGGACCAAAGCACACTTGGTGATTGTTGGAAAGAGTAACAACGATGGTTTAGGTGAGTTTAATTTTGTTTTCTGTCCAGTTTGAATGAAGTGTTTTACGCTGCTATGCTACATACAGCTGATCTCAACATAAACACAAATACATGTGGATGATGGCGCAAGCTGAACAGAGAGGGAGGCGGGGCGAGGGGGCAATCGTACTCGGGCACCTTGGCGGAGGTCTGCACTCTTTGAGTGCCATTCTAGTTAATTATTGAATTGAGTAAAATAAGCATTGTGCTGAATTCCCTCCAACAGCTTTTCTTTTAATGGCCACCTAATATGGTGCTGGAGGCTCACTGGTCTATTTCTGCCAACCGTGGCTGCCAACACCATCTTTCTGAAAATATACATTAATATATAACTCAGGAATAAAAATATATCAGTAATGTAAAAATTGAATTGACTGAAAATGAATCAACGACAATTTTGATTAGTGATGAAGTCATTTATTGATCCAAATTGTGACAATTTGCTGCTTTTCTCTTTTTTACAGTATTGTAAATTCAATCTTTAGGTTTTGGACTCTTGGTTTGACAAGAAAACCAATTAGAAAACATTAAATTAACGTAATTTGCAGCCCTAAAATTAACAACGGTCATCCGTTTCATCCTTTCATGGTGTCTAAGTAATGTCTCTTGTAGTATGTGGACTGGGACAATTTGGATTCATGTGCAGCTGTTGATGACAGCTTAAAACAAAAGAGTAGTATGTTGGAGCAAGAGAGAACCAGCAGAGACACAGTGATGGGACATCATGTGGATGGGTATTTTAAGGTTGTGTTGACGGTAAAATTACACACTGAAACCCAGTTTGTGTGTCTCTTTCTTGTCCTTGCTGCAGTTCAAGTGCACCGGTCACATCCCATGCATCGTCGTTTTTAACAAAAGTCATTTTTAACAAAAGTAATTTTTCTTGCCTCAGAGTTGAAATGTATCTTGTAATCTGTTCAAGTTAGCTTTCAAAGCATCACACTGAAAAGCTAAGAACATCATTTCAGTAGCTAAGACCTGTCCATCACCTCCCCCTACAACATGGGATTTATAGTATGTTGGCAAAGCAAAGCCAATGTTGCGGTCTTTCATCATGAAATATTCAGAAAACAATAAAACGTTTGACCGAGCATGACAGCTACTGCAGGCAGGGAGAAGAGTAAAGAAAGAAAGGGTTGAAAGGGGACGTACGGAGGTTAGGGAGAGATTAAATGAAGGTGAATTAATTGGGAAAGAAAACAAAAGAAGCAGGGAAAAGAAAGATATATGGAAATATGTGCTAATGGATGAGACAGAGGGATTGAGTTGATGGGAAGAGATCCAGCCTGGGAGTGGCTGCAGCCATCTCAGATATAAATAGTGAGGCAGCTGAGTGGTTGGAGGCGAGGCAGCGGTTTCATCACACACACACAATAAAGGATGATGTTGCATCGATGTAGAGATAATGCCTCAAGGATTTCTGTCGTCTTTGCAGCTTCCCTCTGCGATGGCATGCAGGAAAACCAGAAAGCAATACGCTGGAGATGCACAGCTTCTTAATTTCCCATGATGAATTTTGGGGAAATCTCTCAGATTCTGCTGATCAGGATGTAATTAAAGTTGGAGGGATGATGCATCTCTTCACTCTGTTCTGGCATTTAAAACATTGGAAAATGCTTCATATTCACATCAGTAACCTGACACACTAATAATATTTCAGGCTGTTCTCCGTTCGTAGTTATACCTACCTACTACTACCTAATGCACTGTCATTCATATATATCCCACATAATCAATTTGTATGTAATCCACGTAATTGCGTAGGGAGGAGGTCGTGGTGGGTCTGGGCCTCTTCGCCCAGGAGACCAATGTTTATACCTCGTGTGAAACCAGATGTCACTGTTGATTTATTTGTCATGTTCAATTCAATTTATTTTTATATAGCGTCAAATCATAACAGAAGTCATCTCGAGACACCTTTTCTATAGAGCAGGTCTAGACCGTACACCATAGTTTAGAGAGAGAGAGAAAGAGAGAGAGGGAGAGAGAGACAGAGAGAGCACAGCAAATCGAGCGTAGCGTTAGTTCATGCAGGCCATGATGTCAAGCTCTGCTCATATGATGGCGATCAGCTGATAACAGCTGATCTTAAGCCAGCCCAATCAGCTGATGCATCAGCTGACAGATCAGCTGATTCCTCTCTATGCATTCATTGGTCAATTTCATACAGGGCACCTTATTTAAGCTGCTTCAGCCGGCCTACCGTTGCTGCTTCCTCTACAAGCCGCTCGCAACATGAGAACAACCAGATTTTCCACGTACAAGCTTCAACTTACCCTGCTGCTGGTCATGTCGATTTCCGTCCATGATGACTGAGTTATGGAGTCACAACAACAGCATCCGAGGCAGAGGAAGCCATCGGCAAAGAGAGCCCGTTCCCTATCCGCCGGAGCTCGCATCTGATAAGTAGACATTCAAGTTCTGCTCCCAGCATTTCCTAATGGCCAGTGTCCAGGCTCCTACAAGTCCTGGTTGAAAACCACATCACGGCTCCAGTCGGGTCTTCTAATGAAGAGCTTTTGTAATGTTTTGGAAAGCGTCCATGGCAAAACTCCACCAACAGATCTTCTCAAAACCTGCGCTCCCAGGAAAGCCGCCGAGAAAAGGAAAGAAAGTGCCCGAAACTCCGCTGCAGTCCCAGCTATGGCCGCTGAGCCGCCATCCAAAAGAGCACGAGATCCAGCGGTCCAAGCCCTGGTCCGAGGCCCGGTCCAAGCCCAGCAGTCCGAGCTCCAGCGGCCCGAGCTACAGCCCCGGCAGCTGGCTCCCTGGAGCAGGAGGACAACCCTGTCATTACAGCTCTATCCAGCATCCAGTCGTCACTCGCCAGTATGACTCCAGATCCAAGCTTTGAGTCCATGTCAGCATCTCCAGCAAGCCGGGTTCTTCCAAAACACGGAAGGGCCGTCACCTCTACGCGCGCCGCAGATCGATTACGTCACTCCATCGAGCTTTGATGACGTCACAGTCCCGCGGAGATTTCTGGGAATTGCAGTCCAAATCTCCACCAGGGTCCATTATTCCACCTGCTGCTGCAATTTCGCACAATCTGAGAAGCCAAATCCTTGCAGCCATCCTTCATAAAGGGTGCAAGACTGATGGAGATAGGAAGGAACATCTGTTTTAATCTGAGTCTAATCCCGTCTTCAATGATCCACTATCTGAGATGCCGACCTCAAGCGTGCAATGAGAGTCATTCTTTGTCACAGATGAGGGGAAGCCCATGTCCCAAGCTTGGTTTGCCTCACACCTTCGCCTCCTCTGCCAATCATGCGGACTGCCACCAGAACGCTGCACTGCGCATTCTCTCCGCATAGGAGCAACAACAGCAGCATTTAACAGCTCTTGTCTCCACACTCGAGGCTTGGGGCCGATGGTCATCAACCGCTTATGAGCGTTACCTCTGGCCGGAGGCTCAAGACATCCTCGAAGCTCAAAAGCTATGAGTGCTCAGTAACTTGCTGGCTATATATAGTAAATGTTACGGCATATCTGCTTGACTCTCTCATTTGACTTTCTAGCCATATGCCTCAGCTTGCAACCTGTGAAGAATCAAAAGGCTTCACTGTATATGTTTTAGTCTAATTAGCTTTTCATTAAGTTTATGCTGATGCTGCTCTACGCTGCTGTTGCTCTATGCTGCTGTTGCTCCAAGTTGCTACTCTATGCTTCAACCTGCTGCTGCTCCACCTCCACACTACTGCTACTCCACGCTGCTGCAGCTCCACACTACTGCTGCTGCTGCTCCACATTCCTGATGCTGCTCCATGCTGCTGCTGCTCCACACTACTGCAGCTCCACGATACTGCTGCTGCTGCTGCTCCACACTACTGCAGCTCCACGATACTGCTGCTGCTGCTCCACGCTGCCGCTGCTTCAACCTGCTGCTGCTCCACGCTGCTGCAGCTCCACACTACTGCTGCTGCTGCTCCACACTGCTGCAGCTCCACACTACTGCTGCTGCTGCTCCACCACACTACTGCTGCTGCTGCTCCACATTGCTGCTGCTGCTCCACGCTGCTGCTGCTCCACGCTGCTGCAGCTCCACACTACTGCTGCTGCTGCTCCACGCTGCTGCTGCTCAACGCTGCTGCTGCTTCACGCTGCTGCTGCTCCACATTGCTGCTGCTGCTCCACGCTGCTGTTGCTCCACATTGCTGCTGCTGCTGCTACTGCTGCTAATGCTGCTCCATGCTGCTGCTCCAAGCTGCTGCTCCACACTGTTGCTGCTGCTGCTGCTGCTTCATGTTGCTTCTGCTGCTGCAGCTCAATGCTGCTGCTCCACGCTGCTGCTGCTGTTTCATGTTGCTGCTGCTGCTTCATGTTGCTTCTGCTGCTGCTGCGGCTCCATGATGCTGCCGCAGCTCCATGCTGCTGCTCCACGCCGCTGCTGCTTCATGTTGCTGCTGCTTATGCTGCAGCTCCATGCTGCTGCTTCATGTTGCTGCTGTTTCTGCAGCTCCTGCTCCACGCTGACAGAGGAAACTCAAGAAGAAGAAGGATGCAGGAAGCTGGAAGATGTTGGGAGCTGCATCAGACTCGGGTTCAGTTTCCATGACGGAGGGAATTCTTCAACCGTGTAAAAGATTATAAACAGCTCTGCTGACTCGTATGTTCAGAGAGGAACACATCGGTCTGTAGATGATCACGTTTTCCATGTTACAGCCTTAAATTAACCCTGCAGATCTGTCAGTACTACCAGTTCTGCAAAGAACATTTACTCAAGTACTATACTTAAGTTCAGTTTTGAGGTACTTCCATGTAGGCGCTGGGAAGGCCAGGGAGGTTTTCTTGGAGTGGTCATTTTTTGGGGCTCCCTGCGCTCCCTGCTTTTAGCTTTCCATGTATGCACATGGAAGGGCAAGGAGGTTGCTCTCCTTGCCTCATGTTTTCCACGTATGCGCGTGGAACCACGTATGCACATGGAAGGTTGCAACCTGTGTAGATGCAGGCGAACTGAAGCTTCATGAAGCATCAAAGCTTTCCAGCATATTGGTTCGGAAAAGGGTTAATATCTGGATGTATCATGTGCACGAAACCGCCTGATGGTCAAAGATTATAAAACAGGCAGATATGATCTTAACCATGTGATATACTGTATTTTGCGCCAGTAAAGGCTGTTCAGAATGATTATATATTACAAGGTAATCCATTTATATCATGTAATATAATGTCCATTTTCTAGTAAGTATATTTTGAGTTTATAACATACATGTATATTAAACTGTAATTGTTTTATGCATCTTATGTGTGTAAACCAAATCTTGGTCAATAATTGTATTGTAGTGTAGTATAATATAATAATGGCAGGAGGGGTAATATTAGTGTTCTGTGTCACTTCTGGAAAGTGGCATTGGTTTAACCAGTGTACGAGTTTTCACTGGGTGCTCAGCTAGCTCCTCCTGTGGCTCTTCCATGTAAGCGCATGGAAGGCCAGGGAGGTTTGCCTGGTGTGGTAATATTTGGGGTCTCACTGATGCGCTCCTGCCTTTAGCTTTCCATGTGTGCACATGGAAGGGCAAGGAGGAGTGCTCTCCTTGCCTCATGCTACCACGTAGGCTCGTGGATCCACGTATGCGCTTGGATGGGCGTAACCTGTGTAGATGCGGATGGCATCACTGTATGTCGTTTGAATCTGCACGGGTTTCACAGGGTGCTCAGCTAGCTCCTCCTGTGGCTCTTCCATGTAAGCGCATGGAAGGCCAAGGAGGTTCACTGGTGTGGTCATTTTGGGGGTTTGCTGCTGCGCTCCTGTCTTTAAGCTTTCCATGTATGCACATGGAAGGGCAAGGAGGAGTGCTCTCCTTGCCTTATGCTTTCCACGTATGCGCGTGGAGGGGCGCAACCTGTGTAGATGCAGATGGCATCACTGTATGTCGTTTGAGTCTGCACGGGTTTCACAGGGTGCCCAGCTAGCTCCTCCTGTGGCTCTTCCATGTAAGCGCATGGAAGGCCAGGGAGGATTGCCTGGTATGGTTGTTTTGGGGGTCTTTGCTGCTGCTCTCCCTGCCTTTGGCTTTCCATGTGTGCACATGGAAGGGCAAGGAGGAGTGCTCTCCTTGCCTCATGCTACCACGTAGGCTCGTGGATCCACGTATGCGCGTGGATGGGCAGGGAGGTCCTAGAGCAGAGCCATACCGCCAAATATAATGTATATATTACTGCAATGTAATAGTGTCTTTGACTAAAGTGGTCCTGACTGAAATCGAGCGTAGCGTTAGTTCATGCAGGCCATGATGTCAAGCTCTGCTCATATGATGGCGATCAGCTGATAACAGCTGATCTTAAGCCAGCCCAATCAGCTGATGCATCAGCTGACAGATCAGCTGATTCCTCTCTATGCATTCATTGGTCAATTTCATACAGGGCACCTTATTTAAGCTGCTTCAGCCGGCCTACCGTTGCTGCTTCCTCTACAAGCCGCTCGCAACCCACCTCCACCCCACCACCTCCTTTTAATACTGTTTCTAGGGCTGGGCGGTATGGCCTAGGATAATATCGCGATATTTTAGGCTATATCGCAATATTTTCAAATATCCTCCAAGCACTTCATAAATGCTCAATTTAACCCTTTGATGCATACAATCACACCAATATTATGATCTTGTAGTCCCTGCAGTATATGTCTGCATTAAAATCTCTGTTGATATTCATTAGTGGTTCTTTGGAACAATTTTAATCTTTCATAAAAAAGGGTTGGCTTGGAAACATTACATGACATTTGTGTTCGATGTTCGCGATGTAGTCGTTTTCTTTACCGCAGGGGGACAAGCCGCGATACATCGACTATATTCGATGTGTCGCCCACCCCTAACTGTTATGACTTAATCAATGTCAATTCTGTTGTCATTGATTCCGGCTCTGTTCTGCACCCAGGGGGTCTTTGCTGCTGCTCTCCCTGCCTTTGGCTTTCCATGTGTGCACATGGAAGGGCAAGGAGGAGTGCTCTCCTTGCCTCATGCTACCACGTAGGCTCGTGGATCCACGTATGCGCGTGGATGGGCAGGGAGGTCCCAGAGCAGAGCCATACCGCCAAATATAATGTATATATTACTGCAATGTAATAGTGTCTTTGACTAAAGTGGTCCTGACTGAACCACAATAATAGCACAGCAGCTGTAACAACTAATACAAGTAGGACTAATAGCAACAATCAATAGCAGTGGATGTAAAATAGTGATAATACAACTATCAGAATTAATAGCTGTAATAATAATGGAAATATAACTAATACTACTAATAATAAAAAGGCTAATTATAATGATGGCAGCAGTTGGTGTCAAGCAGGCAGCTGATGCAACCACAATCCAGGTGCAACCACAATCCAGGTGCAACCCCGCTTCAGGTGTAACCACGGTCCAGGTGTAACCCTGATCCAGGTGCAACTCTGATCCAGGTGCAACCCCGATCCAGGTGCAACCCCGATCCAGGTGCAACCCCGCTCCAGGTGTAACCCCGATCCATGGTTACCTGCGAGACGAGAAAGCGCAGGGACTTCGGGGAAGAGATGAAGTTAGTAACAATGAATGGGACATGAATATTTACAGAAGGAGAAAGGAGCTCAGTGTGTCATAGGAAGTCCCCCGGCAGTCTAGGCCTATAGGAGCAGAACTAGGGGCTGGTCCAAGACAGCCCTAACTATAGGCATTATCAAAGAGGAAAGTCTTTAGCCTACTCTTAAATGTGAAGAGGGAAGCTCATGAAGTCACTACTAATGAGGGTTGTAGGAATACATGACTCAATAGTGCTGTGGCTCTCTGTCAGCCTGGCTACAGTGCTGAACAGAAACCTGGGGTTTCATGTAACTTCCGTACTTAAGTCACGCCACTTCTGAAGTTATTTATCCCAAACCACGACCTTTTCCTGAACCTTACTGAGTAGTTTTGTTGCTAAATAGAAGTTTATTTTGAAAAGACAGGAGCAGAAATTGACTTGTGTTGGTCGACATTCGTAGGAAAACGCACGGAAAATGAGGAATAACTTTTTGTAAGATTCATCCAAACATTGAGGTTACGTTGAATAATTGGGGGCTTGTTCAGAAGGCACCCTTTTTGATCGGTTGTATATTTGCACTCTATAGTTTTCATTAATTTTCACCATTGCAGACTTTAATTGAGAAAACAATCTCACCACAAGGTCCATTTAGTAGCTGTTCTGCAGCTTTTGACCATTTCACATGATGTTCAACAGCAAACAGAGTTGGCCCAGTTTTCATGGAGTTGTAGCTGTTAAAATTTACATTTTCTTTTTGAGCAACTGAAGGACTTCTTGTCCATGTAAACAGTTTTGATAAACTGCTGCTTCCCAGGTCCAAAAGGAAATTTAAGTCTCATTGTAGACTTTATTTTGTACACTTTCAATGCTTTATATTCATTTTACTGGAACTTTATGTTTCTATGGCTTTCCAATGCGACACTTACTGTAAATGCTGCTTTAGTGTCACAATACTGACTTCGGTACAATATCTTGAAAAATAATGATATTCAATACCTTTTTCCAATACCACGGGGAAAAATTTACATAACCCTGAAGGCATAACATATTTGATTTTTATTAAAAGATAAATGACATTGTGTGTGCCAGTTTGTTGTCGGAGAGAAGAGAGAGCAGAAAGCACAGCTGGTACCGGTGTATCGATACAGCGAAAAATAAGTATTGAAACCGTTTCAAATATTCAGTATCGATACTGGGAGAGATTCTATTATGACCCCTCTTTAAACCCACCACGTGAGCACACTAGAGACTATTTCTCTACACGGCAACCAGCACTGCAAATAGATAATGTATGAAACTGTAAAAAGTTACTATCACCCTTTTGGGCCTACCACACGGCACGCAAAGAGAGGAAATACCACGACTAGTCTACTCCCCCCGCAGGTCTCCCACTGCCTGGAAGAACACAAATACAAAGTAATGTTAATCAGTTGGTTCAGGTTTACAAAGTTAAAAGGTATGTCAAGTAATCACCAATATACAACAGTCTGACTCGGATATGTCCAAATCAACAAAGGGGCGGCTGGACACAGTCTCTCTTTTAGTCCATGTACAACAATCAGTAGTCAATCAGGCTTCGGTGTTAAATACACATAGGCAAAGCAGCAGTCTAGCTTCAATCTGAACAAAGAAGGGAAACGTAATAAAAATCAAATATACCTGTAAGAATACCTCAGAGGGAGTAACCCTCCTACACTACCAGCCTACTTTGAGTTACCTTACTCCTCAGGGCCCTACTTCACTGGCTCTGCTGTGGCTCAACCGGGGGAGGGGCAAAAGGCTGAATCTTTCCCTAAAAAGGTTAGATTGCCTATGTTACTCTTAAGATATGATGTGAAATTAACACACTTAAGTTATTCTGCAACATACCTTTTCAGTATGGGGTTATAGAGCATCACTCTGGACGGCTCAGGACACAGCTGCACTACACAACTATATACAAAGGAAGTGGTTAAACTCACTATAAAACAGAGCCATTTTTCCCTCCCAAAATCTCTCCCTTACCTGGACAAACAGTGTTGACCTGCCACACATCTCCCAGGAGTCAGACAAAGAGACTGTAATCACCCACACCTGCCCTTATGAAGGCAGGAAGCTCCACTCAACCACACCTACAGGGGGCGGTGCTCCCTGCCAAGGTGCTAGCCCTCACATATAGGAACAAAACTGTTAAACTTAACATAACGTCGTTATGTGTGGAGTCTCTCACATTTTACACATCTGTTAAGATTTGAAACATCTTTTAGTGTGGGCCAGCCTTTAGTAAAAACTGCGGCTGCGTTACCTGTTGTTTTTTATTTCGGCGTCTGTGTTAACAGGTTAGAGCAGCAACACTGCCCGCGTGAGACGCACGTCTCTTCTAGGGAATAGAGGTCTCGACTATTTTTGTCGCGTGCTGCGCGCGTCTCACAGCAGAAACAGACAGTGAAAGTGATCTATTGACTGTATATTAACATCATATCAGCTACATTACTATAGTTTTGATGTCTATCTGTAGAATATGTGACGGAGAAGAAAAAAAGTAAAGACTTATTTTTAAATCAACACTTCCTGCTTTCATTTAAAAATAAAAGCCCTCAGCGTTTTTTCTGTGGACAGACTGCCTTAATTTGTTAACACAAGGCTTTTATTCTGAAATATGTGCCCAACAGTGTTCAAGAACATGCAGTGACTTGGAAATCTCCATGAATGAATATAGTATGGGGTTTTAATTGTGGATTATTACTATTATTTACAAATTACCACACGTTTCTTAACCTTTCTCTGTCTAAAATAAATATAAATGATATTTATAATGAAATAAAATGGTCATTAAAAGGCAAATTCTATGTAGAAAGAAAGGGCTGACATCAGCAGGTGCAGCAGCAGAAACGCAGCTGACACGCAGCTGAAATGCAGTGAATCACGCAGCCACTACGCCACGCAGCCGCCACGCGCTCCTGACGTTCCCGGTGTGTCCGAGGCTTTAGCTGGCATCTTTCCTAAGTTAAGAGAGTTATGTATACTAGATTTTGTCACAACTTTAGACGGAAGAAAAACTTTTGAATTAGATGAGCTCCTCACAAATGTGTTCGGTAACTGTCATTGGTAACTGTCATTACTTTTTATTAATAACCTAAGAAGGGTTGTGTCTGTCTTCTCTGCAGGATTTCTGTTGTATTCTTGGTAAGTGTTGTAAACTGCCCACGGGAGGATGCCTTGTCATAGATTTCCTGTTTTCATGCTTCTCACACTGTAACCTCCGTCCTCTCATCCCTCACACTCCTCCATCTCTTGGGTCTTTTCCCCCGACCGAGATGTGTCATGTTCAAACTTGTGTCAAAACACTGAAGACAAGCAGCTCTCCAGTGGCCAAATACATGCATCACACACACACACACACACGCACACACACACACACACACACACACACACACACGCACATTAGGTGTACAGGCAGGACACCATGTCGGGGGGGACTGCAATACAAAATGTCATCTGCCTGCTTAGACCTGATCCCGCTGGTGAGCCAGCGTGCTCTGTGTTTAGACTGCTTATATTAATGTGTGCATTGACCAGTCATCACGGGTTGACTGATTATGTGCGTGTATCATTTTCTGTTCTTTTTAAAAAAACTCTCCATCCGCCTCTCTGCCTTAACTCTCCGACAGCAGAGAGCACCATGATAGATGTGTTCTTCAGGGCTGCTTAGCCAACTGCTACAGTGTGTGTTACTGTGTGTGTGTGTGTGTGCGCGCGTACGCTTATCAATCTTGCACCCTTAATGATTGCTTTGCCTCCACTGGGCACATGCAATGATTGGTATTCAATGGGGCCGCTGGCTGCTGAGTGTGTGTGTGCATTCATATATGCCTTTAATGCATATGTGTTGTAACTGTAGGTCCCAAGTGACACATTAATATGTGTGTGTACTGTATGTTGATGCAGCTCTCTGCACATTAATGTGTGAGTGTACTGTATGTTGATGCAGCTCTCTGCACATTAATGTGCAATGTGTGTGTGTGTGTGTGCCGTTTAATATGTGATTTTTACTCGTTGTGGGGGTTTGCAAATTAAAATGAGACTGTAACAACAAGATATTCAGCTTTTTATGCCTCCGCACCGGCGACAGCCGTTATGGCCATTATGTTTTCAGGTTGTCCGTCCGTCCGTCTGTTCGTCCGTCTGTCTGTCCGTCCGTCCGTCCCATTCTCATGAACGCAACATCTCAGGAACACCTGGAGGGAATTTCTTCAGATTTGGCACAAACGTCCACTTGGACTCATTGATGAAGTGATTCGATTTTGGTGATCAAAGGTCACTGTGACCTCACAAAACACAGCAATTCATATGCTAATTATCCGGGCTGCCCCCTCTGAGTCGATTTGTCGACTAAAGCTGGACATACTGTGCACTACCATTTTAGCCTGTTTCTGGCCTGAATTTTGAGCCGCATGACTCATTTCAGAGCCAGACCGAGTTTCAGCTTCGTCGGGCGTCGTTTGCCGTGCAGTGTACAGGGGGGACCCGAGGACCGATTTAGTCCTCCCGACTGGCCGTCGGAATGTCTGACATGTCAGAAATTTTGTTCGTCCGTCCACAGGCTCTCGCAGAGTTGAAGCAGAGCCACAAGCCGATTCCCAGACCTCAGCGCCTTTTTTCCCTCCTCTTTTTACAGTAATCAGTAAAACGTAGCTAGCTTACCTCCAATTCTCTCTGCAAAATGGACAAGCCATACTGTCCACGTCTTCCTCGCCACCTGCGAGTCCATATAACGTGACACCGGCGGCTCTTTTTTTGGACGTTTCAGCAGAAAGGATGGAACAGTTGATCAAGGCAGCACGTCTCTGTCTTGTTAGCATTGTGACCTGTACAGACCTCTGCAAGCAAACAAACTTTACCTGCCTCAGAACTTTCAAACCAATATTTATTTACAACTATACAGATTTCGGAGGAGACTGGCGGCGTTGAAAACAGCCTGCCCTTTCAAAACTACTCGCCTAACTGCTAATTTTACAGTTGTCTTTCACACCTGATGTGGACCGTACCCGAGTCCACATCAACCATGCCCTTTACGGTACGGAGCAATCACGCTAATCAAACCAACTGGACTTTGGGGACAGGTGTACTCGGATCTGGTCCCTGATCTGGAAGCACCCTTAATACATCCATGGGGCCAATGGGCCATGTTTTTTTTTCTATTTACACGTACAGTGTGAACTCTCAGGTCATGGCTGAAGATCGGACCGTACAGTTTGAGAACATAAATCGTGAGCTTTGGCTTTGCATCGCAAACGATCTACTCGTACAGCAGGAGTAGGAGTTACACAGCAACATTGCTAAAACTGTACAGTGTATGCCCAGCTTAACCAGTCGTTCTGGTCTTAGTCGACTAAGATTTCTTTAGTCGATATCATTTTTTATGCTTTTTAATGCTAAATGACTTATTTGCAAGAAACTTATGAGCACATCTCTGGTAAACACCAGACTTAAAGTGGTGCTTCTGTGTGATTCTTTGTGGAGAAACTCAGTTTCACAATCTTTCTATTAAACCAACTAATCGGTTAATCAACAAAATCATATGAGTTAGTTGAATATTTTGCTTGAAGACAGCCCTACTAATTATGACAATTTCACACAAATATCTTAAAGGAGAAAATGATGAAGAGATGACATTTTATACGGACAGGGAGGTAAACTCCAACTTGACTGGTTGGCGGAGGCGTACAACCGCGAGGTGGTAATACTAGTTCAGGATCTATTTTAATCTAAGACTGACTGTGCAGCAGCCACCATACCTGACTGGTTTACTACCAGCAGCAGCCACCATATCTGACTGGTTTACTACCAGCAGCAGCCACCATGCATGACTGGTTTACTACCAGCAGCAGCCAACATATCTGACTGGTTTACTACCAGCAGCAGCCACCATGCATGACTGGTTTACTACCAGCAGCAGCCACCATACCTGACTGGTTTACTACCAGCAGCAGCCACCATACCTGACTGGTTTACTACCAGCAGCAGCCACCATACCTGACTGGTTTACTACCAGCAGCAGCCACCATGCATGACTGGTTTACTACCAGCAGCAGCCACCATATCTGACTGGTTTACTACCAGCAGCAGCCACCATATCTGACTGGTTTACTACCAGCAGCCACCATATCTGACTGGTTTACTACCAGCAGCCACCATACCTGACTGGTTTACTACCAGCAGCCACCATACCTGACTAGTTTACTACCTGCAAAAGCCACCATACCTGACTGGTTAACTACCTGCAGCAGCCACCATATCTGACTGGTTTACTACCAGCAGCAGCCACCATACCTGACTGGTTAACTACCTGCAGCAGCCAGTTTTTGCATGAAGCACTACTAGACTTGTGAACAGATACAGTACAGACGCTGCGAGCAGCACTGATCTGCTGAGAGAACAAAGCTCTTACTGCAGGCTGCTCTGTGTACGTCCACAGAACATAATCTTCATTACATTTTGGCAGTTCAAAGTTTACGCAAAGTGTGAAAAGCTTCAGCAATAAATGTAATACTTTTTTTCCTCACAAGCTCAAACTGAATCTGTAGCCCACTAGCATATGCATTCGTTTGCTGCTATATTCATTTGCATGCGTGCCTGTAACTTGTTTGCGTGTCTACGCTCACCTTGCCTCGAACTTACAGGAAACCTCGTACGCAGGTCGTTTCAGGTTAATTATAATTGGAGTCCATTACCATTAGTGAGGTGAGAGATAGAAGCAGATGCTGTCTTATTGTCTGGGAGACAAACGCCATGGAAACTCAAAATATGTCCAGTATCGGTCCATTATCTAGCTCTTCTGTCTTCTCTATCTATTTCCAATCTTGCTATCTTTTCTTTTCACTCTAATTTCACTTTTGTTTCTCCCCATTTCACCTCTCTCTCTCTCTCTCTCTCTCTCTCAAACACACATTTATCCTTTTATCCTGTTCAGGTCGACTCAGTCACCCACCTCTCATACAAATCCTTCTCAGACACAGTTTGCACTCACTCACCCTCACTTTCTCGCTCTCTTTAACGCACATGAAAAAAATTCCATCAAACATGCTCCGCCCTCAGCACTCACACACATATCTGTCTCACCTCTGGTGCTTTCACACTCATGTCCTCCTCTTATTCTCCAAAGTGAATTAGCCTGGAAGTGAGGCCAGAGCAGGCCCATTACCACCACATAATTACATTCATTTAAGCTTCAGCTCCAACTAAATCCTCCTGTTTGTCGTCTCTCCTCGTGTCTCCCTTTTGACCATGTGACTTTATCCTTTGTGCTTTTCCGTAACACTTCTTGTCCTTTTGCGCTAATTAAATTTCCAGCCCTCAGTTTGTTGGCATGGACATAATAATGGCAACATGAGAACATCTGTGCTGCACATACAGTGTATAAAGCACAATAATGACATGATGCAGTGTTGTGACTCAAGACACATTCAGCTGCTTTCAGAATCTCCAAAAAACAAAACCGGATTGTCAAGAAGTATTCAAAGAGCTCGTCTAAACATAAAGAGGATTAGATTAGACGGTGCTGCAGTAACCACTTCAGGAAAAGAATAGATTAAGAGTGGCAAAGCATCAGCTGGTCCAGTGAATCACAGATTCTGCTGGAGATGCTTCAGTGAACCTGACTCTATCAGTTACTGCAGAGGGCTTTGGGCTGCTGGGATGAGGTGGAACGGGATGTTTGCAGCATCAATGCGCAGCTGGAAAACCAACATGAGTTGAGGTGAAGTTAGAATAAATCCATGTGGGCAGTGTCCCAAATTAACTTTTTGACTCACCGGCCAAAGGGACTGGGAGATAATAAAAGTCCACCGACCAATATCTTTTACCAGCCAAAATAATAAATTGCCTTTTTGTGTCACATTTACACTTGTTTAAGGACATTTCATGGAGATAATATGGTATTATGTTGAATACAAACTTAAAAAAAAAAAAAAAAATGTAAAGCAAAATAATTTTAATATATTGACAGTTAATCAATTCAAGCCTAAATGCTAGGCTTGGGTGGTGTCTATTTTGAATACCTTCCTGGCGTTTCACCAGGTAAAGACTACCAGAGGTGGGACCAAGTCATTGTTTTTCAAGTCACAAGTAAGTCTCAAGTCTGTGACTCAAGTCCCAACTCAGGTCTGGAGTCCTAAACGGGCCATATGAGCTCCTCACCAGATGTAATGTAAGTTTAACAGCAGAGTAACTGGATCCAACTGGTGCTCAGTAACATAACGTTAGTTCTTCATGGGTTTCTCCTGAAACTTGATTGGATGCTGTTGGATCGGTTCAAACTAAGTGGATCTGGGGAGTTAAGTGTAAGATAATCAAGTCTCAATAACATTCACCGGAAATACAGAGTCCAGAGTTCAATAAAAAACAAAACACCACTTTTCAGAGATTTAGCAATAGGCAACAAAAGATAGAAACTCAGTTTGTTCAGTTCAGTTATTTCCACTCGAGTGAATCTTCTTCTCCAACAAATAAATAAAGTATCTCTGAAAATGTAAACAAACCCAACATCTCCGACGCTGTTGCATGGCGCTGTGGGACATCCAGCACGTTGACAAAAGCTACCATGAGTCCTGGTCCCGATTGGCCAGTAGTGCCCTGTCTACTGAAAAATGTGATAGGAAAGTGACCTTTTACTGTTTTTACTGCCACTGAAAGTGTCTCAGAATGATACATGTTGTTTTTATTCATGCTTTTTATTGGAAAAATGGCTGCAACAACCTAAACCACAACAAATGAAGTAATATGTACATAACTGTTAATTTCAAAAACAAAGGAGAAAAATGGTAATAATAATAAAAGTAATTAATAATAATACAATTAAAATAAAAGATATAAATAAGAAATATAAATAAAAAAAATCAATAACTATAATAAATGAAATACATAAATAAATAATAACTTTAATAACAACAACAACAACAATAATAATAACAATTCACACACCAGATCCCCCCAAAATTGAAAAAAAATAATTGACTCAAACTGTGTTTAATGTACGTTTAATGCATGTTTACAAAAGAGTAAATAACACAGAATATAAAAAAATAAGCAATATGAATGCAATTAAATCAAATACAGAAAGAGAATTAAATTCAATAAATGAGCATGCCATGTTTAACCAAACCAAATCTCGAAACTCATCTTCTGTAGGTGCTATCATTCACATTCATGTTTTAAGAAAAGTGAAATGAAAACATGTCGTACTTTTGTCAAAAGTTTGAGAAGAAAATCCCAAGAATCAGCTGAGAAAATCATTTACTTACTTTCAATACCATAGAGGCATAAAAGAACACATCTATTCATCATGTTGCTTTAGGCCATGACTGAAAATCTGAATATATCCTTAGTCAACCTGCCTGGTTAAAAAGGTTGGAAACAATGTCACTTGTCCTCTGCAGAAATGCAGACACGTCCCACATTTTCCAGCAGGTGTTATTCAGTACAATTCAGCTGTTAGAGGACACAGAAGAGCAGCCTCTTGTACAGCTATCCAACACAAATAGCTCCCCTCTTGTCTCCTCTGTGCATCCTATGTTTCCACTCCACACCTCTCTCCCACCCATCCTCCTCTCTCTGCTGTAATAACAGCACCGTTACCATCAAGAGAGCAATTACATCAATTACTCCTGGAGGACAAATCAGCATTATTCACAAATTCACCTGCACCTACATACATAGTTAGGGTTAGAGTAGCTGCATATAGTGACTGTCAGATGGCAGGTAAGGCTTGAAGGCTGGAGGCCAGTAGTGGAAATTACAGGGTCAGTTACATAAGTGGAGGGACAGTGATGGAGGTATTCACATCCACACATACAAGTAGCAAGATGCAAAAATACTCTATTAGAAGGAAGTTTAAAATTTGCATTCAAATTTTGTGAAGTGTATATACATTTGTTTCTGCACAGTTAGATTAAAGGGTAGATAGCACTGTCTGTGCTGCTCATATGGAGCTGCAACCAGTTAGCTTAGCTTAGCATAAAGACTGGAACCAGGGGGAAAAGGTAGCCCGGCTCATAAGTAGGGATGCACAATGGGGCTGATCTATTGCATTCAATTCTATTCGTATATACATTATATACTGACATTTGTATTCCTGTTCAAGTTTTGACCAATTTGTTGCTGCATTAAAAAGGTTCACACTTGACTTGTAATTCCTGATCATTTTGAAGATTTTTTACCAAGTTGATTATGTACGATTTATTATTTTAATAATACATATCAATTCAGTATTATATCTATGTATTTATTTGTTACATTTTGTTTTATAAAGTTCAGAAAACAATGTTTAAAGGTTGTAAAAAGTGACATTTCCATGTCTTTTATATTCTAAAGCAGGTTTAAGTGATATTGAAATACTGTTAAACTATCAAAACGCTCAATATACGGAGAAATACACACAGCCCGTATTCAGAAATTGTGCGTTTGAAACAAGCCGTCAGGGATTTCTGTCCATTTGTGATGTCACAAATACTCAATATAGATCATTACACAGTTTTAAACATAAACATTCTAAATGTGTCCCAGTTTATTTCCTGTTGCAGTGTATTTCAAAGAAACATGGACCCAAACTGTTGCCTAGCAACGCAATATCGTTGCAATTCCGTTGAAATGTACTAAACGGAGCGTTTCAGACAGAGCATGAATACAGGTATATTCAGACCGACAGTATGAGGAAAATAAAGTGTTTTTTAACATTACAGCATGTAAACATGTTCTAGTAGAAACACACAATACAAGTATGAACCTGAAAATGAGCAAGATATGGGACGTTTAAGTCAATCCTGATGTTGAATGATCCCAGTCACTTCCACACAGTGAGGCATACAGCTTAGTAGTTAAACACTGGTATCGGATCGGTACTCGGTATCGGCCGACACCCAAAGCCCAGGTATCTCTGTTAGTATCGGGACTGAAAAAGTGCGATCGGTGTATCCCTTCTCATAAGATCTGCCTAACAGCACCTCTAAAGCTCACTTAATTAACACATTATCTTATTTGTTCAATCCGTACAAAAAGCAAAGTGTAACAGCAACATGTTGTGTTGAGCCAGGCTCGGTGTTTCCGGTCTTTATGCTAAGCTAAGCTAACCGGCTGCTGGTTGTACTTTCATATTTACCATACAGACACGAGTGTTTCCCAAACATTAGTGTGTTTTCCAAATATTCCTTTGAGAACATCCGCTAAATGTAATTAAATACCACAATACTCCGGCGCTCTGCACTGCGCTCATACGGAGTTTACAGCTGATGACGCCGACCCAATCCACCGCGTTGTTGCAGAAGCATATATCAGCTGTTAGCTGCTAGCTGCCAGCTCAGCCATTGCCATGTTGAGAGCCGTGCGGAGGTAATCCCTCAATCATAGATATGCTCTGAAATTCAGCACCTTTAATGGTAGATACATATTTAAGACCTGGAACCTCGTTCTAAGGGGCTTTCAGTAGAATACTTGAGTAAATGTACTTATTTTCTATCACTAATGAGGCAGGGTTATTGCTTTTGCAGCCTTTAAATCTGCTGAACTCTTTATGACGATGCCAAGAAAACAACATTTGGTAATTTCAGAAAATAATTTCCATTTAATGAGTACGTTTTTGCAGCTTTTCTCACACTAATGGTGTCAGATAGTCATGGAAGTGTGTAAGAACACAACAAATCTGTCTTTCAATTATCATCTCTACTTCCACTCTTTATACAGAACTGTCATGAAGACTGAGGCCTGAATGAAATATTAACACCTTCTCGCTGGACGACAAATCAAAAATATACAAACAACATCCTAATGGTTTCCAGAGAGTGAATGAAAACAGTGGATTTCAGGGCTGTGTGAGTGTGAGCATGTGATCTAAAGATAGTGTTGTGTGAGCATGTGAACAGGTGAAGTGTTTCCAGTAAGTCACTGGTTCATGATATACTCCGTCTCTTTGGGGCAATATATCTTCCGTCTCCCACCAACATTACTGTAAGCCAACAGGGAGGTGACAACACATCAGACAGACACACACATACAGTACAAACGCTAGAACACACATCAATAGCAACCACTGATAAGTAAGATTAGTATATGGCTTCTAGAGAGGTGATGATGGTGAAACGGTGAATTGGAGAGATGGAAAAAAACAAAGAGCCATAATTACAACTTTGACATTGTTCTGGTAAAGCCCTAAAATGTTTCAAACAGCTGGTACGTAATCTACCTCCTGGATGACGACTACGATCAAAGCAGCCAAACAGACCATAGTTTCAGCTCTGGGAATGTTGCCATGACAACAACAGCATCCCCCTGGACCATTGTCAGCCAGAGTAGCCCTTTAAAAAGGAGAAATTAAATCCATCCTTGGCATCTTGTCTTTGTTTTATATTCATAGAAAAGTGCTGCGATTTCTCCATTTCTTTTTATCGGCGGCACCAAATTCCTTCGTCCCAGGCGACTCTTGACTTCATTTGGACTTGACAGTCTGAGAGGTATCATTTGTTTGAGCGTTCCAAGTATCACTCTGTTATTTTCTGGAGGCTTCACCGAGTTGTCACTCTGACTGCATGGCTAAGCTGCCCATGACAAGCTCTGAATAATGATGGAGGGGGTGGCATTTGAGAAAGGACAGCGAAAGAAGAGAGTCACAACCAGTAAAATCAATTTGGTAAGAGCTGAAGTTGCTGATAGTGCTGGTGGGGGATATGTCTGTTAAATGTTTAAGGTGCTATTGATAACACTGATAACAATTATCTCATTCTCCTTCCCTCGTTTCATTGCATTGACTTCACAACAAGTCGTTGCCAGACACTGACCGTCAATCTCAGCCATTTATCCGTTTTTTCCACACTGACGTCCCAGAGACACCACATGATACAAACGTCGTTTAACTATTGGCTCACAAACCTCGTTAGAAGTGGGAACAAAACTCAGGTATCTTTCACAGACACTAACGAAACATTAATTTCGACCCGCAAAACTTTTTAAACGATTAAAGCTGAAGTAGGCGAGATTGGAGAAATATGATTAAAAAAGGTTATTTTTATAAAACGGTCGCTATATCGTGACAGTAGTACATGAAACAGGTAACCTGGAAAAATATTGGAGGAAAACAAGCAGTAAGAGCTGATCTGAGGTCTGCTGTCCAGCTGCCGTCTATGAGAGCCGGCGGTCAATCACTCTGAACTCCGATCAAACGGTCAAACTAGGCAGCGCTGATCAAATATGAATCAATATTCTGTTATGTTAATGTCTATTTCTCTCCTCAAGTGTTCTCAGAATCATCTTGTAGTGCACGGTTTAGCTGTAAAATGAGAACGTTTGTGAAAACTGGTGAAGGAACGGCAAGTTCCAGTCACATGACCGGAGCACAGCCAATAGGAACACTCTGAAACGAACTCTCTGAAATGACCTGTGATTGGTCAAAGTCTCCCGTCACGGGCTAGATGTTCTAAAGTCTGAAAACAGAGCCTTGAGGAGGAGCAGAAGTCTAGTTTTCTCTCAGAACACTTGAATTACAATATGCTGAAAGGTTATTATGGAATTTGTTGCCCAATGATGCAAAAATATACTGACTACTGAAGCTTTCATTCACAATCATAATGACAGACCCGGTACCAGTTCCACCTATGTGGCGTAGTTACAAAAAGACCCGGTCAAAGATGGTCTATTTATAGAAGATATAAATGTTATGATTTTTTCTTCAGCTTTCAGAATAATAAAGTCGTACAGATATAAACTAATATAAGAACAAGTTGTGATCAAAAGATGATGGATAACTTTCTCGTCTACAATATCATGCTTAGTATTGCTGGAAACTAGAAATTGGACTTGAAACACACAGCATCCGCTATTAAAGGGGAAACAAAGCATTCAAACTTCACATTTTACAGTCACACTGAGATAAAGGTATGTTCTTGTCAAAGTATTTCACCAAGGCTTATGTTGTTTTAGTCGGAAGTTAGCCTGTTGCAACGGTTGCAAATGGCCGCCTCTCCGTCCGTCCTGCTACGCTGATTTGAATGGGAATGTCCATTCTACTCCTATTCTATTTCTATGGTCAAAACCCAGTCTAATAAAGCTAAAACTGGTTCTTCTGAGACGATGCAGGTAAATGTAATGAACTTATTACATTTGCAGACATCACCACAATTAAGCGACTGAGAGAATTAAAAAGTATAGCCATATTATCCATTTATTTAATGGTCCCATATTGTAAAAAGTGAGATTTCCATGTCTTTTACATTATAAAGCAGGTTTAAGTGCTTTATAAATACTGTGAAACTATCAAAAAGCTCAATATATGGAGAAATACACACAGCACGTATTCAGAAATTTTGCGTTTGAAGCAAGCCGTTAGGATTTCTGTCCATTTGTGATGTCACAAATATACAATATATAGATCATTACACGGTTTTAAACATAAACATTTAAATTGTGTCCCAGTTTATTGCCTGTATGTACATAACATCAGCTGACAGGAAGTAAACATGGACCCAAACTGTTGCCTAGTAGCGCAATTTCGTTGCAATTTCGTTGACTTGTGCTAAAACGGAGCGTTTCAGACAAAGGGAAAATACAGGTATATTCAGACAGACAGTATGAGGAAAATAATGTATTTTTTTTTACATTACAGCATGTAAACATGTTCTAGTAGAAACACAAAATACAAGTATGAACCTGAAAATGAGCACGATATGGGACCTTTAAAAATCTATATATTATCTATCCTAACAGTTCCAACTGTAGCCGCTCATATAGCCACTGTTTACTGTATTTTCTAACTGAGTCACTTTTGCCAGTTAGCAAACTTGTGCTCTAAATATCTACCCACTGGATTTTTAATTAAAGATTTCCGCCTACATGTCTTTGCCTTAAGAGCAGCTCTGCTTCAATTTAGCAACTTCAGTCAGCAGAGATTTAGACAACAAGAGATGAATGAAGTGAAGTGAAAGGACATAATACTGTAGGCTATAGAAGAGATGAAAACAATCTGATGTTGAAGAAATGACACACAAAACAAAGTTAAGATGAATAGGACGTCAAGAAGATCCAGCAAACAACACAAAGATCTCAGTGTAGCATGAGGAGCAAGAGCTGTTTAGATGTCAAACTTCAGACGGCCTTTCCCTGATTTATACAGAACTAGATGAGAGCTACTCGTGCTTTGTCAGTCAAATTTAATTAGCACATGCCCACAAAAAAAAAGATGAATGAGCCTAGATTTAGGGTTTTCTTAGAGTCAGATGGACAGCAATGATCACAGCAGCTCTATATCACGCCGACCCTAGTTGGCTATCCAAGTCCTCCATTGATGTCGAGACAAGTTCAGCTCACTCATTCTGTCAAACCGAAGCTTCTACCCGTCCAACAGACAAAACAAGAACGGATGCTGAGGTTGCAGTGACATGAATGTGACAAAGCTGGGCTTACTTCTGGTGATGAGTATGATTAATGGAAAAAAAGTTTGTCCCAAAAGTTACAGTAAAGTTATTTTTCCAAATATCTAATATCTAACATATTTTGGGGGAAAATAATCTTTTAAGAGCTAGTTTATCTAAATGTAGTCTAGGGCTTTTTTAACAGTCATTTTTAATCAACGTTCTCCTTGTAACTTTGAAAGTATACCACCAATAATTTGTCCTAATTAGGCCTCAGTTGGATCCAGATGTGTCCTGAACTCACTCTCAGAGAAAAAACGGGTGTCAGGAAATCGAATGTAGCAGGCAAACAGTACGGCTGGAGGGATTTCATTCATTTTATAGGTATTTGGTCATAAACTAAAGCACAAATTCAACATCGGAGGATCACAAAAAGGTATTACAATTCATCCCATAGGGAACACGCGTGTCTGTGTCAAACTTCATACAGGCTGTTCTCATAAACCGTTCGTAGCTATACCTACGAGAAGTAATGCACTGCAATTCGTATATATCCCAAGAAATCAGTTTGTATGTAATCCAGGTAATTTTGAACCAGGAAGTATAAAGAGCGACAAATGCCACATAGGGAGGAGGTCTGAGTGGATGGTTGGGTAAATCCTTGGATTTTCGCCCAGGAAACCAGTGTTCATGTCCCGTGTGAAACCAGAAGTCAATGTAGAATTATTTGTCAAGTAACTTCCATACTTAAGTTACGCCACTTCCACAGTTATTTTATCCAAACCACCATCTTTTCCTAAACCTAACTACCTAGTTTTGTTGCCCAACCCTAACCAATCTGTGTCCTGTGAGGATACAGTTTATCTCCGTAAGATATCATACTAACCGTTGTGAGAGGATACGTTGCTTCATGGCAATCTATCCAGTGATTGTAGAGGCATTTTACTCCAAACCACATATGTCAACCTCAAGGTGGCGCTAAAGGAAAAATCAGGTAAAGTCAATAGGATTCACCCTCTGGGGACCATGAATGTATGTACCAAATGTTGTGCCAATCAATCCAGTACACGTTGAGATATTTAACTGGATATATGACAACTTTGACCTGCTGGTGGCTCTAGTCTAGAGGAATAGACCGGAAATCACCAGAGTTTGATCCTCTGGAGAGCATTGCTGTCGGCCCACCACGTTGAATCTAGCGTGAAGCTAATAAAATAAGTTATGATCACAACTACTTTAAGGATACACTGCTTGATTTCATTATGACTCCCCAAATCCCCCAATTTTCTTGCACAGTTTCAAAAAACACCATCAGTGGGCTTTCGGGATTCGGGGAGCTCTAATCAAATCAGGCAGTGTAACTAAATGCAAGAAGTTTGAATTGCAGACTTAACTTTTTTGCCCCTTTGCTCCTTCCATCATGAAAGTATTTCACTGTTTCAAACAATAAGAACAAGACTGCAGTCAGGAGCGATCCTGTTTAGCCGGTTTCAGGAAGGTAATTACTAGCAGAGCCTTGAAGTGCAACATTATCCAAAACATTCACTCTCTCCACGCTGTCTGGAGAGGAGAGGAAAATCAGACTCAAAGCACTCCCACCAACACTCGGAGGATACAAACACCGCGAACACACGGCTGTAATTATCCTTAAACTCTTTGTTGAGGAGTCCAGGTGAGAAGCACTGGGATGCCCTCCATGTCAACACTATTAGACTCAGACCACCACTGTCATCATAATAGCACAATATGTCCAAGCACAAGAAGAAAATCCTATTAATATCTATCTTATCTTAAATTAAATTAAATAATAATTTGCATTTTAAGAGTAATTAGTCGGTGTCACTTGTAATTATGTCCCGTGTTTGAATGAAAAGTTTAATATTTTGGTTTCAACCAGATGTTTTAGAAAACAAGATGTGTTTGGAGACTTTTTGAAGATCTTATCACTGATTTGATTTAATCTAGTAGGCGTTGTGACAGTCCAGCAATTCTACTATCTCTCTATATTTACAAATCAAGATCAATAGGAGAGATATGAACAAAATGTTGGTGTCCGGTCATTTACATAACCCATCCCTCATCGGATTATTCAGACACATTAACCAGCAACAAAACAGACAAACATTCTGACATGTTAGTCCACCATCATCTAACAGCATATTACACCAGCATCATCCAAACATCAAAATAAACATCATCCTCAGTGATCATAATCTCCCACAAATAATACTCCAGGACAAATAAACAGTCACAGATAAACACAGCTCCCTAAGCACAAGATCGAAACCACAGTCTTATCTAGAGGAACTTATCTATGGTATGCTCCTTTTCTCCTCCTATCCAATGCTTTAGAAAGAAATTCAGCAAATACAAAAACATTGTCAAAAAGATATTCAATTAAAGGGACTGTTTGTAACTTCTTACACGTATAAATCATTGCTGGTCGGTGTCCCATGTGCGCTCGCTTGTGGCTACACTGTTCAGACTCAGACTCCAACACAAACTACAGTGAAGCACCAAAACCTCTTGGTTGTATCTAGTGAAGCCCGTCTGTTAAACAGTGTTGGCCGTGGAAGGAGGACGCGGGGGAGACCGTAGCTTTGGTCTCCAGGACCGGAGTCTCTGCTGTACTCTGCTCCTCTGCCTGCCTTCACTCACACACCGCGCTTGTTCTCGCGCTTTCGCTCAACTCTCACGTGCGTGCGCGCACACTACACACTGCAGAATAGTTAGTTTAGCTCTGAGAATATCTAGTGAATGTACAGTGGACGTTTGTGCAGAAATAACTGCTGCAGCTCCTCCAGACCAACAGAGGTTTCCCGTGTCTTATGAAGTGACGGGGCTCCGCAGAGAGAAACGTTATCGTCTCCGACCAAAACTCCGGTGTCTTCCCTGTTCCCTCCGGCCGCGGTCGGGAGGCTGAGGCAGGAAAAGCCAACACTAGGATCAGCATTGATTCATGGAGAGACCTTCGTCTGGTCAGCTAACATTACTGCCAAGCAGCTGAAACATAGAGTGATATTGTGCTTTTAGCTGACGTGTGTCTCCTCACTGTGTTGAGCGATGCTCCTTCATGTCTATGTAGAACGAGTAATTCAATAAGAAAAGACTAAAAACAGTACTTGGCTCAAATGAAGAATTTCTATATCATATTAACTATTACCTGGATAATTAATTACCATAGCATTTCTAAACCTTTATCCAGAAAAAGTTCCATGTGCATGTGTCGGATATTGTCTCTCAAAGCTTGAAACCAGAGAAAACTAACATCACAGCATTTGTGAGTTGTGTCCACACTAATACCTATCAAGGTATTTGGTGCATTCTCACTGAAAAAATAACAAAATGAAGTGTAATCAAAGATGTTTTTAGTGTGATGATAATGGAATGTATTGTTCTACAATGCATTGCAAAAACAAAATGGAGGAGCAACTCATTATGGGACATGAATAATCAAAATGGCAAACCGTGGTGAGTTAATTCAAGGAACTTCTTCAAAAAAAACAACGCATTTTACGTATCCAGGTGGTATTATTGTTGGCATCGCTGTTGCAAAGACAACCTGATCACTTTCCGTCATTTTGTTTTTCACAGTTACTTCCACCATCCGCCATTTCCAACTTCCATTGATACTCTTTGGTAACTGGGGATGGCTACCGATAGCTACCGATAGCTACCGGGGAAAACAAAAGCGTTCTCCACTTCCTGTTTTGGTTGAGCAATGGTTGACGTACTTCCTTTATGCTGTAAATTGAGCCTTCATTTTCCCAGGAGATTGTACCCGGTAGCAGACAGAATGACATAGTGAAAGCGAGGCTCTAAACGCCAATGGTGTCATTATTCTATAGCCATTACAATCTACATTCACTTCATAATGAGGTTAAAGCAAAACAAACACTTCTGCCACTTTGAGCAGCAGCTTTTCAAAGTCAGGTTTACTGATGTAAGATCAAATCTCTTATCATTTCCTGTGAGGAAACAAGTCAAGTAACTGAATTTGTCAAACAGTAAACTGATAGAAGACAGTTTATATTATATGATTAGTTTGTATTGTGCAATTGTGACACATCAATGGTCTTTTTTGTTTCTAGTTGTAGGTGAAATGTGTTGGACTATATAAGATCACACTGTCTGTGACAGAAATAACTTATTTCTGCTCTCTGAGAATAATACTTGACAACTCAGTTATGGTCATTTTCATGTTTCAATCATTTGTGACTGTAAGAGTTAGAAAATGTTGCAACCCTAGGCTTTCTAAAACCAATTTAAACATCTGGAAAGCTATGGGCACATGGGTGCTTTTCTTAGTTCCTGAAAAGATGCACCCTGTTATCACGCCTAAGCGTGTAATAGACCCACCTGTCCACCAGAGGATAGCAAGTCAGTGTCACGTTTTACCTCGTGGAGGCGTGAATATTACACTTCTGTATGAAGGTGGGGGGAAAACAAAAGTCACTCAGTTAGATTCAGCCAATAAAACCACTTAGTTAGGTTTAGGACTAACGTCATGGTTGGGCTTCAAATAATGATGTAAACTAAGTACAATACGTACGGAAACATCGTAACAAATGTACAGAAATATCATAAGTATGGAAAACACGTCGCAAATGTAACTTACAAAACAAAACACCGGGCTGGATCACCGGTCTCCTGGTTGAAAGTCCTGTTGCTGGACCCGTCCACCTCTCCTCCCGCCCGCCACAAGAGCATAGATTCATTTACATTGCAGTCAGTACGGACTACATGGCGTACAAATTAGGGATGGGAAAAAAAATCAATTCACCTATATATCGCATTTTTTTTTTTTTACGATTTTGAAATCAAATTTTTAATGCCAGAATCAATGTATTTGCTTAATTTGAGTCTATGTGGAGGCAGAAGGAAGTTACCACTTTTATTGTTGTAATCTGAGCAAAGTGACGTCATATCCGTTCAGTATCCTTCAACCAAAAGAAACTGCAAGCGGCCGCCGCGAGCCGATACAAAAAAGTATAATACTGCGAAGGGTCTGCATGGATACGACCTGCACTAGGGATGCTAATAATTAACCGTTAACCGACATTAAGCATCTTAACCGATTAACGCTATCGGTTAAAACGGTTGAAAGAAATGTTAATAATTAATTAAAAAGATGAGAAAAACTCGTCACTTAAGGGAGAAAAGCTGGTCCACCTTAAGACAGTCTGAGCCAGCGTTACAGATACAGGAAGTTGGCTGGGGAATTGAGCTCGCTTGAGCGGAGGAGTTGTAGCCTCGTAGCATTTATTCACCGACAAGTTACTGGAGACGGTGAACTGGAGACAGTGAACGCAGCATACGCTCCCAAACGGTTGAACTGGGGAATCCGTGATCTGTTGTGCTCATACACTTCAGCTAGAGCACCTCTGCATGCGAGGCACAAATCTCTCTGGCAGGGTCGGCGCCAGAGCATTCGGAACGGACGGGCATTCAACTTTGACGGGGGGAATTTTTTTTTCACCTCACATATCCTTTATTAAGTATATAATGAATGTTAATTACACACGAGGCGTATACATACTGTCACTTATGTGCACAGGCGCACACGCACACATACACAGGCTATTACCTCCACAAAAACAAAGGTTATAAACTACAAAGCGGGAAATTCGTTAAATGTTTTGCATTTAATAAACCAATCCATTGGGCTACATTCACATCATGTTTCATGAAAGAAATAATATGACCGAGAGGCACAGGCGCTCATCTACATAGTGTCACTTGTTATACGCACAAGCGCACACGCACTCCCTCACATGTTATACGTCCACAAAAACAGAGGTTATAAACTCAGATACACAACGGGGAATCTGTGAAATGTTTTTGCATTAACATTGGGCCACTTTCACCGGTTACACAACTAATTAAAGGATAAACAACAACATCTTTAAGCCACATCAAGAACTGGTATGCAATTACAACCATATGCGCGCTCATTCAGAAACGTAGCCCCAATAACAAAAGTGCAAATAATACCACTCACAGTGTAGCCTACTAAGAGACATTTTATCAAGGTGAATGAGTGGATTTATTAACTCACCATTAGAACAGCTGGAGTCTCCGACTGTGGGTGCAGAATCTCCTCAACACAAGTTCTTTCCATTCCTTCCGAAATTTCCGAGTGAGATCCCGCTCAAAAGCTAGCTGCACTCGCTGACTCTTGCGACTGTGCAACATTGCACGTCTGTTGACGGTTAAAACATTCTTTAATGTGGAGAATGAGTTTTCGCACATGGCGGTAGAAGCACCAAATGTGACACAAAGTTTAAGAGCCAACGACACACTCGGCATGGCCTTGAGTACTCTGTGCTCTTCTGACAGGAGCCTTTTAACACTCCACTTTTCTTAGCTGTTATTTTTGAGTTTGGAGATGTACTGTTTTGCAACAATGCATTCCGATTCCACAACTGCAGCTTGCGTTAAGTCCATGATTGGCTTTATTGTCGTTGCATCCAAAAATGTCTCTCCATCTGGATCCATCCCTTTCAGTGCAGTTGCCAGCAAGGTGTTGCGCTCACTAAAGCGCAACTCCATCTCCCCAAGTACGTGATCCAAGGCACTGAAATACAGTCTCTGTAGCTCGGTTTTGTCATCGGCCTTTGATCCAGTCGTTTCTTCAACTACATATGAGTTTAAGTTTTTACTGACTTGGCGTCTGCGTTTCGTTGGAATGGTGGCAGATGTTGCAGTGGCACTCGTTGCAACTGTATCCCAGAGCATGCAGAATCCCTCTTCATCCCGCAGTTTGCGCACACAATCCATAGAAGTTGACACAAGTGTCAGGCCAGTTAAAAGGTCTGTCTCCTCTCCTTGTAGCAACTTGTTAGCGGGGTCCAGCAGCAGAAGCACCTACAGTATTAATACAAATAATGTTGAGGCCTGCTTTTCAAAATCCACGTTACAACGCATCACAACGGCAGCAAAATAAAACAGACAAGTCATAAATCATCAGGTTTAAAAGAAAAGAGATAAAAAAACAAACAATTTGGTGTATAGTGTAGGAGAAAAATGCTACAAATATTTGGCGCAACATACTTTCACTAGAAATCCACTGAGGCTTTGAAGCTTAATTCATAACGTTGACATTTTCATTATTAATATTATTAATTTACAGAATCAACCTTCCACCTTCTACACACACAGCCAGCGCGGCGCCGGCGCTCCGTCCTCCTCTCTCTAATCGTCTCAGTCCTCAGCACAAAAGTCAAAATTTATTTAAAAAAAATAGATGTAATGATATTCAAAATTCACAGCATTTTTTTATCTAACGAAATATTCTGCTTCAATCCATATTTGTTGACATTTAGCCTCTCAAAAATAATTTCCCCTGCAGTCAAAAACCTGTATAACGGGGTGGTCTAGCAGCATTCTAACAGCACAGCTAAATGGCATTATAGCCCTAAAATTCACAATTCATACCTCGTGAACAAGATGAGCGATGAACACAAAACTTTGCTCTGACACCTCCCGTAACAGCCCGATAGCCTCCATGTGTATTTCTGCTCCATGGCTCCTTGTAGCATCAATATGTGCAAGGAGTGATGCGATGTCCTCAAATGAACCAAGGATGACAGCAACAGTTGCTAGATGTCCCGTCCTCCTCTGGTCCAGCAAACGTTTCAGTTTTTCACCTCTGTAATGTGCGGCAACGGTGGGTTTACGGAAAAAGTTGTAGAGCGCCGCATATGTTGAAAAAGTCAGTGATGGCTTGCTCTGCTGACAACGCATGGACAACCACAAGATGCAACTGATGGTTCAGGCAGTGGACACAAGGCACCTCGCGACCAAGTTTGTTTGGAAAAAGTCGCTGGACACCTCCATGCTTCCCCGACATCACAGAGGCTCCATCATACACTTGACTTCAAATCTTGGTGGGACTCAGACCTGCCTTGACTAACTCGGACAGAATGATGTTGGTGATGGACTGCGCATCACCTGAGTCTGCGGTGGCCATGACAAGCAGTTGTTCTGTTATTTCCAATGTTTCTTTGTTAACAAAACGAACAATTATGGAGATATTTTCTTTCCCAGTAGGATCCCTTGTTCCATCTACTTTGATCGTGAACCACGAATTCACAATTTCTTTCATAATAGCTTCGGTCACAATATTGCTCATTATGCCGATAAGCTCATTTTGCATGTCATGACTTGTGTAAGTAGCGTTTCGGGGAATCGACTTCAAAAATCTGGGCCAACTGTGGGTCTTTCCTTAAGTTGAAGTCAAATAGGGATAGAAATAGCCCGCTTCCTCCCTCTGACACATCATCAAAAGCATCTAATTTACCCCATAGAGACAACTGGTTAGAAACTAGAAACTCCATGACATCAACAATACTAGAAACATAGTACCGATTTATCTGGAGCTGATCTGCATTAACTAGCGTGGAGATTTGTTTCCCTTTCTCTACACGCTGCAGTCTTTCTTTCCACTGACTGAAACAGACCAAATGTTCCTTGGATGTCCCGTGTCTGTTAAGTCCCTTGTTAGCCTCCACTGCGTGTTTCCAGTCCGTATAGCCTTTGCTAGTGAAAGCAGGACCACATCTGGACTGAGAAGAGCGAAATATTCTGCACGGGTAACAAGCAGCATCCCGCTGTATAGAATATTCAAGCCACTCCCGATGGTGATACCATGATGACATGAAGGACCTCCTTTTAGCTCCAAAGAGACGTGAGGAGTACTTCTCAAGTCTTACTTGCATAGGCCCATCGACTCTCAAATCATCAGGGCAAATATCAGTCTCCATCAGCCGCTTCACATTGGTCCCAGCGGCGCTGGGGTTGGGCCCTGCAGCATCAGCGTCCTCAATGCTAACGTTAGCATCAGCGTCCTCAATGCTAACGTTAGCTCCATCGCTGCAGCTTGTTGTCTCTGTGTCAGGTTCAGGTGCAGTTGAGCTTACATTAGCCGAATCCTTAGCTTGTGCTGGGTTGTCACTGCCATGACCTTTTACCGACGTGTTTGCTGTTCCAAACCACTTTCTTATATCCATATTAATTGAACAATGCACATTGTTAACTAGTTAGCCTTGTTAAGCGCCAAGAACATGTCAACAATAGAGCCACCTACCTAACGTGACGTGACGTCTCTATAACGTGACGACAAGTTCAACCCAACCCTTTAATTGATTGGCTAGTCATACAATGCGGATATGGTCGTTGTTATTAATTGGCTAGGGAGGGGGATGTTTTATAGGCTAGTACAATAACAAATTATTCCTAAATGCAAACTATAACTGTTTTGTGTTTTATTTTGCATTGCAGTGTTAAGTCCTTACATTACCAAACTGTATGAGTTAATTTTACTTCTAACTTCAGTTTAGTTTTTTGGTCAGGAGAGAATTCAGCTGAGGGGGCACAGTGACCCATTTGGACGGGCCTGGACCCCCATGGCCCGGCCCTGACGCCGACGCTGCTCTCTGGTTAACGGTTAATAATCGGTTAACAGGGGTTGGTTAACAAGGGTCGGTTACCGGTTAAGAAAACTTTCAGAATTAGCATCCCTAACCTGCACCCTCCCATGTTAAATCCAGCGTGGTAAACACTACACATCCAGTAAAGGATGGAAACACTTTGGCTTTCACACATTGACAGGAAAAGCAGAGCTAGACAGAGCAGAGCTAAAGCTGCATGCTAACTCTGTCAAGGCCAGGAAACGTTATGGTATGGAGGTAACGCGTGGTCGAGCCGGCCGTCGCTCTCATCTCCATGGTCAAATGTTCCGTCGCTACAACTGTAGAGCACCCAGATACTGACATTTGTGTTCTCTGCATTGAAACGGCCCCGATGGAGCTGACCATGGATGGATAAAGAGAACGGAGCTGACGGGAGAGCTGGAGACCACCTTGGAGAAGTTAGAGGAAGTAGACACGTGGGACTACATCCGCTTTTCAAAATAAGGTGTTAACAAAGGGAACTGTATATACAAAATACTTCTATGGAAATAAGATTGATGGATTATATTCACCAGAAGTATAAAACATTACATGTCCCTTATAAATTAAAAATGAATACCACTAATCTGTGAGGGAAACGTCTTTATTCTTTGATTTTTGGGTTGCTGGATAATAAATAATTCCTGACATTGATCCTGATATATTTGACTTCAGGACATCTCTGACTACATACATGCTGAAAATCAAACATTTTTACTGGATTCATTTAGAGATTTTTCCAAAGTAAAAGTCCCTGGAAGTGTATGAGTCAACTTTTTCCCTTCATGGTCTAGTGTTAAAAAAGTTAACAAAAATCGCAATACACATCCAATCGGCAACCAGGTATCATATCCAATCGGGAGATAGGTGAATCATCCCATTCTTGTTATTGCACCATTTTGCCTCGAGGTTTATCGTGCAATTCAATCGCCTTTCCGTGCGACTGGACTGAAAGATGCCATAAGGGACCCACATGGCAGCATTATTATGCTTTTGCATGTCCACTGCTGACCTTGCACACTGTGTTTCAATATACTGCACCTCTAAACTCTGTAAATGTCCTATACTTAGAAAGAAATTACTACAAGTTTGATTACAGCCTATAAATGTTCCTGATTTATAAGCAAATGCTATGAACAGCAAACATCCAACTATATTCTGTGGCAAATTCCATTTTAATAACATATTTAGCACTTAGTACTTGGCAAAGATGGTGGGCTGAAATCCAGTGCTAATGTATTTTAAGGCCACTTTGTGGAGATAAATGTGGAAACTTCAGAGTGCGGTGTAAATGGAGATAAAGCCCACACTGGGACAGACACATTTCTTCCATCTGCCAGCTAGCCCACTGTTATAGATAGCATAGGGATAAAGAGACATACAGGAAGGAGGATAAGAGCTACGGCCCTATCATGCTGAAATTGGAAAGCTATTTGCTCCAAAATGTGGACTGCAACAACAATTTTCAGCTGAATTCAAAAGCATAACCATATCCATATCCAGATAACTACTGTGGAGAAGATGGGTGCACCAAGTGATATGTTGGGAGTGCTTTTCAGAGCTGAAATTGTGGCTAATAAAGGTACAGTTATAGAAACTGCTAAGGTAAGAGTAAAGGGTTCATTTCGGGGGCAAAAGGAACTGTTAAAAAAGTAGGGTCGTGTCAGGTTAACAGGAAATTAAAAGCATCTGTCAGCTATAAACAATCAGCTCTTTGGAAACTCACTGATCAGATAGCTAATGGAGTTCCAGCGAGGCCAAGGGAGTCCCATACTGACAAAGGAAAGCAGGTGAAAAGTTAAAGGAAACTTCATTTGAGAGTCACTTAGTGGAGTGGAGGGATTGGAGGTAAATGGAGAAGGTCAGTGGGACGCACAGAAGACCAGAATGAGCTTGTTGAGTGAAGATTGAAGGCAGCTGAAGAGTAATAGACGGAGACATGAGCACAGACTGGTCGTATAGACAACAGGGGAAAGACTGCCAGTGAGATTCTTCAGGAAACTGGTGGGCTAAGGCAGGATGCTGGCACAGTGCAGCATGTGAACTAGAGAGGAACCACAGTCAAAAAGAAAAAAATAGTTTTTCTGGCTGACAAGCTCACAGTTAAGACGGCGAGGAAAGTTGATGAAACGAGAAGAAGTGGCTGAAAATGCTGTAAAGGGGAGCAATGGGGAGCAGCTGGGGAGTAATCAAGAGAATGGACATCAGCTGCTGTGATCCAGGTACATTCAGACACGGAGGGCGAGAGGCCACGCCACACCGGCAGTGAAAACAGCTATGTCCCAGAGGGAAATAGATCACATCTGACATCCTTGCGGGGGCTAAGTAAATCGCAGTTAACCAATGGACCTTTTTCACAGCAGACATTTTGACTTCGTGGGAAAAGTACAGGTGAAATTGACCCTTCGCTAAGTCCCTTCCTAGAACGGCCACTGTCCAATCCTCAGTCAAGCTTTCAGCGGTGTGTAGGGAACCTACAAGCGTAACTTAAGTACGGAAGTTACCTGACAAATAAATTAATGTTTACTTGTGGTATCACACGGGGTACAAACAGCAGTCTCCTGGGCGGAAGTCTGCTATTTTTTGACCCACCCACCCGCCCGCCCCGTCCTCCTCCCTGCGCAGCTTTTGTTGCTCTTTATACTTCCTCGTTCACGATTACGTGGATTATATACAAATTGATTTTGTGGGATATACAGTAAATGAATTACAACACACTTTTCGTAGTTCAGTATAGCTAGGAACGATGTATAAGAACAGCCTGTTATTATGACTAAAGTAAAAGGAAAGATTACTCAGAGCAGAGAATATCTTACCCCAAAACAAGAAGTGCAACAGCCATGTAAGCTAATATGAGCCACATATGTAATACCATATTATAACACATGAGGTGCCTTTCATGGGTATAGTATGACACACTGGGCACATCTGTGTTCCACGTGTTATTATGTTATATTAGTGAAAGTGAAGATGCAGTACGACATTGCAGCTTAATGATACTTTGCTGCATCACATTTTATTGGACCGACAACAGCAGCAAGCAATTCACAGAAGAGTGCAGGCCATGAAGTTGTAACCCGGTTGGCGTCTGCATGTAGCAGTTGGGTCATCTTTATGACTGCGACAGTTGTGCTGAGAAAGTGTCATAAACCAGCAAGACAACAGCAGAAAAGTGATTAAACCTGCTTCATTCTGAAATGATGCTACAGCAGACATGTTTGATCAACCCTGAAGAAATGATTGCTGGCATTAAACGTTGTTATGAAATCTTATAAAATATCTACATTTTAAGAGGTTTAACCAAATGTGTTTTTCCAATAAACACCAAACCTGTTCCCCAAGTAGCCACACAACAATCAGTCCTTTGCTCTAAAATGTTTTTTTTTTGTCATCACTCACACATTGCAGCTTTAATGCCATTCAATTTCCTTTATTGCCTTGTGGTGAGAGTGCATTATGTGGGAGAGAACTTGTTTTGGGCTGTACAGTGGCCTATTAGAGTAAAGCTGTTCAGTTTGGTTTGCAGTATGAGTTTAATGGAGCCCTTGGTGTACAATAATGTCTGGTGCAGCTCGATTGTAAAATGACGTTGATAACAGAGAGCAGGAGGGACAGAGGGACACCGAGGGAGAGGAAATGTCCTCTGTTTATTGGCCCTGCAACCGTCAATAGGTGTTTGCTTTACACAGAGGTCATTTCAGCTGGGATGAATCCATATACGCAGTTATTACCGTCCTCTGATGGACATTACTTTTTTCCTCCAGGTGTCACTTCATTCATTGTAGCCATAGTAAGTTATGCAAACCAAAGACCATTTTGGGATTGAATCACATCAGCTGCGACGCCAAAACAGGCAAGAGGTGTGAAGTTCCCCACTTATACCCCCCCTACTTCTGGCGTCCTTACTTGGATCACACCCATCTTTGAACTCGGCCTTCATTTTAATCTCAACTACACACCTGTAAAGTTTCATGACTTCATCTTGAATGGTTGAGACGCTATCGCAGTACAGACAGACATATAAACACCTGGCAAATGACTCAAAACTGCATCTTTGATAGTTCCCGCTACAGGAGGTGCCACCGCAATGACACACACACACACAGACTAAGGACGTTTTCTCACCTGTAGTTGGTTTGCTCTGATCTGAATCAGGGACCAAATTGTTATAATGCTGCATGTTGCCTCTAGTTTGGTTTGTGTTCACACGGCAGCATTTACAAGCGGACCAAAAGTTTGGTGCGCAAAGAAACTGCTCTCTGATTGGTCAGAATTTCCATGATGGAAAACTCCCGGAAGTAAACAAAGAAGAGCAGACTTCCAGAACGCAACAATGGAGGGACAACTACGAGGCTTGATCTTGGCCCTGGTCATCTTTTTTTTTACCTCGTAGCAATTTTTCACTCGAGGCTCAACGACACAGTTTGAAAATGAGGCGACTGGAAAACAATGTATTGATGCACTGGAGTCACCGAAGGCTCATATCAAGACGTACGGAGGAGGAGGCGTGCATAAACCCTTCTAAACTGTGACATGCTCATCGGCCGAAAATATTTCCGAAGATCCATCAGGTTTGCCCGTGGTCTTCACCACAGCCTGACGTTACACCTGTTTTGATGTGAATAGTGAGGGCAAGCGTCGGCTCTTTCTAGTAATGTTGTCTGGTGTCTGGTGTTGACGTGCACAGCGCAGCTCGCTACCGGAGCTGGTTTAATCCATAAAGACGTAATGCTTTCTCCAGTTGGGCCGGATGGAGGTCGGATCGCGGTTGCACCACAAACGAAGCGTACCGAACCGTACCGCAGTTCGTTTGGAAGCGAACCGAGACCACCCCTTCAAGGAGGTCTCGGTTCGCTTGTTTTGCTGCTGCACCCGAGTGCGATGGCTGTGTTCACACCTGCCCAAAGGAACCGCACCAGGAGGGTAAACGCTCCAGGGTTCCATTCAACCCAACTAAACAAGGCAGCTGTGAATATACGCCCTTACAAGATGAAAACAATACCAGCGTCGCTGTCACGGGTGGTAAATAGGGATGCACCGATATCAATCTATTCAATTCAGTTCTATGTTTATAGAATATATACATTATAGACTGGAATTGTAATTCCTGTTAATTTTGAAGAATTTTTACTAAGTTCCGGGGGTACGATTTATTATTTTAATAATAAAAAACAATTCAGCAAATGTATAATTTAAGTCAAGCCTGATGTTGCTTTACACATAAATGAATGATCTCAGTCAATTCCACACAGCGAGGCATACAGTTCATTCATTAAAGACTGGTATTGGATCGGTACTCGGGATCGGTCAGATTGGTGCCTCCCTGCTGGGGACAAACTGCAATAATTTGGAGTTTCTCCTGGTCAAGTTATAGCTTCAACACCTTAAACGTAAAGCTGCGTTAATTTATTTTTTGGGCCACAAGGGGGCAGCAGAACAACCTGTTAACACAACAGTGACATATTATTGTGAAGATAAACATGTTGCCTATTTATACCATATTCATACCAAGCCCCCAGGGCATTGAAGCAGATTTTTGTAGTGGCTAAACCGTGGAACTACAACTTCCGAGTCCATCACGTGATGCTTTTGGGCCCAAAAAGAGTTTCTCCCATAGACTTACATTGGGAAAGAGACGTCTGTAAGGATAATTTTTTTAGGTAAAACAACTCCCCAGTATGAACACTCTAATAGTCCTTATTTAAATTATCTGGTACTAAACGTTGTCAAACGCACTTATAGCTGGATCCAGAGTTATTTCCCTTCCTCTGTTCATGTGAATGAGACCAAGACCGAGCGGCTGGGAGGCCGAGTTAAAGGAAACGCTAGTACTCTTGCTATGGGTCCAATGGATGTGGAAGATCACTGGAAGATCTGGGTCATTTTATATTCAAAAGTCAAATCTTTTTGGCTTCATGTGCCACTGAGCAACTTTCATGTAAATGAACGGGACCCAGCCGCCAACGCTGTACCCAGTTCTCTTAATACATCCATGATTTACACATCCAGCAGACATGGAGCGACATTCATTCAGAGTCATGTCTCTGGCCACCTGACAAATTCCATCCAATAGTCTCTCAGTTTTGACATCTGGACAAAAATATCCGTCTCTTCAGCTGCTCAAAAATGACAGAAATTAGGCTAACCATGTCTCTTGACCTCTGTTGAGAGGGTTTAGAAAGTGTTCTGGACTCCAGTGTGGTCGCATTATATCAGGGTGAGTTACAGGAAACATGGGGTGGAAAAGCAGTTATAGAGACAGGCGGAGGGGAAGAGCAGTGGAGGGTACTCAGGAGAGAAATATAGAGAGGGAAGCAGCTGAGACGGAAAGAAAAGGCCGACAGGGAGAGGGACAGGAGACGAGCTCAACAAGACAGAGTGACACAGTGAAGCAGGTGAGAGGAAGAGAGAGAGAGAGAGACGGCATTCGGTTTTAATGAAGCCCTCAGTGCATCACACAATCTGATAAGGTGACACTCCAGAGACAACCAAATGGTGTGAGGGAGGGAGAGAGCGACAGATGCAATGTGTACCTCGGGCCTCAACAACCTGTATGCCACCGCAGTGCAGGTATTCAGTCAGTCACTGCTGCAGCCATGACCCTGAGGGGGGGGTGTGAGCTGTCGGTGCACACGTGTGAACGTCTATGTATGTGTGTGTTGAAACTGATTAAGATTCATGATTAACTCTGGGCAAGGATGTGTGACTGATGTGTGACCGGGAGGCAACGCTCTTTGCCACATACCTAATTAGGAAAGTCAAATATCTATGAATGGGAGGACAGCAGCACAGAAATAATGAAGGAAATATGAATAATGGTTTATTAAAGCATTGTTTTACCCCTTTTTTTACAGAATATTTGAGTTAGCTCTCACCTCATATACGTTCGCCCGGCTCCATAGGTCTGATGTTAGACCCTTCATGTGCTCCGTTGGTGCAGTTTTCACATGAATGACCCCCTAATATACTGTAGTATTTCAGCCAAATGGTATATGAATGTCACGGTAATTTGTAGGGATGCACCGATACCACTTTTATTCAGGCCGAGTACAAGTACAAGTACATACCGAGTACCGATACGAGTACTTCTCTCTGCCAAAAGACCCTCGTTAACAGCCAGCTGGAGGGTGTGAGCGACACACGGCGGGCTGGGGAGTCCCGCATACGAGGCGGTGCGCCGCCAAGGTGGCTCACCGCCGCAGCTTTACAGCGCTCTCCGTCCGGACCTCGCCGCACAGTGGACAAAAGGCTCCCTGCGCCTTCTCTCCCCGCCGGAGAGGGACAGGGCCCCCTGCTCCCGGTGCGACTGTCGACCGGGGCGGACTTTTTTCAGTGCGCCTCAACCGCGTCATGCCCATAGGGCGGGGCTTGGTCCACGTAAAAGGCGCCAGGGGTCTGCGGCGATGTCGGCAACCCACCCGACCCGTCTTGAAGCACGGACCAAGGAGTCTAACGTGCACGCGAGTCAGAGGGTGCAAGTAAAACCCCTTGGCGCAATGAAAGTGCCCAGCGGGGTTGGGCGCACCACCGGCCCGTCTCGCCCGCACCGTCGGGGAGGTGGAGGGAAAGTAAAGTGGTATTGGTGCCGTTGTATTGGTGCCGTTTTGCGAGTAAGAGTACTAGTACATGAGCATAGTATCGGTCCCGATACTGGTATCGGTATCGGTGCATCCCTAGTAATTGGTAAGACATTTTGTGTGCAATAACAACACCTTTGTTGCTTTTGGCGTGTCATGTGTACGCCATGTATTCTGTACTGACTGCAATGCAAACGCATCTACATGAACATGCTATGCTCAGAGCTGGTGACGGAGAATAAAACGTGAGAAAGACTGCTCGTGGTGGACGGGACAGGAGGTGGATGGGTCCAACAAACACAGGACTTTCATCCAGGAGACTTGTGTTTCTGTCCCAAAGAGTTGTTTAGTTACAGTATATTGAACTTGTGTTAGTGACATTTGTGACGTGTTTTCCGTTGTTTCCTTACGTATTTTACTTAGTTTACGTACTTATTTTAAGCCCAACCGAGATGTTTTTCTTAAATCTAACTAAGTGGTTTTGTTGCCTAAACATAACCACGACCGTTCCATGGTAATGACTTGGCGTAGAAATGACACGCGATAAGCCTAAAATGCGTTATCAGGACACCCAGACATGTTATGCTATTTATTGGCCTTCCCATGAGATCAGGTTGGGTATTTACAACTTCACAGAGATGATGTTAGAATACAAAAACCACCAGAGCATTCAGGGTTGCAAAAAAAAGAAGAAGGAATAATTGAACATTTGTTTTGCTGTCAGCAGACTAGCAATTAAGTTTTTACTGCCAACCAATATTTACATATTTTGTTCTAAAAATGAAAGCAACAGGCGTTTCTTTTTGAACTCGTGCTTTTAAGGTGAATTTTCAAACAATAGATTTCAATTTAAAGACACGGACACGGTGCTATTAAGGGTTTTTAGTTTAAACAGAAACACTCATTATATAAAGAGAGCATCACTGTGAACCGACGCACACAAAAAGACATGGTGATATCTGCAGACGTCCTTTTAGCAACTGTCACACGTCAACCGACAACGTTGCTTAGCTGCTCTTGCATGCAATAACAACGAACAAAAATACATTTAACGTGTCACCACTGACTTTTGCAAACAAGGAAATGTGGGCAATAAACTCTTCACAATTTGACAGTTGGCATAAAAAGAGCCCTTTCTCCGAATCGTGTTTAGAAAGTGAGTTGCCTAGAACAAAGTGGAAAGGAGGAGGGTGTGTTGAATCCTGAGTCACCGCGTTTGACAGCAGCGTCATTAGAGAAATAGCAGGAGGGAAGGCTGTAAAATGCACCGCTGTGAAACCATTGAGGGCTCAGAGATATGATGGTGAGACACACGACGGAGACGAAAAGAACACGATTTGACGGTGACGCGTGTCGACAACTCCGAGAGTGTTGACAAACATGTAGACGTAGATGCATGCATATTCAGGATGTCAACACACACACATGCATGCTAATCCCCTCCCCCCACAGTCCAGTTCCAGGCTGGGAACACATCTGTCAACACTGTGTCTAAAAACAGAGAATGTGGCAGCAAAAACAGCCCAAAGAAAGACAGAACAAGAGAAGAAGAGAAAGAGGATCGAAGTAGGACTTTAGTGGTGAAGAGATAAAGAGACAGAACGCCTCTTGGAGGAAGACGTACTCAGAACCAAGTCAAAGTATGCAAGTACGCAGTATTAAAAGAACAGTAAAACTAGCGCTGGTAACTGACATTATATGTATATTATACCTATTATATATAACATTATTAGATGGTTACTTAAGCATAACTAGCATTTTCAATGATGTAGTTGGTAGAGGTGGGTTTATATAGTTTAGTTCCAACTAGGGCCGTCACGATAAAAAATTTTCTCAATACGATTATCATGGGGCCCACCGGTGGTGACGGGTGGCTCGGCTGGTTAGAGCCGGGTGGTGTTCACCAGCCGGGGTCCGCCAGTGATAGCGAATGACCCAGCCAGCCAAAGCCAAGCCAACCGGACTATCACTGGCGGGTCTCTGTTGGCTAGCATTGCTTGGCTTCACCTTAGCTAGTTTAGCTAGCCAGCACACGTAGTCATTCACTAACCAAGATATGCTAACGTTGTACTCATATAACTCAACTGATGTGTTTAGTTATGCTAACATTACAACTGACTCACTCTACGATGGTGAAATGTTCGGCATGGTGTTTGAGGTATTACCTCCTTTGGCTAATACTGTATTCCCACATTCCCTGAACACTAGAGCAGAATCAAGAAGGACTTTGTTTTTCTTGTGCAACCCGAAGAATTCCCATACTGCAGAGTTTACGTTTTTAGCAGGGCGATAAAGTATCCCCTAGTTCCAACCAAGGGGTCAGGCCCCTCCTCACAAGATTAATCTGAGCAGTTGTGAAATGATTGGTGGGGGTAGGAAATACATAGAAAGATATTTCGCTCAGGAGTTGGTAGAGACAAAAAACAGAGCTAAAAGGGAGTGAATATTGGACTTACATTAGCCAAGTAGCCAGAAACTAGTGGGCAAGCTCTGGGTCTGAAAGGGGAAGTCAATGCTGAAGTGTCTTAAACCTGCATTCTCTCTACCAGCCAGCAGGGGGCGACTCCTCTGGTTGCTAAAAGAAGTCTGATTGTATAGAAGTCTATGAGAAAATGAGTCTACTTCTCTCTTGATTTATTCCCTCAGTAAACATTGTAAACATGAGTTTATGGTCTCAATCTCTAGTTTCAAGTCTTCTTCAATACAGCATGATGTTCATTTAGTAAATGATGGTCCCATTTAGAGTCAGATAGACCATAAAGCAGGGGATGCTTTAGGGCGGGGCTACCTCGTGATTGACAGGTTGCTACCACGGTGTTGTCTGGTGTGGGAGTTGTCTGTGTTTTCATTTTACAACTTTAACCCTTTCACAGTGTGTTTTCAGTTCATGGAATTTAAAGGGACTATTTGAAACTTTCAGAAATGTCTTGTTAACAGCGACACCTGTGGCTGTTATGTCAACTAAAAATCAGCGTCCTGTTGCTCGCGCTTGTACTCGCGCTAAATAGACGTGAACGAGCATCGCTCAACACAGTGAGGCGACACACGTCAGCTAAAAGCACAATATCACTCTATATTTCAGCTGCTTGGCAGTAATGTTAACTGACCAGACGAAGGTCTCTCCATGAATCAATGCTGATCCTAGTGTTGGCTTTTCCTGCCTCAGCCCTCCGCAGTGAGTAACGTTATCGTCTTCGACTGCGCCTGGAGTGAACAGGGAAGATCGGCACCCGGTCGGAGACGATAACGTTTCTCTCTGCGGAGCTGAGACACGGGAAACCTCTGTTGGTCTGGAGGAGCTGCAGCAGTTATTTCTGCACAAACGTCCACTGAACATTCACTAGATATTCTCAGAGCTAAACTAACTCTTCTGCAATGTGAAGTGTGCGCGCATGCACGTGAGAGGTGGAGCGAGAACACGTGCGTTGTGTGAGTGAAGACAGGCAGGCAGAGGAGCAGTCTGAACAGCGTAGCCACACGCAATATGCGAATATGCGAGCGCGCATGGGATTTATGATTTATTAGATATATTTTATGACCCGGTAGATTTATACGTGTAAAAAGTTACAAACAGTTCCTTTAATTGTAACATTTTAACCCAAAAATGTCTTATTCAGCATTCGGTTGTACTTAGCTCCACCCTCTCGTGTCACTAGTGGTTGCAAAAACCCAAGATGGAGACGGCCAAGAAACTAGATGGCGACGGCCAAAAACCAAGATGGCGACAACCAAAAAAAAACAAGATGGTGACCGCTAAAAACCAAGATGGTGACAGTCAAAATGCAGGAATCAAGGCTTTTAATTGGCATTCCACAAACCAATGGGTGACGTCCCGGTGACTACGTCCACATCTACAGTCTATGCCAGAAACACAATCCCAGATGAATGCTAATGTTGCTGCATAATTGCTGGATGTGAAAATAAGAAACTGTTTGCTAACAAGTTCACCATATCAACTTCAAATGTGATGGTATGTCAATTTTGTGTTCACAATTAGTTTAGGCCATAGAACAATGTATCTCAGGCAGACTGCCAGACGCTGCTCTGGGTCAACAGGATCCCAGTAGTTGGTCCTCTTTCTGCACAAATCTATTCAAACCCTGTCGTAAATTGGCATCACTGCCGTTATGAATAGTTTTGCTGTTTATGTTGTTTTATTCATCACGCCCTCGGTGTGTAAAGTCCTTACCTACTAACTGTAGCGCTCAAATAAATGAAGTGCGTTAAAAAGTACATTATTTGTAGAAAGTAGCACGTAACGTGTAAGTAGCCTAACGTCGTATTTAAGTAAAGTATTTGAAAGAAAAGTAGTTACTTTCCACCACTAGTCGCAGGGTGTGTAGTCTGCCTGGATGAAACACTAAACACTGAAGCACATACCTCATTACAAGCTAATGTACATGAACAGCAGGAATCACGCTTTAGGGAGGAAACTGGGGGGGGAGGGGAAATGTGTCCTTATCTATGGAAACTCTCCGACCAAATTCAACATCTTCCATACCAGCTGAACGATGAGTCATTTTTAAAAACACATTAGCATCTGCAGCAGATTCTCATCTCGTCTGTGGTGTTCTGGACACCTGGTGGTTTGTCGAGCCCAGAACTTTCCTCGGCCCGCTGGGAGGAAACTTTAGCAGAAGAGAAATGAAGCAAAGCTCCATGTGATGAAGGGCAATATGGTAAAATTGACATTTATCTTAAATGGCTAAATGTAGGAGAGTGAAATTCCTGGATGGAGTAAAGCCGTGCGTGACTCTTCACTTAACACACTCGGAGACTTGAACTTTAGTTTTCATTTAGTGGTTATTATTCACTTATTTACGTGTGTTGACAGAGGGAAAGATTTCTGATTGAGTCGGTTTGTTTTGTAAGATCTTAACATCCCCCACTTTCATTTTACAGTGCACACGTACGTGCACACACTGTTTCTCCTTGGTGTGGTATTTCTGGAGGCGAGGTGTCACTACAAGGGCGTTAAATGGCAAGGATGTGTTCTTGAGCTGACAGTTTCACTTTACATATCGACTGACAGGAGACGGGACAGTCGTTTAGGGCATCTGATAACCCCCCCCCCCCCCCCCCCACACACACACACACACACACACACACACACACACAGAGGCTGAGATATACTGTACACACAAACTCACCACAAAGACCTCAGTCTGCTAACTTAAGGTGCGTCATCCATCTGCATCGCGTGTGCTCGCTGGTTTGACGCACACATCACGTTTACAGTGCTGTGTGCCATATGGTGCCTGAAGACATGGAGGAGACATGGAGGGACGTAAGCAAGGAAGATGGAGAGAAGGAGAGAAGCAAATAGAGGAAAACATTTTGAGAAAGACAAAGAAGGTGATACTATGATATAATGTGAGAGAGTATTGACTTTTAGCTGTAGCCAAGAGGAGCTGCGGAGTGGGAGTCACGCAGGGGGAACGAGGGATAACGGATGATGGAGGAAACGGTCTCTCTGGGAGGTTCAAACACATTCATGAATGCTTGAGAATGTGCTGTACTTTCCTACCAGCTGTGACCAAACGTCTCCAAGGTTTGGAGAGATAGGAAAGGGGTCTGGATTCCATGATTTAAGTCTTGGAAAAGTCTGGAAATGAAGTGACAGAGAAAAGTTTAGTTTTTGTAAGATTGAACCACTTTGACCTTCAGAGGCAGAGAGCAGTAAGTTTGAGTGGTTTACAGTTTGAAGGCTGTTTATCTACAGCAATCATTTCCAAAAACCGGGTCAAACCCACCGGTGGGTCGCAGCAGATTTTATTAGGGTCACCAGATAAATTTGCGGAATATCTTCCATCGGCTCCAGTATGTGCAAAACTCGGCTGCCAGGGTTCTCACCCGCACCAAGCCCTGGCAGCACATCACCCCCACCCTCATCCACCTCCACTGGCTCCCGGTCAAGTCCCGCATCACCTACAAAATCCTCCTCCTCACTTACAAATCCCTCAACGCCCTGGCTCCTCAGTACCTATCTGACCTCCTCCACCCTTACACACAGCCCCGGAACCTTAGATCCTCAGGCACGGGTCAGCTCTCCGTCCCTCACACAAGAATGAGAACTTTTGGGGACAGAGCCTTCAGTGTGACAGCCCCCACACTTTGGAACTCTCTCCCCATAGAGCTCCGCAACGCACCATCTCTGGACACCTTCAAAAGACTCCTCAAAACCCACCTCTTCACCAAGGCCTATGGCCTCTAGCTACTGTTACATTTGTTGTATTTAGTTATGTCTTTGTTAAGCGTCCTTGGGTTTCATGAAAGGCGCTATATAAATCCAAGATATTATTATTATTATTATCGTCTTTTATTTAAGCTTATTACATGGCTTTGTTGAATACTCCATTCTGATTGGTCAATCGTTCTAACAGTTTTGATTTTAAGGCCACGATTCGATTCGATTTTGGATTTACTAAGATTGTCAGACTATGGAGACTTGATTCGTCAAGATCAACAGATGATTGGTTTTATGCCCTGACATCTGTCATTTACACTTTCAAATTCTTCTTTAAAAAGAGAACTCAACTCCCCTTTTATTTAGAAACTGTTTCAAAAATTAGAGAGAATTAAAATATAATCCTGCTTTTGATTTCAATGGTCGAACTCAGAAGCTAATTATAATCGATTATCCAATTTAGAATCAAAATCGTGACACCCCTACATTCAACGGTCTGTTATTCCTGTTACTATGGGTGCAGTTCTGATGTTGGATTCTGGCAAACCGTCAAATTGTTGATTTCTTCAGTGAGTAGCTGTGTAGTAAGAGGGATAATGTTCAGCTAGCGGGTCATTGTTGTGGAATAAACCCCTTCAGGGGGTTGCGAGACCACCTGCTGAGGGGTAGACCCTTCGCATCGGATCATCGGGGCAGCATCACCCTGTCGGGGTTTATTTCACAACAATGACCGGCTCGCTGTACATTATCTCTTACATAATATCTGCAGTACATCTTTGAGCCACATGAGGGAGCCTGATTGTTCTTATTTTTCTGATAATTGTAGCCTACAGTACTTATAACTCTGAATCTAACATGAAAGGCTAGCGTACATTCTGTTTTACTGATGAGAGAACACAAGAGCCTGTTAACTCCAACTAAATGCATTTATTTGGCTTCATTTATTGTGTATTTAACATCCTCTTCATGGAGCTGTCCACTATGTTTCGGTACGGTAGCCCAGAACGGACAAACCAAACTCTGGCTCTAAAAAGAGACTTTCACGTTTTCATGTTTTTACGTCAGCTACCGTAGTTCTCCTACACGCTTGGCACACGGGAGAAGTTTCAGTTGTCTGCAATCTGCAACCTCACCGCTAGACGCCGCCAAATCCTACACACTGCACCTTTAAAGGTAGCTAAGCCACCGAATAATGAATGTAAAGCTGAGTTAGCAGTTAGTAACTGCTTCTCTGCTAAGCTAGTTAGCTTTAAACCACTTTTAGTGAAAAGAGACATTTGTACCGTATCTTACGTTTTTGTTGGTGGAGGAAAAAGAGAAACTTTCGACAAAATATTGCGGTCTGAAAAGCACGAGGTCGGGCTGACCTTTCTGTACAACGCTGCAGGATGTTCATGTGAGCTCATCTTCTAATGACTCGATTTTCTACATGACACGAGAGCAGGAACAGAAACCAAAGCCTTTCATTTTGATGACATCGTTTGCGTTTTCTGAGACGGGAAATGTAGTCCCTGGTACACTTCATATTTCATATAGTATATTTAATAGACAACTTACTACTGCATATCTTTTTAGTTTAGATCACCCTTAGATCACTCCTCACCTTTAGAGCTGCTAGTTTACTTATTGGTGATGAGCAAAAAGATGTGTAGAGGTCTCCATTATAACTGCACTAAACGCAGTTGACAAGTGACGTTTTAGAGATCTAGCTTGTATATAACAGTTGAATTGAGATGTCTAAGATACTGTAACTAATGTTTCTACAGCATATAATGACTATATTTAATTCAGAGCAGGTTCGCACTACTCAAAATGTTAATGCTGTTTAAACACCCGTTATATAACCTAGACATCAGAAAAAAATGTACAGCAACCACAACAATAGCACAGCAGCTGTAATAACTCATACAAGTAGGACTAATAACAAAAATCAATAACAGTGAAACCTAGGTGTACTTCAGGTGTAACCCCAATCCAGGTGTAACCCCGATCCAGGTGTAACCCTGATCCAGGTCTAACCCCGATCGAGGTGTAACCCTGATCCAGGTGTAACCCCGATCCAGGTGTAATCCCGATCCATGGTTACCTGCGAGACGAGAAAGCACAGGGACTCCGGGGAAGAAATGAAGTTAGTAACAATGAATGGGACATGAATATATACAGAAGGAGAGAGGAGCTCAGTGTGTCATAGGAAGTTCCCCGGCAGTCTAGGCCTATAGCAGCAGAACTAGGGGCTGGTCCAAGACAGCCCTAACTATAGGCATTATCATAGAGGACAGTCTTTAGCCTACTCTTAAATGTGGAGAGGGTGTCTGCCTCCCGGACTGAAACTGGGAGCTGGCTCCACAGAAGGTTCCACTCTGTACTCAAAACATTTTTCTTATGGATATAGGCCAGTACATTTGCCCTGTTTGTTTTTTTTCTGCCGTTCAGGGAACATATTTATACACTTCAACCCACCTGATCAAAATAATCTCTTTTTATTTTTACGTGTCATAACATTTGCACAAAATTCACTTGACAGTTAGAAACTGGAAACACAACTACAGTCTGTCTTCCACAGCCTTGCCAGTGTGTGTGTGTGTGGGAGGATGGGTGTTTGGCATGAAGAGAAGAAAACATGATTTTCAAAGGCTAAAAGGATTGACGTGTGTGTTTGTAATGAGAGGCCAAAGGAGGCAGCAACACGCTACCTTCTGCTGTTTCTACATTTAGGTAACTGACGCTGCAGGTGTCAACACACACAGGTTGAACACCGTGAGAGGGCACATCCACACATTGTTTAGCATGTTGTCAGTTTATAATCTGCAGTCTGCTGTATGTTGGTAGTGTTGCACTCACTGTTGACCAGAAGTTACAGTGCTGCAACCAAACAAACCTTTGATTTTAATTAATAACGTTATGCTGAAGAGTTGCTGTGTAGTTGGTTGCACCAACAAAAAAATCAAAAATCTCTGATCTATTCATGTTTAAATAAATATATGATAGAGGGGCTTTATGGTTCCAAGGAAGACCAGACCAGCACGGCGTCATCACCAAGACTGCACTCCCTTCTGGAGGAATGAAACTCGCTGTCACAGGAGAGAAAATGGAGAATGATGAAAAGCTGTTGTGTAGCTGGTTAACCGAGGCCTTCACACTGACATTTGAGGTTCATATAATACATGCATATTGACCATCAGTGTGCTAAATGGCTTAATGAAGCTGGTGACAGTGAGTGTGTTCCAATCCACGTACTTCCGGAAGTACACTTCAATGTAATGCACTGTGTGCACTCTGTACTTACTTGAGCAGTGCGTGAATTTCAACGGGGTAGGGTCGTCTCAAATCGAATACTCTGCGGCGCACTTACCGGAAATGCCGATCACAACATTTGACCGCGGCTCGCTACCCACTAAAATATCTTCTTCTTCTTCGAGGTTTTACGGCAGCTGGCATGCTTTGTGTTGCATTGCTGCCTCCTTCAGGTTTTACCATTCCACTACCCGCCAAAATATCTGCCTAATTTGTTGATCAAGAATACACAGAAATGAAAGCAAAGTGGAAATTACGTTTCCAACGTCGTCGCTTATGATGTGTCCTCCTGTTGGCTGAAAATGCACCTGTATGTTCATGTATTGTATTGTTTTATTCTGTTATCTACGTAGCCCACAGACATCTATAAGGTACGTTGTTCAGCAACGCAAAAGCTCCTGCATCATCTGCCGACATTTTCACATGTTTGAATAGTGGTCGTGGCTCCGCGTAGCCAAGATGGCGACAATTGAGTGTGAAAAGTGTCCAGCGTTCCACACTCAACGATTTGACTGTTTTGAGTACAACATCCGGGTACTTCGAGTGTACCGCATTTTGCCGTACTTCACAGTGTGAACTCACTTATGCACTCAAAGTATTAAGTGTAAGTACGGAAGTACGGAAGTACGCGGATTGGAACACACTGAGTGAATAGCATGGCTAGCTAACGTTAGCTTGAGTGGGAGGCTGCTGCAGTAATACCAAAGAACATATATCGCCAAGAAGTGAAAATCAATTGTTTGTTCCATTGCAACATCAGCGTCCACCAGCAGAGCTACGCTTCCACCGTTTTGGACTGAAAGCGACTACCAGATGCCAGTAAAACGTCCAACTACAAAGCGCCGTACAAAAGTAAAACTAAATTATTTCTATTCTATTCTCCGAAATGGCCTGTGTTGAGCAATACAATATTATAAATATAATTTTCAGTCCAAAACGGCAGAGTTTCGTCTTTTTACTTCTATACTCTTTGGTAATACAGTCATACATTACCGTTATAGCAGCATCAGACTGTCGTCTCCAACTAAATCTCAGCCCATAGATCAAACAGTTGACTATTAACACGTTGGTTATTTACAGACAACACTTAGTCTAACGAGGTTCAGTCAGATACGTAGAGATGTCTGGATCAGTAATATCCTCCACTGTGTTGGACGGGGGAAGACTGAAGGGACATGGCCGCATTCAATTGTCATTTATGAAGGTATCATGGATGCTCAGGGTCAGGCAAGGTTGCAAAATAATGATTAGACGTGTGTATAAGATATTTTAGATTAATTCATACGAACTTGTCAAAATCACAATCCAAACCCACGTCAAATTGCATTGAAGTTTATGAGATCTACAGTTTTCTTTCCCCCAAAAGGGGGCGTGGCCTTGACTTTTTGCCAAGTACCCGTATGTGCTGGTCCGATGTAGGGGCATATTCGCAATTATTTTTGCTGATCTGGATATTGCCCGTTGTGTTTACATGTGTGTTTGCTTACATAAGAATGTCACTCAAATTTTGGCCAACACGATGCTAGAATAAACAGCATGGATTTTTCTACCATTATAACACTTGTGCATTGCACATTTTTGTTACCACAGCTCAAGAGTCCATTGTATTTATTGTTTTGGTTGGTTGGTTGGTTGGTTTAATTTTATTTATGTGGTATTTATTAAGGATATTTTGATTTTTTTTTCACATTCTAATGTCACAGTCTAATTCTTAAGAATTAAAAGGTCATTGCTCTTTGAAAGGGTGTACTTGCATTATTATGCTATTATAAACTCAGAAAAAAAGGTTTGGAAATTTGTGTTTGGTGGATTATTTCTCTGTTGTATCAATGCTAATTGGCATTGTATTTTACATGGTTGGAAAGCCTGTTTATTTACCTTCACAATGATGTCTGACTTGTAAGGATCATGCATTTGTGGGATGAGCAGCACAGCTGATTAGGTGGGGAGCGCCCAAGTAAAATTTGCCAAAATGCTCTGACAATGCTAAACAGTGTATTCACCTGTTATGCTGATTGTTGCACCGATGGAGTAACAGCTTTTGGTGGAAGCTGTGTCATGGTGTGGGGCGGCATCTCCCTCACTGGCAAAACAAAGCTTGTCATCATTGAAGGCCATCTCAATGCAGTGAGATATCGGGATGAGATTATGCAGCCAGTGGCGATCCCATATCTCCACAATCTGGGACCTAACTTCATCCTCCAAGATGACAACGCTCTCCCCCACAAAGCCAGGGTTATCACAGACTACCTCCACAATGTGGGAGTAGAGAGAATGGAACGGCCTGCCAAGAGTCCAGACCTCAACCCAATTCAACACTTGTGGGATCAGCTTGGGCGTACTGTACGTGTTAGAGTGACCAACACAACCACGCTGGCTGACCTGCAACAATCCTGGTTGAGGAATGGAACGCCATCCCACATCAACGTGTGACCAGGTTGGTGACCAGCATGAGGAGGAGGTGCCAGGCTGTTGTGGCTGCGTATGGATCTTCCACCGCTACTGAGGCTCCTGACGGTGTATCAAATGAATAAAGTGTAAAATAGCCAATATGTCTTGTTTGTTCCTTGTTACTGATAGAGAGTTCAATCATCCAATCCACCAAACACCTCAAAACAAGAGTCAACACCAACAGGAGAATACACTGTTTACCATTGGCAGAGCATTTTGGAACATTTTTCTTGGGCGCTACCCACATAATCAGCTGTGCTGCTCATCCCACAAATGCATGATCCTTACAAGTTGGACATCATTGTGAAGGTAAATAAACAGGCTTTCCAACGATGTAAAATACAATGTAACAACAGAGAAATAATCCATCAAACACAAGTTTCCAAACTTTTTTTCCAAGTTTATTATTATTGGCACAGTGGTCTTAAAATGGCAATAATATCGTTTATCACAATTACTTCTGGGACAATATATCGTCCAACACAATTAATTATTGTGACAGGCCTAACAAACGCAAAATGCAGAAAAGGCTTAATGAATTAATTTGGCAAGTCTTTTATCATTAACCAAAGTATTGGACAAAAAAACTAAATTGACCTGATAATGGACCAAAAGTGGTACACCAACAAACAGATACTGCCATCCCTTGAGCCATGCTAGTAGTGAGGCAACCTGGTTTCACATAACTTTATATGAAAAAAAAATGTGCCCTGGTTGGATGCATGCAAATGATTTTTCTAGGGTTGGCAATCGATTAAAATATTTTATCGTGATTAATCGCATAATTGTCCATAGTTAATCCCGAAATTAATCACACATTTTTTTATCTGTTCAAAATGTACCTTAAAGGGAGATTTGTCAAGTATTTAATCCTCTTATCAACAATGGGAGTGGACAAATATGCTGCTCTATTCAAATGTATGTATATATTTATTATTGTAAATCAATAAACAACACAAAACAATGACAGATATTGTCCAGAAACCCTCAGAGGTACTGCATTTAGCATAAAACAATATGCTCCAATCATAACATGGCAAACTGCAGCTCAACAGGCAACAACAGCTGTCAGTGTGTCAGTGTGCTGACTTGACTATGACTTGCCCCAAACTGCATGTGATTATCATAAAGTGGGCATGTCTGTAAAGGGGAGACTCGTGGGTACCCATTGAACCCATTTACATTCACTGATCTGGAGGTCAGAGGTCAAGGGACCCCTTTGAAAATGGACATGACAGCTTTTCCTCGTCAAAATGTATTTTGTTTTGTATTTTTATGTATCCTTCACTACAAGCTAGTATGACATGGTTGGTACCGATGGATTCATCAGGTTTTATGGTTTCATATGATACCAGTATCTTCACTTTAGCTTTATAACTGAGCCGCTACAAGCTACAAATTGTATCAACGCGTTAAAGAAATCAGTGGCGTTCAAACGAGTTGGCGTTATTATCGCATTAACTTTGACAGACCTACTTTTTTCAAATATTGTACAAAAGATGAACATTGCAATTTAGAGTCACCTAACACACACAGAAAGGCCTGCTGTGACCTTCATGCTGTCAGACCACAGTGCTAACCAGTGCTAACCAGTGTTAACCAATGCTAACCAGTCCTAACCAGTGCTAACCAGTCCTAACTAGTCCTAACCAGTGCTAACCAGTGCTAACAGTCCTAACCAGTCCTAACCAGTGCTAACCAGTGCTATCCAGTGCTAACCAGTGCTAACCAGTGCTAACTAGTGCACTACAGTGCAGCCACTAAACAGGGATGATTTGTTGAATAGATGTAGGGACAGAAAAGAGGGAAATGATGAAATGATGACAGAAAAGAGGGAAATGATGAATGAATCCAAGCTTGAGAAACAAAGATGTGTGAGTAGATGTTTTCCTCATTCTGTAGAGATGTCTCTTCTCTCTCCTCTTGTCCTCTGCTCTCTCTCTCCTCCTCTCCAGTTCTTTCTCAGCCCACACAAACACACCAGCTGTGTTGATATTCACAACAGGATTCTTCTCTATTGTTTCATTTGCTCTGTAAACTATTTTTTGACAAATGTGCTTTTTTTTGTTACAATCGCTCTCTCCTCTCTCGTGAGTATCTCCTCTCCCTCTGGGTGACACCACACGCCTGAGCGTGAATTCAAATTATTTGCAGACCGATTACGTGTCATAGTACTCAGGTTGGAGCTGAAGTGAGGGATCATAGTCTTCCCGGATAAATCCCACTGTTAGAACAGTTTAAGCCTCCTCTGCTCGTCCTCATCCCGTCGCTCCGTCTGCTTCTCCACTCCGCTGCCCGTCATTAGTCCCATCCCATCTGACCGAGGGCTGCACAGGTCACATGACCTCAACTGCGTCCTGTAGTTTGCATCACATAGAGGAAAAAGGATTGGATGAAGGAGGAAAGGATGAATTCTCTCAGATCAAACCTTAAAATCTCATTCTGACAAACAGGATTTTACAAAAATTGCTTCATGAATACTGTAACTCATCCTGCTGATAACAAGAGGCAACGCCAGACTGAATTATTTTAATCATGGGGAATACAATAGATTGCAGTTGAAGAATTTGCTTTAAAATCAGGCAATAAAAAGCCTCATAGTGTCAATGTTTTCACAGTAATTGTGTCAATTCATTAATCTTGACAATGTAGATTTGTTCCAAGAGTTGCAGTGGCAGTGTAGCTTTAGCCGGAGCCAGTTTGATTTACATATTTTCATTAATTTTGGGATCATAATCAGCACGACATCAGCTTGTGATTTACTAGAGCTGCAGCTAATTACACACAAAGTGGCTGGAAATGCTCAAAATGCTTGTTGAGAAAGCTGAATTGCCAAATAAGGGAGAGCGCCAAAAGATCTGCAAGCTAAGAAAGGACTTGGAAATGGAGAGTTGCCTCTTGCTTTGATTCATTAACAAAATAAGTAACAAGATTCCAAATCATTTACTTGAGCAATACAAATACAGGTTTGTAAAACTTATGGAACTAGTGAGGTGCCCGTGGCCAATAGGGGCGCATGCAGCGTTGTTTGGGGGGCGTGCCCGTTCTGAGCGAGTAGCAGTTGGAAGTGTGTGCCCGCGGGGAGCAGGTCGATTGCTCGGCACCCGGAAGTGACGCTTGGAGCTCATCGTTGGTTGGCTCCAGGGAAGTGAAGAAGAGTTTGGTTGTAATGTTAGTATATCCAGCATCCAGCAGTAGAAGTGAGCTGCAGTCAAGGAGCCACAGCCTGTAAACGCCTGCTGGGGACAACATGCTGGACTCAGTCCGGAGAGCCCTGAAGCCCCGCCCCCCTGAAGCTCCGCCCCCGTTGCAGCACTGACCGCTGGTTGCTTTTTATGCCTCCGCGCCAGCGTCAGGCCGGTTGTCCGTCTGTCCGTACCCTTCTCATGAACGCGATATCTCAAGAACGCTTTGAGGGGAATTTCTTTAAATTTGGCACAAACATCTACTTGGACTCAATGATGAATTGATTAGAATTTTGGTGGTCAAAGGTCAAAAGGTCAAGTTCACTGTGATCTCACAAAACACATTTATGGTCATAACTCAAGAATTCATATGTTAATTATGACAATTTCACACAAATGTCTAACAGGATAAAATGATGAAGTGATGACATTTTAGACAGACGTGGATGTAACCTGACACTTGACAGATTGGCGGAGGCGTACAATCGCGAGGTGGTTATCCTAGTTAATTCAAAATGTATTATTATTAAACATGTCCAAAATGCACCAACTTCGATACCGCACATCCTTTGGTCCCCAAATAAGAATAAATGGTAACACTTTATACAACACTTTTTTTTTTAATTACAGTTATTGACTATATATTTGACATCAACATTCTTCAAACCTGTACATTTGTCTTTAAGGCGAGATATATGGTTGCAGATTTACCTCATTGCTTTAGATATAATTTTATTAACAACTCTCAATTCCATAATTACCCAACCAGACAGGCTGATAATCATCTTCCTTTGTATAAAACATCCCGTGGTCAGTTTTCTATCAGATTTCGTGGAGTTATCTTATGGAATGAAAATGTCCATGTAATGAATTCCTTTGTGTCATCATCTGTGTATAGAAAGACACTTAGAAATGCTCTGCTGAAAAAAAACATATGATTTGGGAAAAAATGGTGGCTCTTAGAACTGTAAATATGGCAATAACTCCTGCTTCTTTGTATTTTTTTTGTTTTGTTTGAACTTTGCTCCTACACTTTACACTATATATTTTTTATATGTGTTTTGAACACTAATATCTAGAATGTACCAGTGATTTTTGTCATGACAATTATTTTGAACTATTGTATGTCCTTTGGGTGTGGTTCCTTATATAAGCCATTATAGGTTTCTACCACACCCTTACACGTATTTCTTTTTACATTTCTTTCATTTTTCAAATTGTATTTAATTGTCGTTTTATATGTGTGAAACAAATAAACATAAACGTAAACATGGTATGTTATTTTTTTACATTTTCACTTCAATGATTCATTAATGAGTGCCTTAGTAACTCCTCACATTTCTGTGTACGATTTTTTAAAGTGTAATCAAATAAATAATAAAGAAAGATGCAGAAAAGGAAAGACTTATTTACTGCAACCCACTGCAACGTGTCACAGGAAAGCAAGTTGATCCAGAGGGAGAGATGGTGCAACGACAGATGCTCAGAATATAGATGGTGTTGAAATGACTGATGTTTGCCTGGAAGCTCAAGATACTGTAACTGAAGACACATGCAGCCTGGAAATACCTTCTCAACCAGTTCAGTTAGAGCACGTTAGCAGCTCGGTGACAGTCAAGTGCAAGTTAATGAGCACAGAGCTGTTTGTCCTCTCTCTGTTTAGTCACGTCACATATTACCTTTATTTAGTTTGGACTACTGCCTTTTTCTTTGCCAGGATCTGTACACATGATGAAGGTGGGGCACATGATGAAGGTGGCACACATGAAGGTGGGGGCACATGATGAAGGTGGTGCACATGATGAAGGTGGTGCACATGATGAAGGTGGTACACATGATGAAGGTGGGGCACATGATGAAGGTGGGGCACATGATGACGGTGGGGCACATGATGAAGGTGGTGCACATGATGAAGGAGGTGCACATGTTGAAGGTGGGGCACATGATGAAGGTGGTGCACATGATGAAGGAGGTGCACATGATGAAGGAGGTGCACATGATGAAGGTGGGGCACAACGTGAAGGTGATGCACAGTGTGAAGTAGATCGTAGATGATTACTGGCCACCTCTGTGGCCGGAGGCGTTATGTTTTTTGGGTTGTCCGTTCGTCTGGTCCATTTTCAACGCAATACTGTATCATGGTATTTCTTCAAATGTGGCACAAACATCCACCTGGATTCAAGGTCACTGTGACCTCACAAAACCAGTTTTCGGCCATAACTTAAGAATTCATACGCTAATTATGACAATTTCACACAAATGTCTAACAGGATAAAATGATGAAGTGATGACATACTGGATGTAATTCTAGTTTATCTTCCTCCTCTATCCTGTCCGTCTCTTTCCACCACCCATAGCTCACCCAGTAAATCACAATTAACAACAAAATCTGACATTTTGTAACAATCTGTCTGGCTCAATAATACTGATGTAATATGGTCACAGCTGTGTGTTTATATTTTACAACGGCTTTGAATGCGAGTCAGCCAATCATAATCAATAAATTGTATGAAACCCCTCTAGGATAGAATTCTTTATTTGCTTTTCCCATCTGCTTCCTCTGTGGCTTTTCAACTTTATGTATGCGTCGGAGTGCTGATTCATATCTGTTTTCACAACCTTATTTTGTTCCGTCTCTGCGGGGCTTACGTGATGCAATACCTGGCATGTTTCACCACGACTGAGCCCACTGTGTGTACATGGCTGGAAGGGACGTCTCGGGGAATTTGCTTTGGTCTATGATAGAGACGAGGGCGGGAGGAGGAAGAGGAAGAGCGCAGGATGTCCACCGGTTTTTGAACCGTGAAAGGCACACAAACACATATGGATACACATTTTGTGTATCATTCATTCGCTCATACACACCTTACTGCACTGGAACACACCACTCACCACGTACACAATCTGTCCTTCAAACACTTGCTACTTCTGTGACAGATATTCCTAAAAAAAATACACACTCAGTGCTACCCATCCCCTCTCGTGTTCAAGCGCGCACGCGCACGCGCACATGCACACGCACGCGCACGCACACACACACACACACACACACACACACACACACACACGCAGAGTGAATAGAGTGTGTGGGCAGTGACAGGCGTGCTGTAGCACACAGGGATGGGGAGAAGGGAAGGGAAGGGAAGGGAAGGGGTGTGCTCCAAAAGCCAATGAGAGCTGACAAGTCTCCCCACAGGCTTTCAACAACCCAACCAACCCAACACAACAGTCTGCTCTGAGTGTGTGTTTATATACTGTATATATATGACTTTGTGTGTGTGTGTGTGTGTGTGTGTGTGTGGGGGTGTGTGTGTGTGAGTGTGAGTGTATCAGAAGGAAAGAGAGACAGAAACAGAGAGGGAAACGAACAAGGAAGAGGAGAGAAACTGGGAGTCAAACAGAGATGTTCTTTTTCTGCGTCCGCGTTCTGCGGTCTGTAATTTCTGTATAACAGACCGTTGCTACGTATAACAGACCGTTGCTACGTATAGCAGAACGCTGCTACGTATAGCAGACCGTTGCTACGTATAGCAGACCGTTGCTATGTATAACAGACCGTTGCTATTTATAGCAGACCGTTGCTACGTATAACAACTTTGCTATGTGTAACAGACCGTTGCTATGTATAGCAGACCGTTGCTATGTGTAACAGACCGTTGCTATGTATAGCAGACCGTTGCTATGTGTAACAGACCGTTGATATGTATAGCAGACCGTTGCTATGTGTAACAGACCGTTGATATGTATAGCAGACCGTTGCTATGGGCACAGCTCTGATGTCTGACTCTGGAGGACCGTTTTTCAGTCAAAATATTGATTTCTTCAGTAAGTAGCCGTGTAATAAGTGTGATAATGTACAGCTAGCGGGTCATTGTTGTGAGCATCGCCATTCTTTCACAACAATGACCCTCTCACTGTACATTATCCATTATTTCAAACATCTGTTTATCACAAATCTCCCGTACAGAGACCACATGGTGATTCAGCAGACTCCCTTTGCATAAAACATATTCAGGGTCAAGACACTTGCAGTTTTGAGGGTGAAATACAACGACTTTGGGAGAAGTTTGGGAGCTGTCTTGGCGTTAGTTGTCACACACTTCTGTTATGTCAGGTAGCTATTTCTTCTCACACATCCTTTACTTATTCATACAGATTCCTAACACACTGACGTCTGCGTCTGATCCATGTCTGCTGCATGTTCTTCTGCTGAAAACTCAAGCATCCTAAAATAAACACAAGGTTAAAGTCACAAACTGGTGCACATAATGCCCCAAATAAATCCAGCAGCATGTGTGAGATTCTGCATGGAGGCCAATAAAAACCCACCAAGACATAGCATTCAATAAATATGAAACTAGCAGCAGAGAACCAGACATAATTCACAAGTTGCTTGCACGGCATAGTGTATACACTAAATAATAACAGCAGGAGGCTGAGGTGCTGGAGAGAGTCGGCAGTGACCTCGGTCACCAGCAGTAGTGCTACTGTATGGTTGGCCAGCAGACTGACTGAGTGAATTGTCAAAGATAAAAATACCTTATTTGCTCACTTGGAACTCAAAATATAATCCAGACGTAAACAAAGTGTCTCCCCCTTCACCAAAACTTAAAATGCAAGAATAAAATCTAGGATTTATTTTCAGGCGATAGCTATTACCTGCTTCTCATGGCCCATACTGATAAGATGCCTGATAATTTCACATTTGTTAATATTAAAAAGAACTTCATAACCTGTAGTTCAGGCACACCTGAGGGTAAGAAAGGCTAAGATGTAGTGAGCAAAGATGGATGATTTAATATTCCATATAGCTCTGACCTAACCAGATCTAACTGACATCACCGGCCCGTCACGCTGCCGTAAAGTGGTATCGGTGCCGTTGTATCGGAGCCGTTTTGCGAGTACGAGTACATGAGCACAGTATCGGACCCGATACCCGATACTGGTATCGGTATCGGTGCATCCCTATTACTATTTATTACTTTTGGTAGGTATGAGTATGAACAGAGAATAAGAACAGCCTGCTGAAGTTATGCCAACAGCACTACATGATTATAATGGACATAGTGTCAGGGGAATTCATACATTCCATATTGTTGGGAGGTTTTCAGCACCTTGAGTACGATGTGACAGTTTTTCATTGTTTCTCTTTGATCTCTTCTGACAGCCGGATCAAACAGAAACCTCTCTCTCTCTCTCTCTCTCTCTCTCTCTCTCTCTCTCTCTCTCTCCATATTTGTATACTTTAGTGTCTCTCTGTTTCTCTCCCTTTCTCACTCTCATAATTAGGCTACCGTCCTCTTCCATGTGTGTGTTGTCCATTATTTATGAGGATGTCGTCTGTTTCACACAAACTAACACTCACATCTGTCTCGAACCCTTGTTTGCTCCCTCCATCTGCCTCTCTGCCTGTGGCTTGGCTTCGGGCTCAGACACACACACACAAACACACACCTATTTATGTATATACATGTTTACCTCAATTAAAACACAGAGCTGTGATGTGTGTTTGTGCCAGCCCGACCTGAACCAGCACCAACCTGATCCTGTGACTCCTCTGTCCTGGTTATTTTGATCTAAAGGACAGACAAGTTTACTTTCATGGAATAATTGCTGACATTAGAGTGAATCAAAGTTAGAGTCCAGACCTAATTATAGTCCAGATAGTGACTCTCCAGAAGTCTACGAGGGGTTTATGTTTAAAAGAAGTTTGACCAAAATGCACTTACTTTCATTCTATAATTTATAAGTCGAGCAAAATAATTTATCGACCCCAACCAGCATTATGTAATATAAAGTACCACTAAGAAAAGACAACGATAAAATTAAGCTTTAATGATTTATGTGGGGGATTGGGGTCATCACAGAATATAAAATAATATATATAGACAGTGGTTATATAAACATTTGCAGCTCATTTCAAGGAGTCTGTACAATTTTGGATTTTAAATGTTTACTTTTTGAATATAATATAGTATTACATGGTCAATTGTTATGATCTTGTTCACCACAAGCGTGGACTCAATAGCAGAACACAAACACAAGTCTTTTGAAGGTGTAATAAATCTATAATTTATTACAATAATAGACAAGGAACTGTGAACAGGGCAGGATCTCCTGGAGGTAAGGATCCAGGTTGATTAGGAGCAGCGTGTAGGAGTGAGCAGGCGGGTTGAAGCAGGAAGCAGCCTCAGCTGAACAGACCTGAACAGAGGACAAAACAGGGTGAATCCAAAAATCCAAAAACACAAGCATGAGCAAGTCAAAAACCAAGATACAAGGGAGCCTGAATACGTCATGTACCACAGTGAATGACGGACGATCTGGCGATGAGTTGCAGGAAGACCAGGGTAGATATACTGCTGTTGATTGTGAATGATTGATTTCAGCTGCTCCCAATGCTCGCCCAGAGGAGGAGGAGGAGGAGGAAGGCCACACCTCCCAACACACTGACATACTAGACAAACAGGGAAAAACACACAGGAGACAACAGGGCAGGGAAACAAAGGAAACACAAGGAAACACTAAGCCTACAGGCAGTGCCATCATGACAGTACCCCCCCCTTAATGAGAGCCTCTAGGCGATCTACCAGGTCTCCCAGGATGAGCCCGGTGAAACTCCCGAACCATCCCCGCATCTAAGATGCGGGAACGAGGAACCCAGGAGCGCTCCTCTGGACCGTATCCCTCCCAATCTACCAGATACTGATGGCCCCGGCCTCTACGTCTAACATCCAACAGTCGTCTGACTGAATAAGCTGGCTGACTGTCAATGATCCGGGCGGGAGGAGGGGGATCGGTCGGAGGGACCAGAGGACTGGTGAGGACCGGTTTTAGTTTAGACACATGAAACGAGGGATGTATCCTAAGAGCCTTAGGCAGGATGAGTCTGACCGTGGTAGGATTAATAATCCTCTCAATCTCAAAAGGTCCAATGAACCGGGGAGACAATTTTCTGGAGTCAGTCTTCAACGGTATATCTCTGGAAGATAACCAAACTCTCTGACCTAGGATGTAGACGGGGGCCGGGGTCCTGTGACGATCCGCGATCCTTTTGTTTCTCTCGGCTGTCCGAACCAAAGCAGCCATAGTCTCCCTCCAAACCTTGCGGCAGCGTTGAAGGTGGTGTTGCACAGATGGCACAGCCAACTCCTCCTCTTGTGCTGGAAACAGTGGGGGCTGGTAACCTAATGAGGCCTCAAACGGAGATACCCCAGTGGCAGCAGAAGAGAGAGAATTATGCGCATATTCAATCCAAACTAACTGTGTACTCCAAGAAGAGGGATTAGTAGCAGCAACACAACGTATGGCGGATTCCAAATCCTGATTAGCCCTCTCAGACTGTCCATTCGTCTGAGGATGGAAACCAGAAGACAGGCTGACAGTGGCTCCAAGGGCTTGACAAAAAGACTTCCAAACCTGAGAGATGAACTGAGGACCACGGTCCGAGACGATGTCCACAGGGATACCATGCAGGCGAAACACATGGTTAGTCAATAGATCAGCTGTCTCATGTGCTGAAGGCAGCTTGGGAAGACCAATGAAATGAACGGCCTTGGAGAACCGATCAACAATGGTAAGTATCACTGTTTTACCATTAGAAGGGGGACGACCAGTGACAAAGTCCAATGCGATGTGGGACCAAGGGCGACCAGGTATGGGTAATGGGCGGAGCAACCCCACAGGCGGCCGATGAGATGTCTTTCCCCGGGCACAGACTGTGCAGGCGAGGACGTATTCCTTAACGTCCCTCTCCATTGTGGCCCACCAGAAATGTCGTCTGAGGAGTGACAAAGTCCTACTTATCCCCGGATGGCAAGCGAACCGGGAAACGTGTCCCCACTGCAGGACCTGGGAGCGAACTGACACAGGAACAAACATTCGATTAGCGGGGCCAGTACCTGGATCCGGTTCTTCACGTTGAGCCTCCCGAACCGCTGACTCAACCTCCCAGGTTAACGTCCCCACCACCAATGCTGCCGGCAGAATGGTGTCTGAAACACTTGGTGACTCCTCTGATGAAAACTGCCGGGATAACGCGTCAGGCTTGACGTTCTTGGAACCAGGACGGTAAGTAAGGGTGAAGTCGAATCGACCAAAAAATAACGCCCACCGAGCCTGGCGGGAATTCAGTCGTTTGGCTGACTGGATGTAGGCAAGATTCTTGTGATCAGTCCATACAATAAACGGAATCTCCGAACCCTCCAACCAGTGTCTCCATTCCTCCAGAGCCAACTTCACTGCCAACAACTCACGATTTCCCACGTCGTAGTTGCTTTCAGCTGGAGATAGGCGTCGAGAGAAGAACGCACAGGGATGTAGCTTCTTATCGGTCTTGGAGCGTTGGGAGAGGACAGCTCCCACACCAATGTCCGAGGCATCAACCTCCACGACATACTGAAGAGAAGATTCAGGTTGCACCAGGATGGGTGCGGACGTAAAGCGGTCCTTTAATAAGGCAAACGCCTGATCCGCCTCAGGAGTCCAGCGAAAAGGAACAGCAGGAGATGTGAGCTTGGTCAGTGGAGCAGCAATTCTGCTGTAATCTCGGATGAATCGACGGTAGAAGTTGGCGAATCCAAGAAAGCGCTGCAAGAGCTTCCTGGAGGAAGGTTCGGGCCACTCTGCCACCGCCTTGATCTTGTCCGGATCCGGCCTCACCTGCCCACTCTCAATGATGTAACCGAGGAATCCAACAGAGCTGACGTGAAACTCGCACTTCTCCGCTTTCACAAACAGTTTGTTCTCCAGTAGTCTCTGGAGCACTTGGCGTACATGAAGCTGGTGTTCTGCGAGATCAGAGGAAAAAATCAAAATGTCATCCAGGTAGACAAACACAAACCGGTCCAAAAAATCTCTCAAAACATCATTAACCAGTGCTTGAAACACTGCAGGAGCATTAGTCAGTCCAAAAGGCATCACTAAATACTCAAAGTGACCCAGTGGTGTGTTGAATGCTGTCTTCCATTCATCTCCCTCTCGAATCCGTACCAAGTGGTACGCGTTCCGCAAATCTAGCTTGCTGAAGACAGTAGCTCCCTGTAGAGGTACAAAAGCAGAGCTGATTAATGGCAGCGGGTATTTGTTCTTCACCGTGATATTGTTTAACCCTCGAAAATCAATACACGGGCGGAGAGTCTTGTCTTTCTTGCTCACAAAAAAGAATCCTGCCCCTAGAGGCGAAGAGGAAGGTCTGATGAGGCCTGCAGCTAGAGAGTCATTTATGTAGGTCTCCATAGCACCTCTCTCAGGACGTGACAAGTTGTACAGGCGACTCGAAGGCAGAGTGGTACCAGGTAGCAGCTCAATAGCACAATCATACGGACGATGAGGTGGTAAGGATAATGCTCTCTCCTTACTGAACACCTCACCGACCTCATGATATTCAGGGGGCACAGCAGACAAGTCAGGAGGAACACAGGGCGGAGGGGCAACACTGATATCTACAGGTGGTAATGCAGACTGCAGGCACGAGGAATGACAAAAACTACTCCATCCCATAATCCTACTGGTCGACCAGTCGATCTGGGGGTTGTGTAGCTTTAACCACGGGTGTCCGAGAACAAGAGGAGTCATAGGGGCAGAAAAAACAAAAAATTGTATTAGCTCACGGTGGTTTCCAGACAGAATGAGAGAAAGAGGCTCAGTGCGGTGAGTTACTACTGCTAAGGACTTTCCGTCTAAAGCACAGACTCTGACAGGAGACTCAAGGGTTTCAATGCTGATGCCAGCCTGAGAGACTAACTCAGCATCTAAAAAACTCTGCTCTGCACCGGAATCAATCAAAGCTAACAAGGGCAAGGACATGTTACTCATACACAGTTTAGCAGGTATTTGAGTACGAGGTCTAGTGTTGGTGGGGACATCAGACTTACTCACCAGTATCCCCACAGCTACTGGTGAGCCCGCTCTTTTGGGCGGAGAGGACATGCAGCAAGGAAATGTCCGACTTGACCACAGTAGATACACTCACCCGCTCGGATTCGTCTCTGACGTTCAGCGGGAGTGAGATTAGCCCGGCCCACCTGCATGGGTTTATCAGAGTGAGCAGAGGAGCTGGGACCGGAGCCGTGAGTCTCTGACGAGCCGGAGGCAACTCTCGCGAGAGTAGGAGTAGCGGCAAAAGAGTTCATGGGAGTGTGGGATTTGTAGTTCTTCTCCCGGCGTCTCTCCCGCATACGGTTGTCCAGTCTTATAGACAGATCAATAAGAGCATCAAGGGAGTTAGTATCATCACGGACAGCAAGTTCATCCTTTAACTGTTCACACAGACCGTGTAGAAAAACTCCTTTTAATGCCTCGTCATTCCATCCAGCCTCCGCAGCTAGAATCCGGAAGTCCACAGAATACTCCGCCACACTTCTTTGACTCTGTCGTATGTTAAGCAAACGTTTAGCAGCGTCTCCAATACATACAGGGTGATCAAAAACTTTCTTCATTTCACTCATGAAACAATCAAAGGACAAAGAATTTATCCCTCCTCCTCCCAACATTGCTTCAGCCCAGTCCAGAGCTCTCCCTCTTAACAGTCCCGTAACATACGCTACCTTGGCTTGGTCTGTGGTGAAGGTGACTGGTTGTCGGGAAAAAAACAGAGAACATTGGAGCTGGAATCCTTTGCATCTCCCCAAATCACCGGCATATGGTTCAGGTGGAGGAACAGGTGATTCTCTGAGTGGCTGAGGCGGAGAAGGAGAAGGCAGAGCGGGGGATGGGGCTAATTGGCCCGAAATTGTCTCCAAACATCTTCCCATCTGAGACATTTGGTTACCTAAGGTTTGTTGGGTCTCCAATAAACCCTGAATTAACTGGTGATGGTGTGATAATAAATTATCATGGCTGGAAACAGCCTCCTGAACTGTGTTTGTGTCTGCTGAGTCCATTTTGAGGGCCAGATCGTTCTGTTATGATCTTGTTCACCACAAGCGTGGACTCAATAGCAGAACACAAACACAAGTCTTTTGAAGGTGTAATAAATCTATAATTTATTACAATAATAGACAAGGAACTGTGAACAGGGCAGGATCTCCTGGAGGTAAGGATCCAGGTTGATTAGGAGCAGCGTGTAGGAGTGAGCAGGCGGGTTGAAGCAGGAAGCAGCCTCAGCTGAACAGACCTGAACAGAGGACAAAACAGGGTGAATCCAAAAATCCCAAAACACAAGCATGAGCAAGTCAAAAACCAAGATACAAGGGAGCCTGAATACGTCATGTACCACAGTGAATGACGGACGATCTGGCGATGAGTTGCAGGAAGACCAGGGTAGATATACTGCTGTTGATTGTGAATGATTGATTTCAGCTGCTCCCAATGCTCGCCCAGAGGAGGAGGAGGAGGAGGAGGAAGGCCACACCTCCCAACACACTGACATACTAGACAAACAGGGAAAAACACACAGGAGACAACAGGGCAGGGAAACAAAGGAAACACAAGGAAACACTAAGCCTACAGGCAGTGCCATCATGACATCAATACTAGCTGACATGAAAGAACCATTAAAACTTTCCCAATTGAAACTAATACCTGAAAAACTCTCTCCATTTTTCTCTCGTAGATGGTTAGACGGCCAAGACGACTTGTTTTGCTATTTGACCAATGTCAGTCCAATATTCCATCTCCTTTTGGCTCTGTTTTGGTCTCCACCAACTCTTGAAGGAAATATCTGTCCCTTTAGCTGGTAAAAGCTCCACTATGTTCAATAGCTAGTTGCTAACTTTGTCTGTCTGCTGTTTGGTGCTCAGCAGGTATCGTACAGTCTGTTTATTACCAGCCCAGTCGCACTAAATGGTGTATGACACGGTAATTCGCAAGTCATTTTGCGTGCAATAAGAATGCCGTTCTTGATTTGTACACCATGTAGTCTGTCCAATGAGAACACATCCACATAAATAAATAATAAAAAGTGATAAAGACGGGAGGGGAGGTGGATGGGTCCAACATACACAGGACATTCAAACAGGACATCAGTGTTTGTGTCCCAAAGTATTATTGAGTTATGTATATATCCAGAACAATGTGGTGAAAGATGCTAAAATGCTCAGTCTTTTGACCCATTGTTTAAATGGAAATATTAATTATTGCAACTTTAAAACTGAGAAATCCTCTTGCAGCCTTGAAAGTGAAAAGCTACTAGATGTTGAAAACTAAATATAAAAATATATAATACAGGTGCTCCACACCACTCTAATAAGTGTAATTAGCGTTATTCCCATTTTTAGCAAATGTATAAAATGTCACATAGGGTAGTGCTTATCCAATTTCAGAACAAAAGTTTTGGGCATTTTCTGTTTTATCAGAAAGCCCAGTACCTTATTAAAGCAGTTCCATTTACACCAGCATAGAACACATCCTCCCTGAACGTCTGCCATCATGCTGGAATAATCATGAATAACTGCTATTTCACACAGCGGTACACAACATCTGTAATTTTCTCCAACACTGACTCCAGCTTCGATCGCAAACACTATAATCATCTTTCATCAGAACGGAGGAACATAGGCTCCGCTGTGCTCCAATAACTCATTTACTGTAGATTAATATCACTTGTATAATGTCACACAGTGAGATATCACACAGTCCTGGCACTCTGACTAATGAAGGTGCTTCTCATTCATATTCTGAAGATGACTGTGTCCGCTTTTGAATGGCTCCACATCTCGTTCAGATAATCGTGGCGGTAAATTACAAGAGATGAGGCGACTGCTCCGCCGCCGCAGACCGAGGATCACAACTCATTGGTATTCAGATTTGGCAGCTGGAAGACTGATGTTGATTGATGATTGCCTCGTTTTCTTAAAATTGGCTGTAGCTGGTCAGATGTTTTTGATTGGAGCAGCGTCACCCATCAAGGGTCAGTCCTGGATTCACAGCAAACATTTTAATACTGCATGGATCAGTGATTTCCAATCCCATCATCAGTATGCAGGGTTCTGTTTCAGTGACAATGACACATCTTATTCTTTTTGATAGACAAAAACTAAACATACTGGTGCAGTCTTTGTCACAAAGTCTTCTAAGTTCAAATGTCCACTTACTACTTGGGTTAGCATAAATTTTAAAATGTAGTTGAAATCTCTGAAAGCTAGTTTTAAGGTTGGTTATTCGAATTTGTACTATTTCTAATTTTCACAATTCTTACAAGGAAATCCAGATCCTTTTTCGTTAATTTGTTCTCAAATGGTTTCACAAAGAACTTTCCCCGACTCACAGTGAAATACAATGAATGGCTGTACGTGTTTTTTTAATGTATTGCTGTTCAGCTACTGATGGAAGTTACCAGTTTTTGTATTGAGCAACACTAAAACGCACATGTAGGTAAGATGGCAAACGAGATTACTACCCATTTAAGCCTCGGACACACCAGGAACGTTAGGTGGCGTGGTGGCTGCGTGGCGTGGTGGCTGCATGATTCACGCGTCCGGTGTTCACACCAGCTGCGTTTCTGCTGCTGCAGCTGCTGCTGTCAGCCGTTTCTTTCTACATAGAGTTTGCCTTTTAATGGCCATTTCAGTTCATTATAAATATCATTTATATTTATTTTAGACAGACAAAGGTTAAGAAACGTGTGGTCATTTGTAAATAAAAGTTATAATCCACCATTAAAACTCCATACTATATTCATTCATGGAGCTCTCCAAGTCACTGCATGTTCTAGAACACTGTCCGGCACATATTTCAGAATAAAAGCCTCGTGTTAACAAATGAAGGAATTCTGTCTACAGAAAACACGCTTGAGGGCTTTTATTTTTAAATGAAAGCAGGAAATGTTGATTTAAACCCCATACTTTATCAATTCATGGAGCTCTCTAAGTCACTGCATGTTCTAGAACACTGTCCGGCACATATTTCAGAATAAAAGCCTTGTGTTAACAAATGAAGGAATTCTGTCCACAGAAAAAACGCTTGAGGGCTTTTATTTTGAAATGAAAGCAGGAAGTGTTGATTTAAAAATAAGTATTTTTTTTCATCTGTGTAACACATTCTACAGATAGACATTGAAACTGTAGTATTCTTGCTGGTATGATGTCAATATACAGTCAAAAGATCACTTTCCCTGGTTATTGCTGCTCTGAGACGCACTCGGCATGCATCAAAAATAGGCGAGACCTCTATTCTCTAGAAGTGACGCAGCTGAGAACGCGCTTTGGGCAGTGTGGCTGCTCCAACCTGTTAACACGGACAGCGAAAAAAAAAAGCAACAGGTAACGCAGCCGCCACGCGCTCCTGACGTTCCTGATGTGTACGAGGCTTTACAGTGATCAACAGCTTATAGTGATCAAAAAGCTTGAGACAGAATCATTCCTATACAAACACTGTTTAAATAATTCGCTTATAGTAATAAAGTAGTCAACTTATAGTGTTCATTTTAGGTCGTTTCATACATGAAAACATATGGAAAAACATTTTAAAACTACATAAGACGAACCTTAATTGAATTTTTGTTTTTTTGACCGTCTGCTGTCGAGCTGGATACGTGAGGCCGATGCTGCGTGCACATTATATATTGTGATGGGAAAAGGAAAGTCATCTCTGAATGACAAACGAATACGCATGGGGAAAGTGCCCTCGTCAAATGGATTGCTGATGCCTGGTCACGTAATGCCCCCAAAGTGAAACTTTTTCCAATCCTCAACCGGCTCTGCGGCACACATTCAGACCGGTGCCCGCCTCCCTCCATGCCGCTACCTGGTGAGAGAGAAAAAGGGCGCCGTTCATCTGCATGCACGCTCGAGCTGCAGAGCTGGCCAAAAACGGCAGTGCCTCCCCCTCGGTTAGGGAAAAGGCAGAAGAATTGTCAGTGAGCCAGTGCATAGCGAAGCTAACCAATATTCAAATGTCAATTAGATGGTAATGTGCATGAGAAATGATGCACAACAACAAAGATTTGGCTATAATAATCATCCGCTTGTAGTGATTCATGTGACCTGAACGGACGTGATCACTATCAGCGGTTTTCACTGTACTGCTTTAACTATGCATACTTTTAACACTTAACTGTAAGACAGAGTGAGAAGGATTTGTCTGTTGCAGTTTGTAAACACAACGTTCAAAGGTTGAAACGGAAATAAAGTTTGCCGTCCTGGTTTGGACAATGGAGCCTGTTGTTGTTTCAAAGACGTAGGCACAACTCAACCCGTTCCACACAACTTGATTGGTTGACGCCATTATTCACGGTGCGAAAGCTCAGGAAATTGACCTTGTTCTGAAAAAAAATTACATAATTTTCTTCGTCGCATAATATTTGCGTTCTGTGTGAAAGTATTCATGACAAAAACAACAGTTCGAAAACATATATTTACGCATGAATTAATTGCAAAAAACCCGCCCCGCTGTGTAGAGGCCTTTAGAGTTAAGGTGCTCGCCAGCGGGTGAAAGCCATCCCCAGATTCACTCTCTTTTTGGAACGAGCTTTGTCCGCTTGGCGCCTTGCCTCACTATTTTTTCGGGTTTTTTTCCGGCTATGTGTTCACCATAGCTTCCTCTTGGATGCGTGCTTACGTTTTGGCATCTGCTCGCTAGGTTTTTATTGAGGTTGGCGCCCAGAAACATCCCGAACACAGCAAAGTAAGAAAATACAGACAGAGTCCCTCAAGTCAAGTTAAACTTTATTTATATAGCACATTTAAAAACTACCATTGTTGACCAAACTGCTGAACTGGCACAAAATACAAATGAATACAAAGCAAACAACAATAAAATCAGAGGAAAACAATAAACACAATGTGCATATAAAAGTAGGAAAAGAATTGCAGCACAAAAAAAGATGAAGTTAAGGCTCAACAATGGAACGCCAACGAGAAGAGGTGGGTCTTCAGCAGCGACTTAAATGTTTGTTTAGTCTCTGCAGATACAGACTGCGCCACACACTTCTAGCGGGTTATTAGTGATGATTGAGAGGGATTATTTTTGAATGAGTCAGTTTATACATTGTTTTGCTCATTCTGTCTTTAAGCAGCTGTCCTTGTTCTAAAGGTTCTAAAGGGGCTTGCAGTGATGGTGTGCAGTGATGCATTGAGCTCATGCACTGAGCTGGATTGTGCAGGTTTAAAAAGGCAGACGTCCTCTGCTCCCTTGAGCACTCTGCCAGCCTCAGGCGCCGGGTGCTCTAACCCAATCCCTGACCTGTATACAGCTGAAATGAGAGATGGTAGAACAACATCTGCCCTCTCTTGTGGGCTGCTCACCTGGGTGGCAAAAAGGCCAATTCAGAGCATGTGTTGTGGTACAAAAACACCGAAACAAATACATTACCCTCCTTTTACCTGCACATACTAAACGTACCAGCCCTGACCCTGATACTAAGCAAGTTCATAAATAATATGCACCTGCTGCATGTTCTTTTCTGCATACAAATAATACTTATATATAGAATTCAACAGCAGCTTCTTTTTCCCAAAACAATGTCCCCATTCCTTTTTTTTTCTTACGTATCCAGCAACACAAGCGATCAGTATGTCTGCGCCAGCTCCTCCAGTGTTTATGCTACAAAACTACTTGGTTAGATCCAGGAAGAGATCATGGTTTGGGTTAAAACAAGTATATTTGAAACAATTGGTTAAGTTTAGTCAGAAAATCCCTATTTGGTCATGGTTAGGGTTAAGTGGCATTACTTAAGTATGGAAGTTACGTGACAAATAAGTCAATGTTTGGGTTAAAATAACTACAGAAGTAATTAAATCAAGGTTTCGGTTAAATAACTACGTAAGTGGCATTACTGAAGTACAGAAGTAATTAAAATACCTACAGAAGTGGCGTTAAGTACGGAGGTTATGTAACAAATAAGTCAATGTTCGGTTTAAAATAAATATGGAATTTGGTGTTACTTAAGTACGAAAGTTATGTGAAAATAAGTCAACATTTGCTTTAAAATAACTACAGAAGTGGCATTAAGCACAGAAGTTATGTAACAAATAAATCAACATTTGGGTTAGAATAAGTACGGAGGTGGCGTTACTTAAGTATGGAAGTTTCGGAAAAATAAGTAAATGTTTGGGTTAAAACAACTATGGAATTGATGTTACCTAAGTAAGGAAGCGATGTAAGAAATGAGTCAACTTTTGGGTAAAAACGACTACGGAAGTGGCATTACTTAAGTACGGAAGTTAAGTAACAAATAAGAAAATGTTTGGGTTAAAATAACTTGCAGAAATGGCGTTACTTAAGTACAGAAGTTATGTGACAAAAAAGTCAATGTTGACTTCTGGTTTCATACGGGACATTAACAGTAGTCTACTGGTGAAAGTCTGGTGTTTTTAGACCCACCCATCTACCCGTCCTCCTTCCTATTCCAATTATAGTGCAATACTGTTACTGGATCTATAAACAGTGTATAAGAACAGCCCCATTAGTACAGAACACTGCACAGAACACTTCTCAATATGTAATTTGTGTGGGTTAACCTTTTACATTCGGTCAATCCTCGCACTTGGCTGTCTGTGAAAAGCTTGCTGAGTCAGGATCACTCTATCCCCGTTAGTGTTGCACCGATGGAGCTCGCCATCGGAAAACAATGTGGCGAAGTGGCCGTTAACACCCTGAACACAAAGACTTCAAGATAAATCCTCCCAGGACGCTGCACAGATCTACCGCGGTTAAAAAATAGATTTTCTCCCTCATTTAATCGATCTATTGTTGTGAGAGAGACGGAGAGTAGAGCACAATTGTTTGTGCACTTTCATGTCCAAGTGTTTGCAGAAGTGTGTATCTATGTTTCACTGTGTGGGCAGGTGAGTCAGTGTGTTACTCAGCCCAGGTGGGCTTTTCATTCTTCTGCTGCCAGTGTAATTAAAATCTGCTGTCTGGGTGAGGGCAAAAATCATTATGGTATTAAGAGAGGGGATGAAACAAACAATTAGCCCAACAATTCATTTGTGAGTCGATGAAAGGCTCTTTATTGCCTTTAATGAGTTAGGGGGCGTCCTTGAAAAGAGCACCGAAAGTGATTTATTGACCTGGGGCTCAAACTTTCAGAGGGAAAGAAAGAAAGAAAGAAAGATTTAAAAGATAGGAGAGATGAGAAGAGCAATGGAGGGAGGACAGGGGAAGAAAATAAAGCAAGGGATCAGAGAAAGGAAAAAGCTAGTTGGAGTAGTTTTGGGTTGGAGGGACAAATGAAGTCATGGTCATTCAGGTGTGCTCCTTTGGTTTGGAATTTGCTGCAGATTGATTTGGGTCGATGGGGAGCTGAAGTGTTCTCAAAAATAGATTGAAGGAGTTTGAGGAAGGTAGTTCAGGTTGTAGAAGCTTAGACTGAGATAATTGCCCATATGTGACCCAGGATATGATGACCTGAGTCTTTGAAAAATAAAAATATATATATAATCAACAATATACAGTACAGTATGGGGCGAGTGAAGTTCACTTGGCAGAGTAGTGGTAGAAAGTGTCAGGTATTAAAGGAATAGTGTTTTTAGCTTAGCTAAACATAAAGACTGGACACAGGTGGAAACGGCTAGCCTGGCTTGGTCGAAAAGTAACACATCTGCCAGAAGCTCATTCTTTTTTCTTTTTCATGTTATATCTTGTTTGTTTAGTTCGTACAAAAAACGAAATGTAAAAATGACAAGTTGTGATAGTTCTGGGGGGTTAGGGGTTATGTACGGGCCTGTGTCTTTGTAGGCAGCAGTGACTTCCTGGAGCCAAGAAATAGTCCATTGCCCCCCTCCCCACTTTACGCCCCTGGCCCGATTTGGTGTTATGAAACTTTACAGGTGTGTAGTTGAGATCAAAATGAAAGTTCAAAATTGGGTGTGGTCGGAGCAAGGGCGCCAGAAGTAGGGGGTAGGAATTGGGGAAGGGGCCATTACGCCCATGGCCTGATTTGGCGATATGGCAGCTTGTGTGATCCCATCGCAAGATGGTCTCTTGTTAGACTTTGTATGGATTAAACCAACGAGATATAATATTAGTGAGCTTTAGAGGTGCAGATAGGTGGGTTTTATTAGATCCAGGCTAGCTGTCTGTTTTTTTTTTACAAACAAGCTTAAGCCTCGGACACACCAGAATGTCAGGAGCGTGTGGCGGCTGCGTGGCGTGGTGGCTGCATGATCGGGCGTTCACACCAGCTGCATTTCAGCTGGAAGTCTCCCATTTAACATTAGTGCACTTACACATCAAATGTAAAGTCCTGCATTACTCCTGCTCTATAACAACAATTAAAACCAGCCAAACAGTTATTGCATAAGAGGGCATTTAAAGGCAATAAAAACAATAAAACAACAGTTGCATTAAAGACGTGATTAAAATATCAATAATACCATGCAGCAACAGGACAGTTCTGCTGCGTGGTCTGTATGAGTGGGTGGACTGAACAACTTGTTTCTGATGCTCTCTCTGAAGCACCTGATCTGGTTTCTGATGATTTGCCCAGCGCTTTCAAGATGAAAGAGGTCAGAATAAACCATGCACAGGACCGTCGGAGTGCTCGGCGCTGCTCAAAGCATTACACGACCCTAACAAAGAGTTCTAAAGCTCATAGAGTTGTGGTGTTCCGACACCCATGATCTTTGATGCTGATTTCAGTATTATCGACAGAATGTGGTGCTACTCAGTGATTGTAGAAACACACCGTAAAGATATTCTTCATAGTTCAGCTCTGTTTTGGTGGATAAGAAAAACGTACGTCAGAGAGTACGCTGTCTTTGTTGAACATTTGCCAGGATACAGCCGGTGTGGACAGATCAGGACAGGGACGTGTGGGGAGAATGTAGATACTGTGAAACGAGTTGAGTCATTTTTAAACTGGGAGACACAACACTAGGTTAATTTTACAAAACATTTTGTAAAGTCGACAAAAAAGTTAACGTAACTTAAATGCAACTCACTAATGTTGTTCCATACAGTGGCCTGGAGCGCAGACTGAAAGACAAGGCATAAACTGTATATAAGAAGTGGACGTAGTCAGGACTGCCGTTTTGAAGCCTCGAGTTCGCCATTTTTGCCGTCGCCATCTTGGTTTTTGGTCTTTGCTATGTAGATTTTTTTGCAGCCAGAAGTGACACGAGAGAGTGGAGCTAAATACAGCTGAATGCTGAATAAGACGTTTTTAGGGGACCAAAAACGTTATAATTAACTTTGATGACCTGAAAACACACTGTGAAAGGGTTAAAATTCTAAGACGAAAACACGGACAACTCCCAGACCGGACAACGCCGTGGTAGAGACCTGTCAATCACAAGGTAGACCTAAAGCATCCCCTGCTTTATGGTCTATCTGACTCTAAATGGGACCATCATTTACTAAATGAACATCATGCTGTATTGAAGAAGACTTGAAACTAGAGATTGAGACCATAAACTCATGTTTACAATGTTTACTGAGGTAATAAATCAAGAGAGAAGTAGGCTCATTTTCTCATAGACTTCTATACAATCATTGGAGTCGCCCCCTGCTGGCTATTAGAAAGAATGCAGGTTTAAAGCACTTCAGCATTGACTTCACTTTTCAGACCTGGACGTAGCCCACTGAGACCAGGTAAGAGAGGTAGGCCAAGTGATCCACTAGCCTTAAACCAAGCAGTCACTACCATTGGAGCCATTTCAGCCATGATAAACTCAAATCCAGGCTGAAATACATCAGTTCAACAACCTGTTGATGAAATTTCAGACGCCATTGGATGCCATGTTCCTGTCTCTGCTACCATCTCTGAGCATCATAATTGCCACACTAGGATACAATAAGTTGGCTGGTTAGCTAACCTGCTGACCAGAGTTATACAAATAGTTTCATTTAGTGACTCTGTTTGTTTACTTTCTTTTAGCTCCTACTGGCTTCTGACTGGCTTCAGTTCAGTTTACATTCAATTGAGTTCAACTCAGTACAAAACTAGGTCTACACAAGTACTTGTTTATGCGTTTATCAAGTTAATAGCACGGCAAAACACCCCACGATTGTTTTTGTGGCTTCTGCTGTATTTAAGTTAGGGATGGACCGATACCGATACCGGATCGGATATCACTGACAATAGGGCCGATCTATTCAATCCAGTTCTATGTTTATATGCTATATGCTTTATAGACTTGAATTGCAATTCTTGTTAATTTTGAAGATTTTTTTACCAAGTTGCTGGTGTACGATTTATTATTTTTATGATAGATAACAATTCAGTAAATGTATATGTATGTATTTATGTCACATTTAGTTTGACAAAGTTAAGAAAACAATGTTTAAGTCAGGCCTGATGTTACCGTACACATAACAGAATGATCCCAGTCACTTCCACACACTGTGAGGCATACAGCTTATACATTTAACACTGGTATCGGATCGGTATCGGAATCAGGACTGAAAAAGTTAGATCGGTGCAACCTTAACTTAAGTAAGCGTTAAACCATTAAGTAAAGCACTGTATATTACGGCTAAGCTAACAATGGACCTTTAGCTCCATTGTTAGCTTAGCCGTAATGGACCTGTAGCATTGGAGCTAAAGGTCCATTTTTAGCTTAGCCGTAATGGACCTTTAGCTAACAATGGACCTTTAGTTCCAAAGGAGCTCACCATGAAGTAACGCACTGTATATCATGGCTAAGCTAACAATGGACCTTTAGCTCCAATGCTAAAAGCTACTGATTTGATTGGTGATGATTAAATGGTGATACATTATAATCAGTTCAGTTAGAAGATTAGCTGCTTGTTCATTATTGAACACCTCTGCTGCTCTGCTGCTCACTGTGGATCATTAATAGCAGTTTTTAGCCCATTTATTACATATCTCTTTCACCTAACTTCCCAACTAACCATTTTGCAAACCATGCTAACACGTTCCACATTTGAATTATGTCGGCTGCACCAAGGTTGGTTTCCATTCTTTTTTTTTTACGTTTTTATTGCATTAGAATTGACAATCTATCAGCAATGAACAGCAGGTCTGCTTTTTTTTGTCAGCTCCATTGTTGCTATGTGGTAATAGATTTTCATACAGAGATGAATGGAAGCCAAAAGCTACGTGGAACTGCAGGAAAAATACTTTACCAAGAACTGACTAGCCTGAATTTGGTCAGAAAAAAGGTAAAGTATAGATGATTTGTTGGAGCCTATTCTATTTATGTTCTGCTCTAAAGTTTCTTCAAGTTTGCTGGTTGGTTTGTTTGGCTTTGCCCAATGAGAGGTATTCCTTTCCTTCTGGCTCCTGAATAGGCTCCGCATGGCTTGAAGAAATGTTTGGATACATAAAACTATAATGTGGTGGGTGTCGGGGAGCGAGGGAGGAAGGGAGGATAGTGGGGAGACGGCTGAGAGGAAAAGGAAGAAGAGAGGAAAGAGTAAACTGAATCACTGGCGACTCATTCATCCTTTTGGCGGAATAGTGATCGATAGACGGTTGGACGGATTAATGGGAGAGAAAGCCGAGTACGACCGGGAAGGAAGCCCACACACACCTGCAGGGCCATTGATTGGTGCACCGCAAGTGGCTCTCGGCATGCGATTGGTCTCGCTGTGCGAGAGCTACCGCATTTACCTCGACAGATATGTGTGTGGGTGTACGAGCGTGTCTCCATGTGTGGTTGCAAACACTTTTCGGTGTTGTTAGGGCACGCTGTGTGTGCAGATAGCAGCCAAAGCTTGATAAGCACCCAGCGAAGGAGAGCGCCGCAGAGCAATTATTCTGAATGACTCAAAGGCGAGACAGAGAGGGGGAGGATGGGAGGAGGAGAAACAGAAGAGGGGTTGGATAGATTAGAAAAGGGAGGACGGAGAGGAAGAGGGTGGGAAGGGAGGGAGAGATGAAAGTGAGCAAGATAGGAGATGGAGAATGAAATGTAAAGTGGAAGAGACGCGTTGTAATGGAATAAATGGCAGGGGAAGGAGAGAAGGGGAGGACGAGGGAGGAACAGATAGAAACCATGTCTGACAAAGAGAAGAGAGATTAGTATGCCTGCCGGTTGAAATGATGAGCTCTTCTTCCTTCTGCATCTCCTCTGTTTCTTAGATCTCTCTGTGTCTGCATCTCATCCCGTCTCCCCTTCTTTATCTCCCTCTCCTCCGCCCTCCATCTGTTGTCTTCTGCTAATGTCTTCAGTCTCGTTTCCCGAGCCCTCTCTGTCATTCCATCTCTTCCTCTCCTCTCCCCTCTGTCCCCCCTGATAGGAAGGTGAATCAGACCGTGAAGAAGGCAGTCGCTGCACTGTTGAAAAGAGCCGGGATCAAAATTTCAGGGGAAACTCAATACTTTTCTTTTCTTTTCGCAAATTGAAACTGCCAAGTTTGGAAGTGTGGCGGGTTGTTTTAGGAACCCCACAGAGACCGATGAGAGGATTTCATTACAGTCATGATGCCTTCTGTCAGTTTCACTTTTGAAGAATGAAAGGAAAGTGAAGAACCACGAGAGGATCCATCTTGCAAAATTGTTGTCGACAACACACATTAGTCTCAGAGTCACCCCAGAAGAGACATTTATGTAAATGAGTTGTGCTAAAACAATTAATTGATTGATCATTGAGTTGATTCACAGAATCAACGATTGTGATCGACTCACCGTCTCATGGTACGTGTCCACAGGGGTGTTTTTTATCGCGAGGGAACGCCTCACTTCCCACGATTGGAGGCTTGATGGGCTGCCACTAGACCCGAGGCACTTGACACCTGATTGGACGAACGCTCTCACTCGTGGGCTGCTGCTCCCAGCTTTCAAACTGGAACCAACGTGGCGGCTCATCTGGAAATTTAATTCTCTTGTATCATGAAAATAGTTCACCGAAATGGGTTTCTGAAAACATTTTATGCGAGAAATAATCCATGCAGTTGCTTAATCGCTTTATTTTGGATCAACAACGTTTAGTTTAAAAGTTTCCAGAGGTGCCGGGTGTTGCCCGTGATTTGCATAAAGTAGCCTAGACCTCATCGTTATACAAATGAGGAGCGGCCAACATGATGCCCAGTCTCTCGAATCGCGCCGCCACGCTACCAGAATACATTGCACGGCTGCTTTCACAGACGCTGAATGGGAAGCGTGGAAAGGACGGTGACTGTGGACACGTACCATCAGTCATGTATAAAGCAACAAGACCAAGAGTCTACAGCCATGTGTCACATCTCCAGCCAGCTACGAGTATTCATTCTGTAGTCTGCTCTGCTACATACTAACAACCTTTTTCCACCAAAATTAGCGCGAATATTCAGATTTTTAAGCACGGGAAGCACAATAAAAATAGGCGACAGACTCCTTTCCCTTTGCCAGTAGACCTGTCATGATATATCTTTGGCAGCCTAGTTTTCCTTGTGTTTCCTCTGTTTCCCTGCCCTTTTGTTTCCTGTGTGTTTTTCCCTGTTTTGTCTAGTCTGTCAGTGTGTTGGGAGGCGTGGCCTTCTTCCTCCTCCTCCTTCTCCTGGGCAGGCACTGCTGGAGCAGCTGACAGCAATTTACCAATCATCACACACACCTGCAGTATATCTACCCCGGTTTTCCTGCCAGTCATCGCCAGATCATTCCGTCACCCACAGTGGTACATGACGTATTCAGGCTCCCTTGTATTTTGGTTTTTTGACTTGCTCGTGTTTTGGATTTTTGGATTCACCCTGTTTTGTCCTCTGTTCAGGTCTGTTCAGCTGTGGCTGCTTCCTGATACCAACCTGCCTGCTCACTCCTACACGCTGCTCCTCCTCGACCTGGATCCTTACCTCCAGGAACTCCAGCCCTGTTCACAGTTCCTTTTATATTATTGTAATAAATTATATATTTGTTACACCTTCAAAAGACTTGTGTTTGTGCCTGCAATTGAGTCCACGCTTTTGGTGAACAAGATCATAACAAGACCGAAGTTTGACAAGTGCCTTTCTGTGTCACGTTCAACGTCACGAACGTGCCCGAAAACAGGGTTAGTGAACATTAAAAATGTTACGGTGGTTACTTTTTTTTGTCTTATTCTTTTTTTCATTCTTTATTTTTATCCCTTTTTCCTGGTTGTTTTCATTTATGCAATTTACAGTTCGTAATTACAATAGTTTATAAACCAATTTTTTAAGAAGTTGAGCTTAGAGACAAACACCATAAGTACACTAGGGGAAACAACTTCAACATTCAAAATTGAAATAAAATTAAGAAAAGAAAAAATTAATTAATAATAATAATAATAAAAAAGAAATAGAATAATAATAAAAAAATATGAATACAAAGAAAAGAATGTTATAATAATAAATTAAATAAACAAATGACTTAATAGAGAGAAAACATTTGTTTTACTTATTCAGTCTCTCTTTAAACCTTGGTTCCGACTAATCTGGAACAATGTTAGAGCGCTGCTTGGACGGAGACGGATAGAATTTGTGGCCGCGTCATGGCATCATGCCAGAAAAAGGGCGAAAATTTGGCGTGTCCATTAGGGCTGCAACAAACAATTTATTTTCTTGGTTAATAGATTTGTTGTTTGGTCAATAAAATGTCAGAAAATGTTGAAAAAAAAGCCTTTTCAAGTTTCTCAAAGTCCAAGATGACGTCCTCAAATGTCCTGTTTTGTCCACAACTCAAAGATATTCAGTTTACTGTCACACAGGAGGAAAGAAACCAGAAAATATTCACAATGAAAGCTGGAATCAGAAAATGTTACTCTTTTTGTCTTAAAAAATTACTCAAACTGTTTAAAGGTTTGTCAAAATAGTTGATGAATAATTTAATAGTTGACAACTGATCAATTAATCGTCGTAGCTCTAGTCACCTAGGTGTCATGTTTCGGAACTAGAGCCGATAAATACATTCTACTACTGCAGTCATTTGTCCCCGGAATGAATGCCGATTGTAACCTTTCCCACTGAGGACTAAAGCCAGATGTTAGTGGGTATCACTTCCCTGCTCACCTGCTTCCCTTTTCCCTTATTAGTCGTTCAGTATATAAGCTGTACCATTTCTACTCATTCCCTGCCAGATTGGCTGGTTTGCTTTCGTCCTAGCTTTCCAATCTTTGTTCTACTGCCTGACTTTGCCTGCCTGACCTACAGCTCGACTATTGGATTGATGATTCTATGCCTAACCCCTTTTTGGATAAATTAGCCTGATCTATCTGCCTGCCTGGTTTTGACCCTTGCAATCCATCCAATAGTTGTTGCGATATTTTAGTCTGGACTAAAGTGCAGGACCGACTGACATTGCTATCCCTAAACATCTGTTCAACGTCTCGAATGTGAGGTTTTGCTGTTTTTCTCTGTTGTAAGCCTCTGTAAATTGATTATCTTTGTGTTGGGACAGTTGGTCGGAAAAATATTGTAAATATTGTACAGAAACATATTATCACTTTCCTCTGGTGCACCTGATTCAACTGTTATCAGGCTATTACATTGACGTTATCAGTCGCTATAAGCACCATATGGTGATGTGGGTCAGTAGGGGCCTACTACGCCTACTACGTTGTACAAGTGAAGTCAAACTTAAAAGCAACACGTTCTAACATGTAAAATTGAATGACACGTCATGTTTTGAACACAAAAAGGCTTCTTGTTAAAACGTTCAGAACAAAAGACTTCTTTAGGTTTAGGCAACAAAACTATAACTTTAGGTTTGGGAAAATAAAAACCAGTTCGTAAAGTTAAGGGAAAAACTTTACTAAGTTTAGGGTTAAAATAACTACGAACAAAAGACAACTACACATTGTCGGTTTCACACGGGATGCAAACTCAGGTATCCTAGGTGAAAAACCCTGTGTTTTTGTTTTTTTATACCTTTACCTTTTGGTGAATTACCACGTGAATAGATGGTTAAACCTACTAGTGGGTGTAGTAGGCCCCTATTGACCCACATATATGGGGCTTATAGCAATGATAACACCTAGTCATTAGCCTAACAACAGTCTAATCAGCTGTCTGGTAATATGGACTTTTTACATGAACAAAAACTTGTTTCAAGATATGAGCTGTCATTGCTACAGAATTATTGAAACAAGGGAACACCAGCTCTTGTATTTAAAAAGAAAAGGTGTTGAGAACTGTATATGAGACTGAATTACTTAGTAAACTAGAAGTGCCCTCGGAGAGCGCAGACACGCATGTCTTAAAGCCTGTGGTGTTAATGCACAGGCTGAGCGGTTATTAAAACAAATTCCCGAAGCCGGATCATGATTCGGATCGCCACCAAAATCTAATGGATTGTTCATTGTGCCACACCCCACCCCTTCAAAGAATTTCATTCAAATCCATCGTGGACTTTTGGAGTAATCCTGCTAACGGACACACAAACAAACGAGAGCCGGTGAAAACATAACCTCCTTCCTTGGTGGAGGTAAAAAGATGTTTGTTGTGTAAAACTTTAGAATCTCCTACTGCAGCTTTTCGTCTCTGAAGTGTTAAATTACTTATTGCAGTTTAATGATGTTTGTCACGCAACACTGAAACTTAAAGTTTTCAACTAATCTAGTTAATTACACTTTTTTATGGAGGAAAAGGTGACGCAGTACTCTCTCTTTCCACCAACATTTTGCTGCATATTCACAACTGGGAGGTATTTGTAACTGTTGGCCACTTAGTACCCTCACCGGGACATGTTTCAGATCATTGCTCAAGAGTAACTCATCAGTGAAATTCATTTTTCCACTTCTTTCCACTCAGCCTTTCCTAGTTTTCTTTGGATTGTCTGCCAAGAAATTTAAAATCATGATGAAAAATGTATTGTACCCAAAAACCTTCCAAGGATCTAAAGTGCTGCTGAGTGTCTCTGAGGTGCCTTTTGCATCTTTGAGGCACCCAAGGATTACTAAAATGGGAAGACACTGCAATATTTTTTGAAGTATTTTCAAAGGTTTTGGTCCTGTTCAGCTTATTATATTTTGACACAATCGCTGAAAGGACAAAGGGTTCAATTCCCACTGGGACATCCAGTGCTAATGTATGCACTCATGGTGCTGGAAGGCGGTTTGGATAAAAAAAAAATGCCAGCGAAGCTTATTTATTTATGAAGACTTGCCCTGAAGAAAATACATCTGAGAAGTACTACAAAGAATTTGTCACTTTTAGCTTTTTTCTGTGGCCACTCACTTCAGAGACTATCCGTTCTCTTTTCTCCGCTTGCTTTGTTGTGGAAGTTTCCCCGTCCTGCCTCTGCCTTACAGCTTGTTCTCAGCAACATGCTCATTCCCATCTGTTTCCAGCACTGTCTCTCTGTCTCTAATATCCATTTTGCTTTTCACTTCATTTGCTTTCAATGCGTCTGGCAGCCTCTTTTCATTCAGTGCATATTACGTCTCCTTTTGCCCAATTCTCTCTATCTCTCTCTCCTCATAACACATGAGTTCTCTGTCCTTGTTTCACGCCCATATTTCCACTTTGCTTTGTTTTTTCTCTCTACATGTCTCTTTTGGTGTCCCTGGGTCCAGATCTCTCAGCTGTGAACCTGGCACCAGTTTCAGCCGACTGAATTGGCATTATCAGTGCTTTTCACTGCCATTCTGCTTCAGACAGGCCAAACTGAAAGTTAAAGTGAATTTTACTGTTGTGAATTGAAACAAAATGTCTTTAGGTTTAGGCAACAAATCTACTTGTTTAGGTTTTGGGAAAAGATTGTGGTTTGGGTAGAAATAAGTACCCTACGTTTTTTACGTAACTTACGTAGGCTGAATGGCGTTTAAGTACGCAAGCTACGTAACAAAAGTACGGTAAGATAAGTAAACATTGACTTTTGGTTTCACACGGGACATGAACAGTGGTCTCCTGGGTTAAAGTCCTGCATTTGTTTGACTCAGCCATCCACTCCGACCTCGTCCTTAGGCTGAGTTACATGACTTCCTCCTTTGCTCCCGTCATAATTACTACGGCCACTAGAGGTTGGCATTGTCTTCTTGTATTCATATCAGTGATCAACCATGTGAATAGATGATAACAGCCTTCTGAACCTGCTAGTAGGTGTAGCAGGCCCCTTCTAACCCATATCTATGAGGCTCATAACTGCTGATAATGCCCTTTCAATCAGATGATAACATTCAAAGTGTGTGCACCTGGAAGCAGTCGAGACACTCCCCCGTGCACCCACAAGCACAAATATACCCCAAAATACACTAGTTGTACCTTAGAGCATGAGGAAATTTCCTCAAATCTGCAAATGTTATTATTATAACAAATGCAAAATATTGAACTACTGAATTATAAATTGTCCTTTTGCCAAAATACCCATCTTTCAATCAGTATTGTGATGTGTAAAGTCCTATATTCATAGTTACAAACATTAATACTGCACTATATTATCCCTTATGACTCACCCTTTCTCTGCCATATTTAATAAAGCAGACATGCCATTAACATGTAGCCCTTATCTTGTGCTGCCAACTCTAATTCATTTTCATGGACCACAATATTGCAATATTAAACATGACATTGCCATGGCCACAGCATATTCTGATGACCTTAACCAAAATCATTTAATATTTAGAGTATGCAGTGATGAATCTGCTTCATGGTTGAATACTGGAATACTTGAAGGATAAGGCTGGTGTTTTTCTATAGGTTCTGTTAACAAATCCCTGAAAGACCAAAACCAACAATGCGTTAGTCCGTCTCTCAATACTTTATGACTTCCCTACCACCGTCTGTGGTGCCCCAAGCCCATTGGCTCCTAAAAAGATGTAAGTCCTTACAAACAGGTCACTAATAAATACTTAAATTTAAAAAAGGCTCAGTAATGACCTAAAACAGCAGGGCACTGTAGTTTTCAGGAAACGTTACTCAAACAGGAGTAAAAAGAACATTAGTTGGGGACTATTATCACCTGCGGATTAATACATATTTAGCGCACAATTGAGTATTTAAAGCTCCAGGATTTTTTAATGTGGAGTTGACTAAAAATAAACTACAGTTTGAGTGTTTGTGGTACAGAGGACTAAGCTAGTGTATATCTGGCTCTGGTTGAAAGTTTCCAGTATGTTGCACCTCTAGCCACACTCAACAGTGATGTCACAGAGTATTGACATAACCTGTAGTTCAATCAGTGGGCAACCTCCAGGTCTGAGCAGTGAAGCCAGTGTTTTTCTACTAGACAGCAGGGGGCGACACCTCTTGTTGTATAGAAGTCTATGAGAAAATGAGCCTACTTCTCTCTTGATTTATTACCTCAGTAAACATTGTAAACATGAGTTTATGGTCTCAATCTCTAGTTTCAAGTCTTATTGAGCATGCATGATGATCATTTAGTAAATTATGGTCCCATTTAGAGTCAGATAGACCATAAAGGGGCGGCAGTAGCTCAGTCCATAGAGACTTGGCCTGGGAACTGGAGGGTTGCCAGTTTAAAAGGGACTGTTTGTAACTTCTTACACGTATAAATCATTGCAGGTCGGTGTCTCATGCGCGCTCGCGTGTGACTAAGCTGATCAAACTCCAACACAAACTACAGTGAAGCACCAAAACCTCTTGTTTGTATCTGGTGAAGCCCGTCTGTTAAACAGTGTTGGCCGCGGTCGAAGGACGCGGGGGAGACCGTAGCTTTGGTCTCCGGGACCGGAGTCTCTGCTGTACTCTGCTCCTCTGCCTGCTTGCCTTCACTCACACACCACGATCGTTCTCACTCTTTCGCTCCACCTCTCACGTGCATGCGCACACACTCCCCACTGCAGAAGAGTTAGTTTAGCTCTGAGAATATCTAGTGAATGTTCAGTGGACGTTATCGTCTCCGACCAAAATTCCGGTGTCTGGCCTGTTCTCTCGCGTTCGGGATGCTGAGGCAGGAAAAGCCAACACTAGGATCAGCATTGATTCATGGAGAGACCTTCGTCTGGTCCTACATGTTGCTTTCTCTACCACAACACTCTGCAATAACAATGGTTACAAAGAGTAGCATCAAGACTCTTAAATAGTGAAATCCAGCCCAGTGCCAGACGGTGCTGGTGTTGTGTGGATCTCTGCTGGTGCATCATCATTCTCCATGTTTGCTTTCGCTGTTCGGTTTGGTAATTGGTCCCGCTTGTGCATACTCATAAACAACAGATGTGAAGTTGTTGTTTCAGCTGAGCACTCTCTGCATCATTTTATCCCATTTGAACAAACATTTTATTTAGTTTTATTTATTTTTAAAGTCCACTCTCTCTATGTTCTTAAGCAGATAAAGGAATAGATCCATGCTGTGCTCTCTTCAACCTCAAAGGAGTTCATCATTAGAAAGCAGAGCAGTGTTCATATTTCATCACTTTCCAGAGGCTTGCACCTGGGTCAGTGGAACTTAATGAGACACCAGGATGGTGGCTGAGGATTAATATCTAATAATCCTGTCACATTTACTGGCCATAAAGGCTTTGATCACTTTGTCAAGTCTTCCAGAAGAGAGTGAGAAAGTGGTAGAGAAACTGCAAGTGAAGGTGCAGAGATCCATGCTCTCTCTCTCTCACAGCCCGGACACACCAGGTACGTCAGCTGCGCGTGGTGGCTGCGTTACCTGTTGTTTTTTATTTCGCCGTCCGTGTTTACAGGTTAGAGCAGCCACACTGCCCGCGACACACAGTCTCAGCAGCGTGTCTTCTAGAGAATAGAGGTCTGCCTATTTTTGACGCGTGCTGCGCGCGTCTCACAGCAGCAACAGACAGTGAAAGTGATCTATTGACTGTATATTGATATCATATCAGCTGCATTACTACAGTTTACATGTCTAGTCATCTGTAGAATATGTCACGGACAGTGAAGGTGATCTATTGACTGTAAATTGACATCATACCAGCAAGATTACTAGAGTTTCCGTGTATATCTGTAGAACATGTTACGGAGATGAAAAAAAGTAAAGACTTATTTTTAAATCAACACTTCCTGCTTTCATTTCAAAATAAAAGCCCTCAAGCATTTTTTCTATGGACAGAATTCCTTCATTTGTTACAAGGCTTTTATTCTGAAATATGTGCTGGACAGTGTTCTAGAACATGCAGTGACTTGGAGAGGTCCATGAATGAATAGAGGCTGCGTCCAAAAGCTCTTAATTGCATCCCCGTTTACCTCACTTGCGTCTTTTCCTTGCGTCTTAGTCCCTCCCACCAGGGAAGCATGGAGAGACACAAGGAAACCATGCGAGGACAGAGGAAACAAGGAAATATGTTTTAAGAGAAATAAGACGTTGTTTCATCTGAAGCGTCACCTGAAGCGACGTCCGTTTCTGATGACAGCAGCAGCTGATCACAGCTGGATCAGCTGTCAGTCGACTTTAACAGCTGTAGAGACTTTAGATGGAGTTTGTGTCTGAACTGTACTAATAAAGAGACTCAGTTCTTCTCAGTGGCAGAGCAGCAGTGTTTCCTCTTCCTAGCCTGTTACCTGTTTAACAAACACCTGCACATGAATAACAGCTGGCCTGTATTTCTACTGTGGACTGAGTCCTGCTTAGAGGACCAGGAACCATCTCTACTGGATCAATATCTTTATATTATTTATTCATTATTAGCATCTGTAGTTATTGATATTCTGATTGTGAGGTCATTATTTAATAACCTAGAATAGGACTATGGTGTCTTTTGAACACTGGACATTATGCATTAGGCTGAATGTTTCAGGGAAAATGTAAATGATGTAACTCATATCAAACCCGACATTCAGGAATCATCAGCCTCATGTGACTGAATGGAAATGAGGATAAATGATGTAAAAAGTGTTTGTTGCTGACAGACAGACTGTCCTTCTCTCTCTGACTTTAACTGTATCCTTAATAAAAGTTAACGGGGGAAATAACAGATCATGAAAAGAAAAATCTTTCTAATAAATGCAGAAAGTTGTTTTAAGTCCGTTTGTCAGGTCTTATAAACCCCTCTCAGTGACAGACTGCTTCACTGGCGGTGTGTGAAGGAGAGATACTGCAGGTCCTTCTGCTGCTGGAACACCTACAGTTAACACAGATTATAACTAGAGTGTGAATCAGAAGACAACTAAAATATAAAACGTTCACTCTGTGCTCTGTCTTCACTCCGGTATGAAACTCCAGTGATGTTGAGAGGTAAAGTTATCAGATCAGTCCGGTCGGCAGCAGCGTCCAATCAATTCAATTCAATTTAATTCAATTTATTTGTATATAGCGTCAAATCACAACAGAAGTTATCTCAAGACGCTTTATATATAGAGCAGGTCTATGACCGTACACCATAGTTTAGAGACACAACAAGATCCACCAAGCGCGCTGTGGCCAGGAAAAACTCCCCGTTTAGCGGGAAGAAACCTGGAGCAGAACCGGGCTCTGGGTGGGCGGCCATCTGCCGAGAGAGAGAGAGAGAGAGAGAGAGAGAGAGAGAGAGAGAGAGAGAGCGAGAGAGCGAGAGCGAGAGCGAGAGAGAGAGAGAACAGCAACTACAATATTAGCCCAGCAGCTGTAAAAACTAATACAAGTAGGACTGATAACACAAAACCAATAGTAGTGGATGTATCTAACTATCATAATTGATATCATTGGGTCGTCCTCAGAGGGGCTTTCAAGTGGAGCTTCCAGCTGTCTCAGTCCTCCATACATCTGGCTAGCTCGCCAGCACTGTCCAGCATCTCTCCTCAGTACGTCCATGTGTGTTGGTGTGGGACGTCCCTGTGATCGATGCCCGTGCGTTGGTTCCCACAGCAACGCACAGGCATCGATCATCTGATATCCAATAAGGGGGCGTGTCGGTCGGTAAAAGACTTTCGTGAAGACTGCTCTCGTGTATCCTCGCTTATCGCTCCGCAGTGAGAAACGTTATCGTCTCCGACCAAAACTCCGGTGTCTCCCCTGTTCCCTCCGGCCGCAGTCGGGAGGCTGAGGCAGGAAAAGCCAACACTAGGATCAGCATTGATTCATGGAGAGACCTTCGTCTGGTCAGCTAACATTACTGCCAAGCAGCTGAAATATAGAGTGATATTGTGCTTTTAGCTGACGTGTGTCGCCTCACTGTGTTGAGCGATGCTCCTTCATGTCTATGTAGAGCGAGCACAAGCGCCAGCAACAGGACGCTGACTTTCAATGACTTAATGGCCACAGGTGTCGCTGTTAACAAGACATTTCTTATTCTTACAAACAGTCCCTTTAATGAGAATCTGCAAAGTAACTAGTAATCAAGTTATCAGATGAATGTAGTGGAGTAATAAGTATGATATTTGCCTCTGAATTGTAGTGGAGTAGAAGTATAAAGTAGCAGAAAAGAGATACACTATTAAATTATCTCAAAATGACGTAGTATTGTACTTATAGTTACTTTTCACTACTGATGATTACATTTTAAAATGTTCCCATTATCTCAGAACTTGAGCAAAAACTGATCTATAGCATTAGGGGAAATGATAACATATGTTTTGTTCAGGATCTGGGTGTACTACTAATGAATTAAAGCCTTACTTTGATGCATTATTAATGTCACTATTTAATCTTTAAAGACAATTTACACATTCACTGATCAAATGTACTTTGGTTGGCACTTAACTTCACACAAACTGTTGCCTCTCCTGCACTGCTGTCGTGTTGTTTACCGGCGTTCTTTGGAGGAACTCCTCGCCCACTATAGAGTGTGATTTCTGTCAGAGCGACTGCAGCTGTTGAGCTGAACTGCCTGGTCCTCTGAAGCACGCACGCACACACACACACACACACACACACACACACACACACACACACACACAGCAGCGGCAGTAGTGTTGTTTTTATTTGACCGGAGACTCTGTCGAGAGGGATTACTCACAAGGAAACTAGGGCAGTTGCTTTCGGTCAAGGATTGCGTCTGGCGGGCTGACCCGGGTTTCATTCTGAAGCTTCTTGTGTGACACGCAATAACACACACACACACAGAGAGAGAGAGTCTCCCTCGCATCCTCTGTACTCTATTTTACGCCCACTGGCTGCCTGTGGATTAGTGGTTGTTACTTCATTGCATATACAAGAGAGAGAGATTGACAGTGATTGAGGAGACACACTGAGAGGGAAACCGAGACACACTCTAGGTTTTTCCAATGTCAAACCAGGTTATTGTTTAATCCACTCAACATGAAGATAAGGTAGCAAACACACACACACACACACACACACACACACATATGAACACATGATACGAGGGAACATAAAATGAGATGAAACAGCATATTCCTGGAAATCACTTTCTCTCTTGATCTCAGTGTCGGATAAGATATGACATTGTTTTTTTCTTTTTGATCTGTGATCCCATCCCGATGCATGGCGATGCATGGCCAACACCAATTACATTTGGTCTCCTAAACGGTGTCCTTGAGAGAAACTATGTATGGAAATGTGATTTCATCTCCCCGTGGTGTATAGGTTACTAAGGAGATTGCTTGAGAGATCCCACCATCACTGGATAATTCAAGTTCCCCTACCAGTAGGCTCCTCAGGGCTCACTGGATTCAGCCAAACTAACTCTTTTCACCCATTTCTATTCCGTCCTTGTTTTTGTAAATCTCTTTTTAATTGAGTGTTGCTGAAGTCTTTAAGTTTGGGGGAATCATTTTTGAAAATGAATGGACGGATGGAAGGATAGATAGATAATTACATCGGTCATAGATTGGATCTGAGAAGGAAAAGGGGCATAATTCTGGAAGAATTGTAACAAAGGTTGGTTACACCGATAGTCTCTGTTGTCTGAAAAGAGGTCGTTTGTCATTGTCCCAGACATGGCGGGGACCATTATTAGCACCGGGGCGGTAGGCTCTTAAATTCTGTGCACACAGTGTTGTGGAAACCCAGACTTAAATTGAAATTCAATGTGACATTTCATGATGCAGCCACCTTGCAGAGGACTCACCTTGTGTCTCTCGAGGAGACGTCGGCACACGTGCTGGAAAAGATGCAGCGAGCAGAGAGGGATCCATCTGAGAATGAATTATTACCCATTAAGAAAAAACAAACAGTACACAGTTGTTAATGTGAAAATGAAACGTGCATTTTGTCTTAATTATGCTGCTGCTTGTTTCATTTTGGTCTTCACTCCTTTGCTCGTTTTTAGTGTTTTTCAGTTTTCTTACCATTGGCAGAGCATTTTGGCAAATTTTTCTTGGGCGCTACCCACATAATCAACTGTGCTGCTCATCCCACAAATGCATGATCCTTACAAGTTGGACATCATTGCGATGGTAAATAAACAGGCTTTCCGATGATGTAAAATACAATGCCAATTAGCATTGTAACAACAGAGAAATAATCCACCAAACACAAGTTTCCGAAGTTTGTTTTTCCAGTATATATCGAACAACGAATTACATCAGATCTAAAATGTTATTCCTTCATTTAGTGCAGAGATTTCAAAAGTGGCCGATAAAATTTCTGAGTGGCAGACAAAAAAAATACTTACCTGCCACAGTGGCAGGAAGTGAAAAAAGTTAATTTCAGATGCTGATTGGTATCAACTACTTAATTTCTGCTATGGTGCCATACCTATTTTGGAATTAAAGCTGTACATAATCGATGACTTTACCAATCTGATTTTGCAAACTGTGGGAATTTGAATGACGTCAGTGGAGCTTATATCTCCACCTGGGGAAGTTTTGGGCACATTGCCGGATGGATTTTGGAAAGCCAGAAGTATTGGCTCGTGACAAACTGTAGCAGTTGTTGTCATATGCTGTTGATCAATGACCACTATCAGTCCCTGGAGATATATATTGATTATTTATGTGTTGTAGTAAAGTATAAATCCTCCCACTCTGTACATTTACTATGTGAGTAAAGATGGCAGCCTTCCCAGTGAATGATGATGTCGAGACTTAAGGGCAGAGAGTGGCTATCGACCACTAGATGGATGCCACGGTCTTTATGCTCGCTGTCTATCCGGCTGCTTAAAGGATTACATTCTGAACTTCACTATTTACCAATGATTAATAGGGACTGTAAGGTCAGATCTCTGCAGTCAAAGTTTACAGAAGATGAAAGGTAAGATTTCTATGTGCCCATCAAAGATGGTTTTGGTGTTGGGCAGTAGGCAAGCGTTCTCATTCTTCTGCATTATACCTGCACTTCATTTGCATGACATTAGCCGTGGATTCATAGACTGCGCTAATTCCCATCCATCAATGTCACCATCTGACTGTAACTCATATCAACCATCCCTGTGAAGTAACCCTTTAAGGACAGACATACAACAAGGTCTGTGATATAAATGGGCAGTATAAATTGCTGAAGGAGCTTTTGATGTCTTCCTTTGATTAAATGACAGGTGATGGATGTTGGGCATTAAAACGGATCTTACTAGCAACAGCTGCACCTCTGTAAAGGGTTTCCGGAGAGTTGGAATTGCTGAAAGATTTACAACCTTCAAAATGAACAACACACTATTTTAAAAACTGGATTTTATACTTTACGATGACTTTAGACAATCTGTACTATTAAAGCTGACGTTAACAGAACTGTTACACATGCTTGACATATTGCATTTGGAGATGCTGAGGAACGGCAGCTACTCAAACAGAATAAATCAAGGTCAGTTAACTCTACTATTGTTAAGCAACACAGGTACGTCTTTAAGTCTGACAAGAGTCTGAAGTTTCTCTGAGCAGCCTTTTATTTTCACGTGAACATACCAAAATTCAGTAAGGACAACTCGAAACAAGCATATGTGGCGTTGAATGGACCTGCATCCTTGTAGTGGCACATACTGACAGTATATCATACCCACACTAGACAGTTGTCTCTTTTCATACTGGTCGGAAGTGTTACATAAACTTTATGGACAAACTGCCACTATATCGTGAGGAGAAAAGGGGTTTTCACATTGGAAACAACTTAACTCCTTTTGTAAATCCATCTGCAATGCTTGGTGCTCTGAGCAGGTACCCTCTACGCCCATTGTTCCAAGGCCCCAAAAATACACACTCTACGTGCAACAAACAGAAGCACATGGCTCATTATTATGCAGAATGACATCGATCAGTTGGAACAAAGGATTTCATTGGTCAAACATATATTTCTGCAGGCAGAAATACGCTGAAATCGAGGTCTGTCTGAATATGTTTTCCCCTGCCCGAATGTCCCGCAGGGATCTGCAAGCATTCATAAAAACCCACAAAATCATTTCTTATAGATTTCAATGCAAATGTTTCGGACAAAAATCTGAGCTTGGTGTGAAACAGATTGAGTCTTAAGAAGAACCCTCGAAAGAAGCAAATGGTTCTGGGTAGAACTTCAGCCCTCAGGAAGTTCCATTTTGGAGCCTTATTTCTAAAAGCAGGTGGAATTTCATGTTAAAATGAGCATCAATTTCACTGTATAAACCAAACGTCCTCTGGAGCCATGAAATTATACCGAACAGGTGTGAATGCAAAAAAAAAATGTACTTGTGCCCGACAGAAATGGCATTGGGAGTGTGTTAATGGTGCTGCCAGCGTTGATCTGGCAGGACAAGAGAGGCTGGAGTAGTTGGTCATGATGATGAATGATATAATCATCTCTGTGTTGGTAAAAGTGAAAGCCGGTCACCAGTCAAAGTGCAGAATAAGTTGAGTACTGACTCATGGGTACCATGGGTTATGATGCATAGAAATATACATCTTATTGGTTAAACAAGATAAAAACACTAATGATAGATTTTTATGACTCAGTAACACTTCACATGACCCTCAGTTTGTGTTCTTGGATATGTGTGTATGTCTGTTGATGATGAATTGTTAATTTCTCCCGGGGTATATCAGACGTCTGCGTGTGAAGAACAATAATTCTTAGTGTACCAGATGTGAGCTATAAAAGGTTGGAATGCTGCAGTTATTTTGCTTCAGAGATCACTCCCCTCGTCAACTTAAAATTCCAGTAAATCCATCAGAACTATGCAAGAGAGTCATGTATTCACTAGGGCTGTCAATCGATTGAAATATTTCATCACGATTAATCGCAAACTAATCACACATTTTTTATCTGTTCTAAATTAACCTTAATGGGAGATTAGTCAAGTATTTAATCCTCTTATCAACATGGGAGTGGACAAATATGCTGCTTTATGCAAATGTATGTATATATATATTTATTATTGTAACTCAATGAACACAAAACAATGACAGATATTGTCCAGAAACCCTCACAGGTACTGCATTTAGCATAAAACAATATGCTCAAATCATAACATGGCAAACTGCAGCCCAATAGGCAACAACAGCTGTCAGTGTGCTGACTTGACTATGACTTGCCCCAAACTGCATGTGATTATCATAAATTGGGCATGTCTGTAAAGGGGAGACTGGTGGGTACCATTGAACCCATTTACATTCACTGATCTGGAGGTCAGAGGTCAAGGGACCCCTTTGAAAATGGCCATGACAGTTTTTCCTCGCCAAACTTTAGCCAAACAATGGAGTGTTATTTAACCTCTTTCATGACAAGCTAGTATGACAGGGTTGGTACCAATGGATTCATTAGGTTTCCTAGTTTCATATGATCGCAGTACTTATCTTCACTAGCTTTAAAACTGAGCCCGCTACAACCTCCGTAAGATCGATCGCTTTATTGCGTTGACAGCCCTAGTATACATCCCTCGAAATCACTTGGAATGTAATCCACGTAATTATGAAGAAGGAAGTATAAAGAACAGAGTACAATTACCATAGTTTGAAAAACCATCCATATGGTGTATATGTGTGTGTTAGCAGACTACTTGATTATTATAAGCAAATTAGCTAAACAGCATTTGTATATGAATGATTCTGTCCCAAGTTTTTGGGATCCATATAAGCGGTTGATCGCTGTAACTCTGATCACTTTAAGTGGTTTCCACTGTGATGTCTGGCTTTTATCCCTTTTCAATATTTAATCAACACTAAGTGATTGCACTAAGTGTTGTACTCAGTGTTTGAACGTGTCGCAATAGACCTCTAGTAATTATCTTTAAAATTAAAAACCAGAATTTGCTACTAGTAAAACCTTGGAGTAATTTTTTTGTGATGTTTTCATTGGAAATTCAAAAAGGACCTGGTGGCATGACATTAACTAAAGCTCCCTGTTGTCAAGTGAAGAGGAGAACACTAATATTATGAACTGCTGGTCTAGAGCCATTTGTTGTCCTGTCACTTCCCCTCCTGCCTCTGAACAAAGAAGTGTCCGAGCCGATGCAAATGAAATCAGGACGATCCGATCGAAGGCAGGAAGTGTTGGTGAGACGATGCAGCCGAGATCATGGAAGCTGGCCAGATACAGAAAAAGACATCTGTGTGTGACAGTAATATGAAGGCGAGGCTGTTTCAGGACAGTTTCTTAGTATTCAAGAGTAGAACTGAAGTCCTTGGTATCTACCTGGTGTACCTGTCAGTTCTCCCTCCTTCTATCGATCATATCCATCTCTGTGTTCTTAAGCTTTCTATACACTATGTGCAGAAGAAATGCATCTCTGTATTAATATCCAGGTGGGGTTGTTGTAGGTCTTCTGATGATTTTATATGTAATCTTTAATGTGTAGCTTTGACAGCTGACGTCATGATTACGTCACAGTGTTAGCTAGAGGCGAAACAGAGGAAAGACTGGAGGCAAACCTAAATCACCTCAGAGTAGTGGGCTAAAGTTACACATTCAAAATGGCATCATGCGGTTGGGTGCCAGAATCTAAGAAGTCTCCAACTAGAGACCTACGATATCAACAAAGCATTTCAGAGATGAAGACAAAATGATGCTAATAGTTTAGCTTAGCCTTATGCTAACCGTAATTAGCTGTAACGGCTGCTGCACCGAAGGGCTAAGCTCACCGCCCACGCAGAAGGCTAAACTATTCCAGAGATGGAGAGAAAATGTTGTTAATACTTTAGCCTCCTGCTAACCGCAGCCATGAGCCTTTGGCTACGGTTATCAGTAGCTGAACTATTAGCAACATATTCTCTCCATCTCTGAAACGCTTTGCTGATATTGTAACTGTGTCTTGACACTAATCTTGCAGTCCCTGACAGTGAGTGACTGTTCATATTCACAAAAACTTGTATTTTCATTATTCTGCCTCCAGCCACGCTCTGCCACAAAAATACGCCGTCATGTTTACCAGTAGAAAAGTGGTCTATATTAGCTCTCTCTAATTTCATGGAAACCAAGGGCTGCTTCAAGGAGATGTTTGCCTTAAAAGGCAGTGGAGAGAGGATATTGGTAATATGAATATTTATGGTATTTTAAGGGAAGGATTGTAACCAAAAATGGTTTGTATATAGGCCCACTGTGTGTATTTAAACTTAGGTGGTGAATCACTCCTTAAAACTCTGTTGTTCTGATATTTTTGTGTTCCAGACATTCCGTGTTTTCAGCGTTCCGTACGTTCCCCCTCATCCTGTGCCGGGAAAACTGTCCACACATGGAAAAGAGGAATATACAGTAAGTCTATTCACACATAATTGCAAAGGTAATGGTCCAGAAATGTTTATGCATGTGCCTATGCGTGTACTGGACACGTCAAGTCAAATCAAGTTTTGCTAAAATAGCCTATACAGTGTCTCCAAAGTGATTTACAGATGTCAGAAGACGTGGTCAAATGTGGAAAAAAGAACAATGGTATTATAATCCAACTATAAAATAAGATGAGATCCCATACCAAGCTGGTAAATCCAATACTGGGAAGTCTGATGAAATAAGTCAAAGGAATGGGTTAGTTCATGAATAAATACAATATCAGTTCTTTTTCTCTCTTGGTCCAGTGTGCCAGTTTTCTGTCCCTGTTCATGCTATCACCGGTCATGCTAACTACCCAGGTCTTCTTCTAGTTGTTCCAAACCAAACAGAATTGTAATATGCTGGAGACAGAGGTTAACGGGGAGAGTGAGCTGATGGGGCAGCTTGGAGGATGTGAAGTGTGTCAGATGATGTCAGCTCGGTGGAGTAACTTGATGGGCTCAGCTCCCCAATGACACTCGACAGACAGTGGCAGACTACTGGCTAGTAGCTCAACAAGGGACAACAATAGCAAAGGGACAACAATAGCTTGTTGAGCTATTAAAGAGACTAAGGGCCCTATCTTACACCTGGCGCAAAGCGCAAATGTCATTGCAAAGCGCAAATGTCATGCTGTGTCAGACCGACACAGTTGTCATTTTCATACCCAGCGCCCATGTTGTGTAAGTAGCAAATGTACTTGCGCCCATCTGTGCTCCCATGGGCGTGTTGGTCTTCAAATGAGGTGTGGTCAAGTGCATTGTTGGCGCATTGTTACTGTGAGGCAGCAGAAAGCGATTGTACCATTGAGCAACAAAAACCTGGTCTAAGTTCAACGGTGCAGTTTTTTCCTTCTATTTAAAGGGTGCATTATTCAGATAGTAAGATGCGCCTACACAGGTGGGTTCTCAACATGCATACACTCTGCTTGTTACACACTCAGAGAGACGCTCTCCTCCTCAGTTAAATAGGTCATCGGTCCATTTGCACATATGCAGTCAAATAGAGCTGTTGATGGGACAGAGGATTGGGACACAGAGGAGGTAGAGGGTCCATCAGCCAAGGACCACAAACCTGTCCCTTCCTTCCCTTCACAATGAGTCACAACACAACATTAATTCAGCACCCCCCCCGTCAATAGACAGTGACAAATAGTCAACAGAGTGACCTCCAAATCAATAACCAGAATAGGAAACTCATCAATATAAGACATTTCTAGTGCTATATATGCTGTATATAAACTGGGGAAAAAAAGTTCAGAAACTTGTGTTTGGTGGATTATTTCTCTGTTGTTACAATGCTAATTGTCATTGTATTTTACATGGTGGGAAAGCCTGTTTATTTACCTTCACAATGATGTCCAACATGTAAGGATCATGCATTTTTAGGATGAGCAGTACAGCTGATTATGTGGGTAGCGCCCAAAAAAAATGTGCCAAAATGCTCTTCCACATGTTCAGGTTCCATTGTCTGTGTTGTCGACACCAGCGCAAACGGGCCTGACGGTGAAGGGCAGTCATTGCAGTCTTCCTGGTAGCCTTATGAGAATAAACTGTTTACCATTGGCAGAGCATTTTGGCAAATTGTTCTTTGGCGCTACCCACATAATCAGCTGTGCTGCTCATCCCACAAATGCATGATCCTTACAAGTTGGACACCATTGTGAAGGTAAATAAACAGGCTTTCCAACGATGTAAAACACAATGCCAATTAGCATTGTAACAACAGAAAAATAATCCACCAAACACAAGTTTCCGAACTTTTTTTTCCCAGTTTATATACAGTATATTTAGTTGTTATATATATATATGTGTATAATATTATGCCATTTGTAGAATTAGATTCCAGATCAATCAATCAATAGACCAATGACTTTATCTCTCAGTGGGGCAATTGGTTATGCAGCTGTGGGATGGATACATTTAGCACATATAAAACACAGGGCACATAATTAAAAATTAAGACCAAAAAACAATAAATACAAAGTCAAAATATTCAGTCAATCAGTCAAAAAGATAAAAAAACAACAATAAGTTAAACTACCGTTTCCTCCTAGAGTTTAGGAGGGAGATGGCAGAGGGTATAAAGGAGTATTTGGATTTATTGCTTTTAGCTATTGGAAGTCTGAGACTGAAACTGTTGATGTCAAAATCGGCAAAAATGTTTTCTTATATAACTGTTTGTTGTGCCGGTTATTTTGCTGCAGACATTGACCACCTTGTTGAGTACATTTTTGTCTTGGACCTTGAGAGAGAGAATGGTGTGCTCGTGTGGTCCAAACAAATCCAAAAACTTCAGAGCGTTGTAAAGTCTGGATCCGCCATTTAAATAACAGTGTGCCAGGTGAAGGCACACCTGACTTTTAAAAGGACTGGGAGATGACACTCTTGATTGGTTTAATTCATGTTATGCCCAACACCCATCTATGATTAATTGAGAGACTAAATACTCCAGATTATGCAATGTTTAACTAGCAAAGGTGGAGTTGAACACCCCCTAAATGCACTTGAGCCATGCGCTAAAGATCCTTTATATAGTGCCCTAAGAGTCTGCAGCCATGCTAGTGGTTTTTTGAGGCTGTATTTTGACACAACAGTGCTTTGAGCTAAATGCTAACATTAGCATGCTAAAATTGTCCCAATGCAAATTCTAGCATGCTGATGTTTAGCAGGTGTAATGTTTACCATGCTCCTCATCTTAGTTTAGCGTGTTAGCATGCTAACATTTGCAAAGCACAGCTGAGGCTGATGATGAATAGCAAATATTGGACAAAGTATTGGACTATTTAACATTTTTATTTGATGATGCTTGAGATGAAAAGTCAGAGGATCTCCAAAGTCATTATAATTCATCATGTGAGTGGCATGAATGTGTGCACCGAAATTGCATGTGATCCATCTATCCAATAACTGTTGAGATATTTCAGTGTAGTCCAAAGTGGTGGACTGACTGACACCCATCCCTAGAATTACACCAATAATGGTGGCTAATAAAAATAAATCCAAAACAAAATACAGTAAAATGTAAGGACAATAGAAGAAGAGAGAAAGAGGGAGATGGACTGGCTCAAGGCTGCATGACTGATTACTCCTCAGAAACTCATATCATTTGTACTTAAAATGTGCCCAATTATGATCAGTTTTGATAAGGAGCTCCATTGCTGCCTGTCCGAAGTAGATTTTGTGATAAGGCCCTTAATAATCCCAAAGTAAGGGAGGGAGGCCGAGGACTAGTGAGCGTCAGAGCCACTATCCAGGATGAAACATCGAAAATCCAGGAGTACATCAAGAAGATGGCCCCAAATGATGAGCTGCTAAGTGAATACCTCAGACAGAAGAAACCTGATGATAGTGAAGAGGAAGAGGAGCAGACAACATGGAAGGACAAGCCCCTACATGGCATGAACCACCGTCACATAGAGGAAGTGGCTGATATCAAGAAGACCTACCAATGGCTGGAAAACGATGGACTGACAGACAGCACAGAAGCTCTAATCATGGCAGCACAAGACCAGGCCCTAAGCACAAGGGCCATAGAGGCCAGGATCTACCACAGTAGATCAGACCAGGATCTACCACAGTAGATCAGACCAGGATCTACCACAGTAGATCAGACCAGGATCTACCACAGTATATCATGATCAGTATCTACCATAGTAGATCAGACCAGGATCAACCACAGTAGATCAGACCAGGATCTACCACAGTAGATCAGACCAGGATCTACCATAGATCAGACCAGGATCTACCACAGTATTTCAGACCAGGATCTACCATAGATCAGACCAGGATCTGCCATAGTAGATCAGACCCAAGGTGCAGGCTGTGCAAAGATGCTCCTGAGACGGTCCAGCACATAGTAGCAGGGTGTAAGATGCAAGCTGGATCAGCGTACATGGAGAGGCACAACCAAGTGACTGGGATAGTGTAGAGGGACATCTGTACCCAGTACGGACTAGAAGTACCCAAATCCCAATGGGACATACCACTGAAGGTGGTTGAGAACAACAGGGCTAAGGTCCTGTGGGATTTCAGATTCCAGACTGACCAGCAGCTGCTGGCTAACCAACCGGACATCGTGGTGGTAGACAAACAGCAGAAGAGGGCAGTGGTGATAGATGTGGCGATACGAGCTGACAGCAACATCAGGAAGAAGGAACATGAAAAGGTTGAGAAGTATCAAGGGTTGAAAGAACAGCTGGAACAAATGTGGAAGGCCAAAGCCGACCTGGTCCCCGTGGTAGTAGGAGCACTCTGGGCTGTGACTCCCAAACTGCAGCAGATTCCAGGAAGGACATCTGAAGCCTCAGTCCAGATGAGGGCAGTCCTAGGAACAGCTAAGATACTGAACCCTCAGACTCCCAGGCCTCTGGTAGAGGACCCGAGCTTGAGGAAGACACAGATACCATCCCACGAGGGTGAGAGGGAGATTTTTTTTAAATATATATACACAGTATACACCAATCAGCCATAACATTATGACCAGCTGCCTAATATTGACTGACCCGTGGAGGCATGGGCTGCATCCCAAAGCTCATAATTTTCATTTCCTCGCTCCTCGATCCTCGCTTGAACCGGAAGTTGTTCTGGTGCGCCATCTTGAAGACCATCCCAAAGCTCTTATTTCTGCACGGAGGAGCAAGGATCGAGGATCGAGGAGGGACTACTGAGGAGTGACGAGCGAGGATACACGAGAGTATCCTTCACGGAAGTCTTTTACCGACTGACACTCCTCCTTATTGGATATCAGTTACTGATTGGACGCTGCTGCCGACAGGACTGATCTGATAACTTTCTGCATTTATTAGTCTTTTTTTCTTTTCATGATCTGTTATTTCCCCCGTTAACTTTTATTAAGGATACAGTTAAAGTCAGAGGAGGGGAGTCTGTCTGTCAGCAACAAACACCTTTTACATCATTTATCCTCATTTCCATTCAGTCACATGAGGCTGATCATTCCTGAGCGTCGGGTTTGATATGAGTTACATCATTTACATTTTCCCTGAAACATTCAGCCTAATACATAATGTCCAGTGTTCAAAAGACACCATAGTCATATTCTGGGTTATTAAATAATAACCTCTAAATCAGAATATCTACAGTCTATATGTATATACTGGAAAAACAAAGTTCGGAAACTTGTGTTTGGTGGATTATTTCTCTGTTGTTACAATGCTAATGGTCATTGTATTTTACATCGTTGGAAAGCCTGTTTATTTACCTTCGCAATGATGTCCAACTTGTAAGGATCATGCATTTGTGGGATAAGCAGCACAGCTGATTATGTGGGTAGCGCCCAAGAAAAACTTGCCAAAATGCTCCGTCAATGGTAAACAGTGTATTCTCCTGTTGGTGTTGACTCTTGTTTTGAGTTGTTTGGTGGATTGGATGATTGAACTCTCTATCAGTAACAAGGAACAAACAAGACATATTGGCAATTTTACACTTTATTCATTTAATACAATATGTCAGGAGCCTCAGTAGCGGTGGAAGATCCATACGCAGCCACAACAGCCTGTCACCTCCTCCTCATGCTGGTCACCAACCTGGTCACACGTTGCTGTGGGATGGCGTTCCATTCCTCAACCAGGATTTGTTGCAGGTCAGCCAGCGTGGTTGTGTTGGTCACTAACACGTACAGCACACCCAAGCTGATCCCAAGTGTTGAATTGGGTTGAGGTCTGGACTCTTGGCAGGCCGTTCCATTCTCTCTACTCCCACATTGTGGAGGTAGTCTGTGATAACCCTGGCTCTGTGGGGGCGAGCGTTGTCATCTTGGAGGATGAAGTTAGGTCCCAGATTGTGGAGATATGGGATCGCCACTGGCTGCAGAATCTCATCCCAATATCTCACTGCATTGAGATGGCCTTCAATGATGACAAGCCTTGTTTTGCCAGTGAGGGAGATGCCGCCCCACACCATGACACTGCCCCCACCAAAAGCTCTTACTCCATCGGTTCAACAATCAGTATAGCGTTCTCCACGTCGTCTCCATACTTTGACTCTGCCATCCAACTTTCGCAGACAAAACCTGGACTCATTACTGAACATGACATTCCCCCACATGTTCAGGTTCCATTGTCTGTGTTGTCGACACCAGCACAAACGGGCCTGACGCTGAAGGGCAGTCATTGCAGGCTTCCTGGTAGCCTTATTAGAATACACTGTTTACCATTGGCAGAGCATTTTGGCACATTTTTCTTGGGCGCTACCCACATAATCAGCTGTGCTGCTCATCCCACAAATGCATGATCCTTACAAGTTGGACATCATTGCGAAGGTAAATAAACAGGCTTTCCAACAATGTAAAATACAATGACCATTAGTATTGAAACAACAGAAAAATAATCCACCAAACACAAGTTTCCAAACTTTTTTTTCCCAGTTTTTATATATATATATATATCTATATATATATATATATATACACACACTAGACTAAAAACGCTAATAATGAATAAATAATATAAAGATATTGTTCCAGTAGAGATGGTTCCTGGTCCTCTAAGCAGGTATCAGTCCACAGTAGAAATACATACTGCAGCTTGCACTTGTCTATATTAGTATTAGTACAGTTCAGACATAAACAGCTGTTAAAGCCGACTGACAGCTGATCCAGATGTGATCAGCTGCTGCTGTCATCAGAAACGGACTTCGCTTCACGTGACGCTTCAGCGGAAACGACCGTCTCATGTCTCTTAAAACGTATTTCCTCGTTTCCTCTGTCTTTGCATGGTTTCCTTGCGTCTCTCCATGCTTCCCTGGTGGGAGGGACTAAGACGCAAGGAAAAGACGCAAGTGAGGGAAACGGGGATGCAATTAAGAGCTTTGGGATGTAGCCATGGACTCCACTAGACCTCTGAAGGTCTGCTGTGGTATCTGGCACCAAGCCGTCAGTAGCAGATACTTTAAGTCCTGGAAGTTGCGAGGTGGGACCTCTGTGGATCGGACTTGTTTGTCCAGCACATCCCACAGATGCTCGATTGGATTTAAATCTGGAGAATTTGGAGGCCGAGTCAACACCTCCAACTCGTTGCCATCCACATGATGTAAAAGAAAACGTGATTCATCAGACCGGGCCACCTTCTTCCATTGCTCCCTGGTCCAGTTCTGATGCTCACGTGCCCATTGTAGGCGCTTTTGGCAGTGGACACGGGTCAGCACGGGCACCCTGACTGGTCTGCGGCTACGCAGCCCCATATGCAACAAACTGCTCCTCACTGTGTGTTCTGACACCTTTCTATCAGAACCAGCATTCACTTTTTCATCAGTTTGAGCTCCAGTAGCTCTTCTATTGGATCTGACAACACAGGCCAGCTTTCGCTCCCCACGTGCATCAATGAGCCTCGGGTCTGACCCTGTCACTGGTTCACCGGTTCTCCTTCCTTGGACCACTTTTGGTAGGTCCTGACCACTGCAGACCGGGAACATCCCACAAGAGCTGTAGTTCTGGAGATGCTCTGACCCAGTCGTCTAGCCAGCACTACCTGGCCCTTGTCAAAGTCCCTCACATCCTTACGCTGGACCATTTCTTCTGCTTCCAACACAAAGTTCAAAATTTTCACTTGCTGTCCAATATATCCCCCCACTGCCAGGTGCCATGGTAACCAGATAATCAATGTTATTCACGTCACCCATATCATTCACTAGGGTACAACACATGCAGTTTTACAGGGTCTTTCTCAAACCGGACCCTCGTTTTCTAAACTACACATTTGGTCCTGAATACAATGTAACCTTAAATTGATAACGTCTGTACAACAATATTAAATGTCTATTTAGTTTGAGCGGTTTACGTTTGTACGGGTCGTCGCACGGAACTACATTTGTAGGAGCGTGTTCCTTGATGAACACAAAACGCCATTGCACATTGCCAGTAAGCCAGCTTCGATGCAGGCCCGCTGTTGAAGGGTTACTGTATATAACCCACTTCCACTCCCTGCTAACTGGTTTGGGATGGCACTTAATATGGCGGACCCTCCGCGCGAACATGCAAACGGAGTGGTAGTGTAGCGTAGGTATAACCCCAAGATATCCAAAAAAATATTTGGGCGCCAGACAGAAAAATAACCAGAATTTCTACCATGCCACTTTAAAGAAAAATATTGGAAATCATTAAGATTTATCCCGGATAAGCCATTTCCTTTGCTGCAAAAGACACAAGATAAACAAAACACAACCCATCAATTAATTTGTATCAAATTAAATTGGTTGTATTTAAACCCAAAAAATATGTAATCAAATCAAAAGTATGGCTCACACTCAAAACACATTTTACACACACATTTCCTATTAAAGCAAGAAATACAAACTCAAATAATGAGTCCAACAAGAAAACCAATTATCCTTCAAATCATTCATTCATCTCATAAATCATAAATCAGGAATCAGCCTTCATTTAAAGAGGACTCCAGGGTGTGTGTGTGTGTGCGTGTGTGTGTGTGTGGATGTGGGTCTGAATGAAAGCAGTTCAGTTCCATGGCCCAGCAAAGGCAAGGAGACCTCAGGACCCCAACAGGTCCAAGCTGAACAAGAATCCAGTTAACCACCAGCTCCAGGGATCCGCTCACCTCCAACAGTGCCTTGTTGTCCGAGCCAGTTCATTGAATTTCAGCCAGTTCTTGGCTCCTTTGCTGCTCAGTTTAACTTTATATATGTCACCGTTTTGCTTTAGTTACAAAGATATCATAAGCTAAATTCAACTGAGATTAGTTCCTCCTTTATCCACTCTTACTCCTCTCTCTGTTCTCCTCCATGCTGCTTTAGTTGATTGACTGATTTCCCCTCCCCCAAGCTCACAGGTGTGTCTCATTTATCTCCTCAGTTTCTCCTCCTTCTTTTCCTGCCAGGGTGGAAAAGGGCTATTCTGTGTTTTTCCTCTTTTCTCCCTTTCTGCTACAGTAGTAGGTAGGAGAGGATGTAGGCGGTGCTTTGAGAAAGGCCAAACGTGTTAGAACGTGTTACTTTTAAGTTTTGCTTTCACTTTTACAACATAGTAGGCATAGTAGGCCCCTATTGACACATATCTATGAGGCTTATAGTGAGCGATAACACATTTAATGGCCTGACAACAGTCAAATCAGGTGCAGCCAGCAACAAGCTGATGGGAACATGACCTGGGCCACAAATAAAAGGCAACGACATATGATTGTTTTACTTGGTCTGGACCAAATGAGCCAACACTACAGCTGTTTTCACACCCTAAAACTCAACCAATAGTCTGACAATAAAATGAGTACAACATAGAACTATCCAATGTGGTGAAACCTTCATCAGCTACCAAAACTAATGACTTGAATGAAATATGAGCCATATTCATGGCATTTTAAGCAAACACTGATGGTGTAGAATCAGATTTTTAATTAAAGCCCCATATCAGGGCAGTATATCAGAAGCACAGTATCTCTAGGCATGACAGGATAATACAGCCAGTGGGTACTTATTAAGTTTAATATCTTCAGCAGTAACATACCAAGATGTTTCTTCGGAATGTATTAATTTTAATTTTGAAAATGATGGTGTCACCAGGTAGTTATGGCAAATGTGATCTAGTGTTGGATCACAGCTGCGTAGTGGAAACATGTCATTTCAGGTGGAAAATAAAGCAAAAAAATAATTTTCCTTTCAAAGTCACAGGCCAAACTGTTTCCGGTGTAGTTTCTGTGATTCAACTTCAGCTGAGTCCCTCGCCCTCTACTCATCTCTTTACATGTTGTTTTACCTACGCACAGAGATGATGCTACAGGAGACAGTCAACGGGACAGGTAGGAACAGAAATCCCATTTCAAAACAGAGACAACTAAGTGCACTCAGAGAGCGCAGACCTCTGCCAAGGCAGGATTCATATATGTCAGTTACACTGTGCATGTCTTAAAGCCTGTGGTGTTAATGCACAGGCTGTGCATCCAAAGCCGGATCATGATCCGGATTGCCACCAAAATCTAATGGATTGTTCAGTGTGCCACACCCCACCGTTCCAAAAAACTTCATTCAAATCCACTTTTGGAGTAATCCTGTTAACAAACAAACCAACGCCGGTGAAGACACAACCTCCTTCCTAGGCCTTCGACCTTGGCGGAGGTAATAATGAGAGACTCTGTTGTGAAAGATCCAAGTTCAATTTTCAAAATCACCCAAAAAAGAAACAATTGTCCTTTATTCTGAGTCTGAGGCTCATTAAAACCCTTCTGTCATGATAGTGGGACAACAAGTAACACAATAAATAAGTAAAAAGAAGGCAAATAACAAGCATATAAAAAAAATGAAAGTTCATTATTCATAAATACCACCTCTCCTTATTTTACCATTAACTTTAAGTTTGTCAGGCTACATTTTCACATTGCTTGAAGGGGCCAGGAGACAGTAACTCGTCATTAGGTTCTTCTTCGGCTACGTCTGACATGCTCGTGTTAGTGACCTTTTGTAAGTCTGCTGATGAATGTGAACTTCCGCCGCTGCTGTTTTTCAGTGCAGCTACATTTAAAGACTGCATTTCACACGTATCTACAGTTCTTCTAGAAATGACTCACCAGCCAAAGTTCTTGTTACTGGCTTTATCAGTGGGCCTCAACAGAGAACCACATCCCTTCACCCCTGTTGAGACCAGATTAGTCCCATGTTGGAAATGGTGATAAATCTTATCCACCTACAAGAGATGACAATTCCAAATGAGAGCACAAAATCCCAAATGTCTCTTAAACAGCGAGGAGCGAGCACTGTGTCAGTTTATCACCACCCGTCAGGCCGCTGTGAATCATTTTTGTATTCTTTTTGTCTTCAGTTTGACCCGTGGGTCGCCTGTTGTTGGTTGGTGTTTTTTATGGTGTGCACAAATGTATCTTCCTATCCACAAACAAATAAAACCTGATATAAACTGTATTATTTCCAACTTCAAATTCACTAACCCTTTGCAAATCTTGTTCCCTAATGAAACTCATTTGTCCCTAATTAGACAAATTTTCGCCATTATGTTTTTTTTTCTCTGCTTTTACAGGGAAAATACCTCCACTTTTTACACAGACCTAATCAAGTCCAACTGATCCAGATGTAGGTTATTGTTTCCTTCTCCGAGCAGACACTGTTCCTCACTGATTACTTCTTTTAAAGGTCCCATATTGTAAAAAGTGAGATTTTCATGTATTTTATATCATAAAGTAGGTTTAAGTGCTTTATAAATACTGTGAAAGTATCAAAACACTCAATCCACAGGGAAATACCCACAGCCCGTATTCAGAAACTGAGCTTTTGAAACAAGCTGTCAGGATTTTTGTCCATTTTTGATCTACAAATCTACAATATTTAGACCATTTCACAGATTTAAACGTAAACATTCTAAATGTGTCCCAGTTTATTTCCTGCTGCAGTGGATGTGAATGACATCAGCTGACAGGATGTAAACATGGACCCAAGCTTTTGCCTAGCAACACAATTCCATTGAAATGCACTTAAACGGAGCGTTTCGGCCAGAGAGTAAAAGATAAAATACAAGTATGAACGTGAAAATGAGCATGATATGGGACCTTTAATAAGTGTGTAGGAGTGTGTTCCAAACAAGAGACAATACAAAGAAGAAAATGCTGATTATACAGTATGTCATCGTCAAATTAGTAAAAACAATACTTATTAAAAGTCAACTCCATCTGCGTTCGTTTCAAATGGAAACGTCCACTCAGCTGTTAGCTAAAGCAGTGACGTAGGTTACCAAAGTAAGATAATCAATCAGATTATGAATAATGTGAATGCTAGCTCTAGCTGAGTCAACGCTAGCTGTGCTAAAATTGGAAATATGTGAAAGGGTTAGTTTGGATTATTTGAAGTGAGGGTTGTATGTATACTCCCATGTTCTGAGAGGTCAAATTACTCTTTTTATCAATGGAGTCTGGTGGCTTTGAAGAGAGCAATATAACGAAGGCCCACCTCAAAAACACAGTGTAGGCTATATACTGAAGTGTACGCTATATTTACGATATTTTCACTGCTTTACCTCGCCATCAGACAGCCCTTCCTAATGGGGAACTGAAGCAGTCATCTATGCTCTCTTCAAAGCCACCAGACTCCATTGCCAAAAACATTTTACCTCTCAGAACACTGGAGTTGCTGGTCTACCTCTGCATCAACCAGGTAGTTTGTTTGTCTTATTGTGTAACTTTTGGATCTGAACTAACGCAGCGTTCCCACAGCAGTACATTGCTTAGCTTCCGTGCCGGTACTCCTGTCTGCTTCTCCAAACAGGGAGCACGCCGACCGCCATTTAAGTGACTAGGTATTAAGGATGTTTATATACTGTATATGAAGCCATCATGCAGAAATGTCAGGTCACGTGGGAAACTTTTTACAAGGGCTTGGGAAAATAGCATTTTTAAGCTAAAACATACATACTTTGACCAAAATGTGAATGTTTGGATTTGAATACATAAAAAACACCACTAGGAAGCTAACCTCAAAAAAAGAAATACAAAAAATAATAATAATAATACTAATAATGGGGAGCCTCTTAAAATCCCAATTTTCATCCATTTATAATAATGTGTTCATTTTATTTATAATTTCATAATTTAAATAAATAATAATAAACATGGATAAAATGTAGATTTTTTTTGTCTCAACAGCCTAATAAATATTAAATCACTCTCAACCTGACTCTATCTCAGTGTTTTCATTGCACTCTCATAATTATGAATTATTGGTACCTTTGAGCCACACCAGCTGAAGGAGTGGATGGTGCTGTGACAGTTGGACGGACAATTGCTGCACAGGTGGATGGATTGGTAAAAAATCCTATCCCCCCTTCCCTCCCCCCCAAGAGAGCCACACAATAGAAATGATCCCTCTCCTCATCTTTCTGTGTCGCTTGTCTCCTCTCCATGTTCACTGATGCACATACAGTACGTTGTTGTGAGCAGGTGGAAGCTATATGGGGGGAAGTCATCAGTAACTCTGCCTCTGTTACCTGTTGCCAGCATGGATGACTTGGCTAGAAGAATAGATAAAGGAAAGTGGATAATGCGAACAGAGAGAACCAAGACCAGAGTGGTGATGTGTCCTCACAAGGGCAGAGTACTTGCAAAGTACGGATACTTTAGTGTACGAGTTGAGGGTCTGTACTAGAAGTAGAAACGTGTGTTTGTGTTGCTATGTAAAGATGAATGTTCTTATTAGACTGTTTATATGATAAAATGGGATTTATGTCTCCTAAATCTCCACTTCTTCGTGTTGAAGGACAATAATATAATATAACCTCAATTTTGAATTGTCGACCCTGAGGCTGGAAAGTCTCATAAGCTAGAAGGCCATGAAATGATTTGAACCACATGGGACCGTACAGTCCTTTTGTGCAAATAAAACCACTGTAAAATGCAATATAGAATGTAGAATTTAAGATATATCAGAATATGAACCGTTCCCCCGGTTATCAACCCAACAAAGGCTGTGATCTGCTGAGCAGCTGCTGAACATTTCATGAAATGTATTACCAGAAATGGAATATAATATTCAATAGAATGAGAATGAGTCCTTCATATCTACATAGGGAGCAGGTCCTCTTCACAGAGTCCCTTATGTTGCTCCTCCATGTTTCTACAGTAGCCCAGGATGGACAAACCAAACTCTGGTTCTAGAGAGAGGCTTTAACGTTTTTACTAGGGCTGTCAAAGTTAACGCGATGATAAAGCGTTACGCAATTTTGTTTTGTTGCCACTAATTTCTCGAATGCATTAACGCAATCGATCTTTCAGAAGTTGTAGCAGCTCAGTTTTAAAGCTAGAGTGAAGATACTGGCATTATATGAAACTAGAAAAACCTGATGAATCCATCTGTACCAACCAGGTCATACTAACTTATCGCAAAGCAGGTTAAATAACGCTCCAAATTTCGCACAAACGCCAAATGTTGGCTAGGAAAAACTGGCATGGTCATTTTCAAAGGGGTCCCTTGACCTCTGACCTCCAGATCAGTGAATGTAAATGGGTTCTATGGGTACCCACGAGTCTCCCCTTTACAGACATGCCCACTTTATGATAATCACATGCAGTTTGGGGCAAGTCATAGTCAAGTCAGCACACTGACACACTGACAGCTGTTGTTGCCTGTTGGGCTGCAGTTTGCCATGTTATGATTGGAGCATATTGTTTTATGCTAAATGCAGTACCTGTGAGGGTTTCTGGATCAATATCTGTCATTGTTTTGTGTTGTTTATTGATTTACAATAATAAATATATACATACATTTACATAAAGCAGCATATTTGTCCACTCCCTGTCATGTCCTGGCTGTGCCAGTCTTTCTTATTAGTTATGTTTATGTGATTTTGGTTTGTGTTTGGTTTCTTTTATATTCTCATTCCAGTTTCCTGTTTTATTTTGTAATTCACTCCTCCTGTGTCTTGTCTGGTTTTACTTTCCACCTTTGTTTGTTTTCCCGCCTTTTGTTGATTGTCTGCCCCGCCCTGATTTGTTTCACCTGTGTGTAATCATGTCTTGTATTTAAGCCTGCGTGTTCCCCTCTGTCCTTGTCGGTTCGTTGTCTCTCCAGCCCCGTCTACCTTGTCCTCCGTGTTACTTGTTACCTCCTGCTCTGATCCTGGTGTTCCTCGTGTTTCCCTGGTTTGTGATTTTTGGTTTTGTTCTTTTGTACTTTGTTCCCCTGTACTTTGTTTCCCTCCCTGGCTTTTGTTGTTTGTATTTTTCAGTTCCCTGCCTTTGGTAGTTTTGGGATTTTTCAGCTTGAAATTATGAAAGCTCACTTTTATTTAAAACTACTTTCCTGCCTGTAACTCTGCGTTTGGGTTCCCCTTGTAAATTCACACTCCACATACGACACTCCCATGATGATAAGAGGATTAAATACTTGACAAATCTCCCTTTAAGGTACATTTAGAACAGATAAAAAATGTGTGATTATATTGCGATTAATCATGGATATTCATGCAATTAATCGTGATTAAATATTTTAATCGATTGACAGCCCTAGTTTTAACATTACCTGAAGGTCACCGTAGGTCACTAGATGCCGCCAAATCCTAAACACTGTACCTTTAAAGAAAATATAGAATATTGAAACCTTTATCTGAAATCAAACATTTTCTTCCCCGTCATTCAATCTTCTTTATGAAAGAAAATGAAATGAGAAGGACTGTAATAAACAGTGAGAGACACAACATAAAACAGTTACATTTTTGCATGAAGCTCTTTTTAAAAACTATTTTCTCCATACTTTATGATAATGTTTACCTTTGTACAAGCATATGGGTTTACAGCCTTGCTACAGTACATTTGTATATGTCAAAGTTGAGAGATACTACTTTGAAACATTTCACTTCTAAATAGTGAAAGGAGCCCTGAAGCTGCCTCTAACACAAGCCCACACAGCGCCCTGCTACATACAGAGAGTGAGACAACAGAGAGCTGCTGGTGATGTTTTAACATTAGCCACACATGATGACATCTGTGTGAGTCCCTTTTTAATTTTTCATCCTGTTCCTCCGGCACTCACGCTGAGTTACTTTAACTCTGGTAAAGAGCACACAGACCCTTAAGTGAACCTGCTGTACGGTGTCGCAGGTGACAAGTGATGGTGACAGTCTGAGCTCGTGCTCCGACAAAGTCAAACATCAGCATCAGGAGGTTCGTTTTGTCAATTAGGCAGGCGATGCGTGACAGAGCAGCTCGCAGCCTCCACTGACCCGTGTCGCCTCGTCTCCTGTGCACCTGCGCCATGTTTGATGGTTTGTACAAAGGCTGTTTCTGCTGTAAGACAAACGTTCCTAAAAAAGACTTCACTTGGTTCAACACCTGATCCAAAGACATTTTGTTTTCATCTGGGTTTTTTGGTGCTGCACTGTGAAACCAAAGGTAAGGCATTTCATCACCTACTAAATATCACCTGTCAGTGAGTTTGTTCACGTATGTTTAATGTGACAAAACTGTCTAATATGTAAAAAATAAGTTTGTTGAGGCTCCTACTCTGCATCCGCTTCCTCAACTTTGTTTGCTGGGCAAGCATGGCCCCAAGGTGAACATCCCTGCATCGGGGTAGATGACAAAAGAGAATAGGGATGTCACGAGAACCGATACGTCGGTACCAGGTTGATGCAAAAATTCTAAAAAAGTGACGGTACTCTTTTTCTACAGTACTGAAGGTACCGTACGATGCCTGTAATGGTCATTGGTAGTGATGTGACGGTGAGGAAAATTCAGAGCGCTGACTCTGATCTTTACCGTTGGGTGGCGGTGTGTCTGGCCTCTCCGGTAGAGCTTTTGCTGCGGGGGTCTACCTGGCGCCGCTGCTCCGTGCACACCGGCTGTGACGGCTCCATCCAGCTCGCGGCGATTACCTCTTTAACGTTATGGTTCCCTTATAGCAGACGTCTTCAGCAGGGGGTTGATTAGACAATTTTTTTTTATTTACCCCCCACCCCAATTTTCCCCCCCACAAATTGAAATGTCTTTAAATACACATTAACATGAATCCAACATATTGTAGCGAACAGATAAATGGAGGCAGAAGACGTTATCTTTCAGTCAGCAATGCACACATTCAGCGACACACAGGAGTTCTCTCAAGCTGGGCACCGGTTCACTCACAGCAAGAGACTAGCCTAGACCTGTCCCTCCCAGCCTCCTGTACACAAAGAGGAGGACCTGCCCCTATGCTGCTGGGCCAATCACGAGGCCGCATGTTACACGCTGGCTCTGTCAGGTTCCCCGTGATTGGCCGAGAGCCTATTCAGTCCCCAGCTGACTAAAATCCCAGACACAAGGAGCATGCTGCAATATTATGAAAAAACATAAGGAGCATAATAATTAAAAAAACAACGACATTTACTTCACCCACGAATCCTCGTGCAATCATTTTTGCCAGATATTCCTGTTCTAAAACACTGCAGCTCCTATCCACAACAGCCAACTACTGAGGCCAGTATATTATTATGCCAAGTGTATGGACATTGTTATGAGCAAAAATGGATCGTTTTGTAACTCGACCAAAAAACTCCACAATCACAAGAGAGATACCCTCCACCTCAGTAACCACCCGTGAAAATGCAAGTGGCGAGGCGGCACCTGCTGCTGATGCAGCAGCTGATAAGGGTAAGCGCAGACATCACATTGTTGATATTGGCATTGGTATCAGTTAACATGGTATGTTTTATAAATGGCAGTGGCATGGCCACCCTACTCACTGGACCTTACACATATTTAAAATAAAAACATGAATATATCAACCTGTGTATTATTTCAATAGCTTAGTAAAGCACAATAACAAGGTGCATTTATACATGGCACTAGGCCCAGTTTAATATAAAACACAATTGTATACAATATATATAGTAGGGGGTCCCTGCTCCATCTCTCCATCAGTTTGGGGGTCCTTGGCCTGAAAAACATTGAAGACCCCTGCCTTATAGCGTTGAGATTAAATGTGAAATATTGCCAAATAGGTGCGTTTGCTTTTTGAGATTTGAGGGAGGTTCAGAAGAAGTTGCACTTTTTCATGTGGACAGTCAGTGTGGCCTCTCTGAGCTTCTGAAAAACAGCCTGGAGGTCATGGAAGTGCTGTTCCCAAGATGGTTAGGAGATGATGATGTCATCCAGCATTCAGTAGACACAGCAGATTGTGCCTTTCAGGTCACCAAGGGGTCATATCCATAAACCTCTGAAAAGTTACCAGTGCTTTAAACTAATATAGACCAAAGGGGCAGGTGAAGGCTATTTTGTCCCTCTTCATCCATCATGCGTTGCCAATATCCACTGCTGGCGTCGATATTGAGTAGAAAACAAGAGACTCAGACAGTCCAGAATGTCCTTCATGGTGTCGGTCACAGCATTAAAGGGACTGTTTGTAAGAATCAGAAATGTCTTGTTAACAGCGACACCTGTGGCCGTTAAGTCAACGAAAATCAGCGCACTGTTGATCGCACTCACACTTGTGCTCGCTCTACATAGACATGAAGGAGCATCGCTCAAAACAGTGAGACGACACACGTCAGCTAAAAGCACAATATCACTCTATATTTCAGCTGCTTGGCAGTAATGTTAGCTGACCAGACGAAGGTCTCTCCATGAATCAATGCTGATCCTAGTGTTGGCTGTTCCTGCCTCAGCCTCCCGACCGCGGCCGGAGGGAACAGGGGAGACACCGGAGTTTTGGTTGGAGACGATAACGTTTCTCTCTGCGGAGCCCCGTCACTTCACAAGACACGGGAAACCTCTGTTGGTCTGGAGGAGCTGCAGCAGTTATTTCTGCACAAACGTCCACTGAACATTCACTAGATTCAACACTGTTTAACAGACGGGCTTCACTAGATACAACCAAGAGGTTTTGGTGCTTCACTGTAGTTTGTGTTGGAGTCTGAGTCTGAACAGCGTAGCCACACGGGAGCGTGCATGGGACACCGACCAGCAATGATTTATACGTTTAAGAACTTACAAACAGTCCCTTTAAGCTTAATGTAGTTTACACAGAACCTTGGCTTCCCTTCTTTTTATGCTTCTGTGCTGGTGACAGCTGTGGTCAGAGGCATTTTGTTTTCAGGTTGTCCGTCCATTTGTGTCTCTCCGGCCGTCCATCTGTTTGGACCATTCTCGTAAACGTGATATCTTTGGAACGCCTTGAAGGAATTTCTTCAACTTTGGCACAAACGTCCACCTGGATGCAAGCATGGACTGATTCGATTCTGACAAAGGTTTTGTGTGTCAGGACATTTGTACGACCCAAGGTGGAAGTCAAACAACAGCATTCTCCTGTAGCAGATTGCATAACAGTATTTACCCCGCTCCAGAACCACTCGGTGTCAATGTTGTAGAGGACAGTGAGAGCTGCAGGTCTGGAGCTGATGGCTCAATTAATGGGCAATTGGGAAGTTTGTGAAGACTCCCGTATGGGCGATGCATTCCAGGCCCAACCGGCTGGTGGTCATAGTTTTTATTTTTCAGTTTCTGATGTCAGTAATTACTGTATGGTCCTCGGCCGTGGTATGGGCCAGCCTGGCCCTCGCAGCCGCAGACAGCACAGGGCAGAACACTGTCTGTCAGACTGGGCCAATCTAATACTTTCAATATCGAGGGGGGATATGGGCGTCCCCTTCCAATTTTGACTGATCTTCATATTTGTTGAACGTGGACGTGACGAACTGTGACTAGTGTTCCAGCTCACCTAAGCTTGCCTGGTCGATCTTGTTTAGATTCAGTGCAGTGGTGATATGCTTATCCAAACTGAGGAGGCAGGTATCAGCAATACCTCCTAAATCACCTGAATCATCAGATTCTCTGAAAAAACAAACAAAACCGTATTAAAGCTGTTTCACACTGAGCACGGATTTTCGTCTGAAAAAATTCACACAGAATTTATAAAAACTGAAATCCTTTGTTCCAGCTGATCGCCATCATTCTGCATAATAATTAGCCATGTGCTTCTGTTTGTTGGAGAGCGTGTATTTTCTGGGCCTTGGAACAATGGGCATTAGTTTTTGGAGTAACAGACTGTCGGACAAATGGGCTTGTTTTGATCCAAAGGGACATTTTTGGACTATTAGTGTTTCGAAATAACAAGACAGCCCCCTTTCTCAACACCCACTAATGTAGGACAAACATAACGACTACCTCAACAACCAAATAAAAGACAATATATGGCTTGAGATCACCCAGCAAGTGGGATAAGTTGAAGATGGTAATGTAGCTGACATGCACTTGCTAACGTTATATGTTGGTCATGGAACAAGGCTAGCCACAACAGCTAACGTTACCGTAAGCATCACATTTTGGGTCTGATTAGTTTATGTATTGTGTAGTTAACTGTTTTTGTTGTGTGGAGTGGACACGGAACTATTTAGGACAAAACTCAATGTGAAAATGGAACACGGCAACGCAAATAATTCAAACTGGACCTGGTGTGTCAAGTTGTCAAAATTTGCATGCGGCTTTTCCGCATTTCTGAATCACACTGGTGAGAAATGGCTTTTTGTGTTAAAATTAACACCAAAAAATTGCTTGCATAAAAGGCCTCTCCATGTCAAGGTCCTGGGCTGAATATTAGTCCCAGAACATCTCTGACTGTAAAGTTGGTAGTGTCCATTTCATGGTCATGGGAAATGCTAAATGAACAGTGTTCTCCTGTCTAAAAGTCCACCGTGTTGTTGACCCACTCATCCCCTATGAACATGTTCCTGCATGGTCTTTATCAGTTGTAAAAGTGTGTGATTTTTGGCCACTTGCTGAAACAACTGGTTCTGTTGTTTTTTTCTTGGGAAGACAGTCTCTTTATTTTGTTGCAGAATGCAAACTTGTGATGTCTTCTATTTGATATGCTTTGAGTTGCTGTTTGTAGTTTCTGTTTACTTCTACCGAACTTATTTTGCTGCTGCTTGAAATATAAAGAGGATCCTTCTCTTCCTGATACACAATGGCAAGAGCCAATGTCATAGAAAAGCCTTGATGCTTTAATTCAATAATAAGGCCAAGGTTTGACCTGAAGACCTTGCTCTTGGCAATAAATGAAATCATCAAAGGTACGGGTGTGAGATTGCCGTCTTATACATGTTAATGTTTTTGCATTGTGTTTTTTTAAATGTCACAGATTAGTATTTCAAATGACAGCTGCCATGATGAGCTGACACAATGTGAGTTACCCTTATGCAGTAAAACCCATCCTTTTGTAGCTTTAAAGCCTCGGGAAACATTTAAAGAAACTCAGATCCTGGTCCACGTTCTACGTGTCTGAAATCCTTTTCCGAGACAAATCCAATCAACCTTACCAGAAGTGAATAAGAGTGTCTCAAAACCCGTGTGATGTTGCGTCAGATATCCTCTGATGAAGTGCTGCCTGCTCACCTCAAACATAAAAGATGGGAGAAATCAGCATTAAGGGGGTTGATAAATTCTCTACGTGATAAGTTCAAATACTCTTCCATTAGCGGACATGTGGTTGCTGCAGGGAGGATTTGCAACAACCCAAAGAAGAGTATTGAACATAAAGTATATGCTGTTGGCCGTTAATTATGAGGTAGAAACACAGATGGATGATTTAAGAAAAAACTGAAGAAATATATAACAATCTGAGCCTGTCAGTGGCAAAAGTAGGGGGTTAGGTGGGAAAATTCTTACTCTTCTAAACTCACATACATGGATGCATTTTAAGAGTAACAAAAAACAACCGATGGAGGTGAATCCTAAAAACATCTGTATTTAACCCTAAAAGAAATGCTGACTGCACGAGTCAGATAGAATGGAACTGTTTCAACAATGTTTATGTTTGATGTCATATTCTAGTCAATAACATGCTGTATATCATACAACTATTTATTTCTTTGTGAAAATTCCATATTCATGACCAAAAACTGGTCAGGAACCAACTTTCCTGCACTCTATTAAAGAATTCAAGCATCATAGCACCATCTAACCTAATGTTAAAAACAAAAAAGCCAGTAAGACCTTTAATTTATTAAATGAAATATGATGCATAGAACTCTGGCATTCTGAAATGTACATTTTTTTAATAATTATTTTTAATTGTCTATGTATGTTAGTACTTCTGTATATGAACATGTAAAGAAAGTATATAAAAAAATGTTCAGAGGGCTTTGATGACATCATTGAATGCACCAAGTAATTTGCTGACATCATCGAATGCTCCAAGTGATTTGTGATGTCATACAGTAAAGCCAAGTTTGGGAAGTTTACATGTGTCTCTCAAGACAGAACCAACCAAAGTCAGACTCAAACTCGAGATCACACCTTTGTGTCAGAGAGCAAATTTTCAATTGAGGAGAACCACAGATAGATACAGAACTGTTCATCAGTGACAGACTGAATCTACACAAGAACAATGAACCAGCAACAAATCTACGAGGGCCTCACAGTGATCAGCTATCAACAGCTCTCTGCAGAGCTCAAGGCTGAAAAAGATCAAAATGATGCTCTTCAGCTGCAACTAGCTTCACGTGAGATCGACCTGAGTTGTGAGGAGGAGAAGGTGAAGCACCTTATCAATGAAGTGGTCAGACTGATGCTCCAAAACAAGTCCCTCCAGAAAAAAGTGTCGAATACTGCACTTCTTCAGTAGGAAAATAGCAACCTGCAGGAGGAAAACCGCTGCCTTCAGGAGGAATAACGCACCTTGCAGGATAAGGTGCTCATCCAAACGGGGTCCCTGAAGGAATAAGTGGAGAATACTGCCACGCTTCAGGAAAAAAATCGCACCTTGCAGGAGGAAAACCGCATCCTGCAGGAGAAGCTGACCAAGAATAACACCGAAGTGGTCAGACAGATCCTCCAAAACAGGTTCCTCCAGAAACAAGTGGACAGCTTGAATAAGCTCCTGGAGGAGAAAGACATCACCCTGCAGGATGAAAATAACACCCTGCAGGATGAAAACAGCACCTTGCAGGTTTAAGGTGCTCGTCAAAACGGGGTCCCTCCAGAAACAGAAATTCGGGGCTTGAACCCTAATAATAATAAACCAAGCAATTACAATAGGACCTCACCAACCCGTGATCGGGCCCTAATAATAATAATAATAATAATAATAATAAACAAAGCAATAGGGCCTCGCCGACCTTCGGTCAGTGCTCGGTCCCTAAAAATATGAGCTCTGCCAGTGGCTCTTAATTATACCCCACAATACGAAAGTGCTGGACAGAATATATACACAGATTTGTTTGCGTTTTTAGAGCTCGATAAAAGGTAACTGAGCCAAAGGCGTCCATCCCCTCGGGAGCATGAATGTGCTCAGTATAATAGGTAGTCAAATGTCAATTACATTATGACATCTTTTTGTGTAAATATTTGGCATTTTGACCTGAAGATGGTGAGGAAAGAGTGTCCATAATGGAAAGGTTTCATCCTCTGGGGAGCATGAATGTTCTTAGTAATTAACTAACTAACTAACTAATTAAATTGATGTTTTCTTCTTTACAAGTGGACAATGTTGCTTGAAGCTGGTGCAATCCAAAAGTCAGGGGTCACCAAGATCATTAGGAGTCATCCTCTGGGGATCATTAATATGAAGCCAAATTTCACCGCAATCTGGCCAATACTTCTGTTACGTACCAAAGATTTTAGGGATTAAGAGATTGACTTGCCATTCAATTCATCAACCTCAATGTTATCAGACCTCTCTTCTAACAATCCTGTGCAATCCAGTCGTGTTAGCTGGAATCTGTTCTAGAGTTTTAATAAGGTAAAAATACATTATGCTTCCCCATCTGTGTGTAAATCGTGGTGGGTCATTCTTCAACAGAAAGAAAAATGTGTAAACCGGGTCTCAATTGAGAAATACCACCTTGATAGCACATCTTCAATCTTTTAATTTTTTTCTGATGCTCTTACCTTCATGTGTCTGCACCAACAAAGCCAGCCTCCTCCATTACATTAGCTGCCTCTTGGCTGCACGTTGACCTCTAGCGCTGCAGCTTTTAGTCTCCGTCTCTTTTGTCAAATTCACTTTCCGAGAGGTTTTATGAAGCTGCTTTTAATGCAACAGGCTGGTCACAAAGTCACAGAGCAGCAAAGGACACATTCAAATTCAGATGGAAACAAGAAAGACACTTTTGAGATGTGATGGATGTGCATGTGGATCTTTCCATGTAAATATGCACCATGTGTTTCTGCAAGTGGGTATGCACGGCGGCGTATTAGGACCCTTGTAGGTAAATTTTTTTTATAATTTTGGAGCCGGGAGAGGGGGGTAATATTCCGAGAAAAAACTCATATTTTCCGAGATTAACCCTCTGAGACCCACAATAGACCTGTTTTTGTCATTTTTAGGGGGGTTCAGGGGGTCTTTAGGGGAAGATAGCAGGTCAACAGTAGATGTCACATAGAAGTGACCCTGAAGATTAATTTGAGATGCAGCTCAGCCATGTGTCAAGATGTTCTAGTCATATCAGAAATAAACATTAATTCAATAATAAATTAACTAATTTATTAAAATAAATTGTGAAAGTGTATAAATTCACCAGTTGTTTGCAGCAATTTTTGGGTTGATATCATTAGTTACGCAGATTTAGTGCTAGATTTATCATTTATTACCACTGGAGATAAAAATGATCAATAATCCCTCCAGAATACCACATTAAGACACCCAGACCTTGAGGAACACCATAGAAAAAGACATGCTGTGATTTGGGATCAAAAACTTTTGACAATTTGAGATTTCTGCAAGAATTGCATTTTTTTGGCGATTGGATGGCGAGCACTTGTGTCGTGTAAACTGCTCAGAAACCCCCTTATTGTCAATCTAGCTAGTGGAGTGCAACACTGTGCTAATGAAAACTAGTGGGTTCTTTTTGTTAAGGAACTTTGCAATGTTGGATCAACCTCAGCACACCACATATGCCACCATTAAACACAGCAGCAACGTGAGCGGCCGAGTTCATTACCCCCCCCCCCCTCCACGACTCCGTAATTATTATTTTTTTGTTAATCTACAAAGATTCAATATTCAAGATGTTTATTGTCACACCGGTTATACAAGTACAATTGTGTGAAATACTTTTTGCTTGGGAGCTCAATTTGTTATGTTCTGGTTTCAACAAATGCAGACACAAACAATAGTCTTTTAAGGTGTAACAAAAATCATTTATTTATTAATATGAAAGGTAGGGTGGACAGGGCTGGGGTTCCTGGAGGTCCGAACGTGGCATTAATAATGTCAATACTTAGTTCAAGGAACGGGGGGCACGGGGAGGAGGTGTCCAGGAATCCTTCCAGAGGAACAGATGAATCCACTTGAGCTCCGAGAGGTGGAATGGCGTCGGAGAGTGAACAGGCAGGTAAGTAACTAAAGGAATGGATCCAGGTCGAGGATGAGCGGCGTGAAGGAGTGAGCAGGCAGGTTGGAACCAGGAAGCAGAGTCAGCTGGCAGGTGAACAGACGTGTGCACGTTGGCACAGAGGAAGCAGGCCGCTACTCCATCAATGGCTTTGATCTTCTGTGCTACACGCCCCATACCAAACACGGACTTGCCACCTATGTGCGCTCTGACATAGTTGAAGCTAACCATTTGACAACAATCAATTTCTCTGAAACCATAACCATTGGCGGTTTTCACATCGTTAATGTATACAAGCCCCCGAGTGCCAACTGGGATCAGCAAGTCCTACCCACTTTCCCCCACCCTGCCATCTATGTGGGGGACTTTAACTGCCACCACCCTGACTGGGGATACCCAGCAGTAGATGGTGATGGTGAGGCACTTTCAGCCTGGGCATCCAGAAACGACCTTGTTCTGATTCATGACCCCAAACAAAGAGGAACATTCCACTCAGCCAGGTGGAATAAGGACTACTCCCCTGACCTGTGCTGGGTCAGCTCTTTGAATGGAACCCCCTATCCTGCACAGACCCTCATCCTTGACGACTTTCCACACAGCCAACACCGGCCCTCACTTATACACATTGGCCTACAACTCCCAATCATAAACAGCCCAAGGAAGATGCGTTGGAACTTCCGAAAAGCCAACTGGACGAAATTCAGTGAAACTCTGGACCGGAGTATCGTCACCATCCCACTCCAAACCATCACTGTAGATGAAGCATACAATCGCTTTTGCAGCGCCATCTACAAAGCTACCAACACAGCAATTCCACGAGGCTACCGACCCCTCTATGTCCCATGCCTGGACGGAGAAAGTGCTGCCCTCCTACAAGCCTACAAAACATCAGGGGACCCCGAGATGGCAGACCATCTCATTGAATCACTATCTACAGCTCGGCGGAAAAAATGGGAGGAGACTGTAGCAGACCTGAATTTCACCCGCTCTAGCAGAAAATGCTGGAGCCTCATCCGCCGCCTTGGAGCTGCACAGAAACCACCTACCCAAAGCCGACCACCTGTCACACCCAATCAAGTTGCGTCCCACCTACTGACTATTGCAAAAGCAGCCCAAGACAAAAACACCAGAAGATCAATTACAACTGAGCTAATCAGAATCAGAATCAGAATCAGAATTGGTGTTTATTGCCAGGTGTAAGAGGTATACACTAGGAATTTTCTTTGGCATTTTTGGTGCGAGACAAACAGTATAATAACAAAAGAATGGATAAAAACAAAAGAATAGATAAAAACGTTAGAATAAAATAATAAAAATGTACAATTTACAAATTACAAATAAGCTATAAACATGATATAAAGATAGTGCAAATATTAAGAGAGGGGGGAGAGTCAGTGTCGGCAGGGGGGGCAGTAGTGTGTGTGTGAGGGAGAGACAGTCACAGGGGGGCGGATGGGCTGTTGGAGAGCCCCACTGCCATGGGGAAGAAACTGTTTTTATGGTGTGAGGTTTTGGTCCTGATGGACCTTAACCTCCTGCCAGATGGCAGAGTCTGAAAAAGATGGTGTCCAGGATGGGAGGGGTCGGCCACAATCTTCCCTACCCTCCTTAAGGTCCTGGAGGTGTACAGCTCCTGGAGGGAGGGAAGGTTGCAGCCGATCGCCTTCTCTGCAGCACGGATGACCCGCTGCAGCCTGGCCTTGTCCCTGGCGGTGGCAGCGGCGAACCAGACGGTGATGGAGGAGGTGAGGATGGACTCGATGATGGCCGAGTAAAAGTGCACCATCATGGTCTGTGGCAGGTTGAATTTCTTCAACTGCCTCAGGAAGTACATCCTCTGCTGGGCCTTACTGGTGAGGGAGCTGATGTTTAGCTCCCACTTGAGGTCCTGGGCGATGGTCGTGCCCAGGAAACGGAACGACTCCGCCGTGTTGACTGGGGAGCCACGCAGGATGAGAGGGGGGAGCGGGGCTGAGTTCCTCCTGAAGTCCACTGCCATCTCCACTGTCTTCAGGGCGTTCAGCTCCATGTGGTTCTGGCTGCACCAGGATGCCAGATGGTCAACCTCCCATCTGTAGGCAGACTCGTCACCCTCGGAGATGAGGCCGATGAGGGTGGTGTCGTCTGCAAACTTAAGGAGCTTGACAGATTGGTGTCTGGAGGTGCAGCCGTTGGTGTACAGGGAGAAGAGCAGTGGGGAGAGAACGCAGCCTTGGGGGGCACCGGTGCTGATGGTCTGGGTGTCGGAGACTTGCTTCCCCAGCCTTACGTGCTGACTCCTGTCAGTTAGAAAGTCTGTGATCCACCTGCAGGTGGAGTCAGGCACGCTCGGCAGGGAAAGCTTGTCCTGTAGCAGAGCTGGGCTGATGGTGTTGAATGCGGAACTGAAGTCCACAAACAGGATCCTGGCATAGGAGCCAGGGGAGTCCAGGTGCTGGAGAATGTAATGAAGGGCTAAATTTACTGCGTCGTCTACAGATCTGTTAGGTCTGTAGGCGAACTGCAGTGGGTCCAGCAGGGGGTTGGTTATTGTCTTTAGGTGTTGGAGCACAAGTCGTTCAAAGGTCTTCATTATCACAGAGGTCAGAGCGACGGGTCTGTAGTCCTGAAGACCTGTGATCCTTGGCTTCTTGGGGACCGGGATGATGGTGGAGGCTTTGAAGCAGGACGGCACCCTGCAGTTTTCCAGGGAGGTGTTGAAAATCCCTGTAAACACTGGAGACAACTGGTCTGCACAGTGTTTCAGGGTTGCAGGTGAGACAGAGTCTGGGCCGGCTGCTTTGCGGGGGTTTTGTCCTTTGAAGAGCCTGTTGACTTCCTCCTCTTGGATGGACAGAGGTGTGAAGGGGGGGAGGGGTGTGCACAGGCTGGGTGCTTGTGGAGAAAGCTGGGGGGTGCTTGTGTTAACTGCTGATGGCTGATGGCTGGGGGGAGAGGAGATGCAGCCAGGACCGTCACTACGTCTGTCAAATCTGCAGTAAAACTCATTCAGCTCATTTGCCAGTCGGAGGTCATTTGTGGAGTGGGACGGTTTGGGCTTATAGTTTGTGATCTGTCTCAGCCCTTTCCAGACTGAGGCAGAATCACTGGCTGAGAACTGTTCTTGTAGTTTCTCTGAATACTGCCGTTTGGCCTCCCTCACCGCCTTGCCAAACGCGTATTTAGCCTCTTTAAAGCCCTCCCTGTCACCACTCCTAAATGCCTCTTCCTTAACCAAACGAAGCTGTTTGAGTTTGGCTGTGAACCAGGGCTTCTCGTTGTTGTAGTGAACCCTGGTGCGCGTCGGTATACAGCTGTCCTCACAGAAGCTGATATACGACGTCACAGCCTCTGCATATTCGTCCAGACTGTCAGTGGCGGTCCTAAACATCTCCCAGTCCGTGCAGTCCAGGCACTCACGCAGATCCTCCACCGCCTCGCTGCTCCACTTCTTGGTCGTCCTCACAACCGGTCTAGCCAGTTTGACCCTCTGCCTGTAAGAGGGGATGAGGTGGACCAAGACGTGGTCGGAGTTTCCCAGCGCAGCGCGGGGAACGGCGTGATATGCGTCTCTGATGTTGCAGTAGCACTTATCCAGCGTGTTCTCCTCTCTGGTCGGACATTTAATAAACTGTTTGTATTTTGGGAGCTCCTGTGATAAGTTCCCCTTGTTAAAGTCCCCAAGAACGATAACAAGAGAGTCCGGGTTTTTTCTCTCCACCTCCCGTATCTGGTCGGCAAGCAGCCGCTGCGCGAGCTCCACGTGAGCCTGTGGCGGGATGTAAACACCGACCAGAATGAAGGAGGAGAATTCACGGGGGGAATAAAATGGTTTAGAGTTGATAATAAAGGATTCCAGATCCGGAGAACATGTCCGCAGAAGCACTGTCACGTCCTTGCACCAGCCGTCGTTAATATAGAAACATATTCCCCCTCCTTTTGTCTTGTGTGATAGCTCCGGGTCGCGGTCGGCTCGGAACAGCTGGAAGCCGGGAAGCTGCAGCGCAGAGTCCGGTATAGTTCCACACAACCACGACTCAGTAAAACACAAGACAGAAGAGAGGGAAAAGTCTCTGTTGGTACTGACCATCAGCAGCAACTCGTCCACTTTGTTGCACAGTGAGCGCACATTGGAGAGGAATATCGCAGGCAGAGGAGTTTTTAGTCCTCTCTGTCTGAAGCGATTCAGCGCTCCGGAGCGCTTTCCTCTCCGGCGCTTCGCCGCTCGGCCGAGGGCCACAGCTCCCAGCAAAACGTGTATTAAAACTGCTGAAGGTGCCAGAAAGTTGGGGAAAAGATCTGCTGGGGTAGATTCCCTGAGGTTAAGGATGTCTTCTCTAGAGAAGACAATCCGTGAACTTCCACCAAAAACTAAAGAAACACAAAAAAACAAGAAAAACAGAGCGCACCAAATCGCCGAGGCAGCCGTAGTTAGCGCCATCTTGGATCTAAAAAAAGGCACATAGAAAAAAGCTCAGAGAGGAAAGCAACCCTGAGCCTTTTGAGGTCGCTGAACTGGAGAAAGTCCTGCAGGGCCTGAAATGTGGAAAGGCAGCAGGATATGATAACATCTCTCCAGAGTTCATGAAACATCTGGGCCCACGAGCTCTAACCTGGCTGACCCAATTCTATACCAGGATAATACAGTCAAACTCAATCCCAAAGAAATGGCGGTCAGCAAAAGTAATTGCCATACCAAAACCTGGTAAAGACCACAAACTACCAGCAAGCTACCGCCCAATCTCTCTACTCTGCGTCCCTTTCAAAATCCTGGAACGCCTTATACTACAACACATATCTCCAGGAGTAGAAGAGATTCTTTGCGTAGACCAGGCCGGTTTCCGCAAGGGCCGCAGCACAGGAGAACAAGTACTGGCCCTAACCACCTTCATCGAAAATGTTTTCGAGCGCAAACTGAAGACAGGAACAGTATTCCTCGACCTCACAGCTGCCTACGATACTGTTTGGCACAAAGGCCTCCTGCTAAAACTCACAAAAGCACTCCCTGCCTGGGCAACAGCAACAATTAAAACTCTGCTAACTAACCGGAGGTTCAGAGTTCACCTTGGACAGAATAAGAGTGCATGGAGAAAACAGTCAAACGGGCTCCCACAAGGGTCAGTCCTCGCCCCAACCCTGTTTAACCTTTACACAAATGACCTACCCACCACTAAATCCCGTAAATTCATCTACGCTGATGACATCTGTCTGGCAACCCAAGCACCAGACTTTGACTCTCTGGAACAGGTGCTCACGGAAGACCTCGCAAAGCTGGACCAGTACTGAAAAACCTGGCGCCTAAAACCAAGCCCCGCTAAAACAGTCTCCAGTGTATTCCACCTCAACAACGCAAAAGCTGCTTCAGAGCTAAATATCCAACTCAGCGGACTTAAGCTGAAGCACGCCCTCAACCCAACTTACCTGGGATTGACACTTGACAGGACCCTATCCTTCAAGGAATACCTGAAAGGAACGGCAGCTAAGGTGAAGACTAGAAACAACCTGCTCTGTAAGCTCGCTGGCTCAAAATGGGGGGCAGCAGCCCCCACATTGCGCACCTCGGCACTGGCCCTTGCTTACTCTGCAGCAGAATACTGTGCCCCTGTTTGGTCCAGGTCACCCCATACACACCATGTGGACACCCAGCTCAACACAACCATGCGAATCATAAGCGGGACTATTCGTTCAACACCACTCCCCTGGCTCCCTGTCCTATCCAATATAACCCCCCCACATATCCGGCGAGTAGCATCTACTCAAAGGATGCTTCAAAAGATCGAAGACTCTCCCCATCTACCAATCCATGCAGACATCTTCAACCCACCCACTGCCCGTCTTCCATCTAGACGACCGATATGGAAGAATACCCCACCAGCCGACTTCACCACCCAATCAGCTTGGGAAAAGGAATGGGAGTCCAAGGATGTCCCAAACAAACATCTGGTGTCAGACCCCACCCAACAGGTCCCTGGCACCAACCTGCCAAGGATACAGTGGTCAACTCTTAATAGATCCAGGTCCGGACATGGCCCCTGCTTGGCCAGCCTTCACAAATGGGGCAGCAGCCCAAGCCCATTGTGTGCCTGTGGAGAGGTGCAAACAATGGAACACATCATTGAAGCTTGCCCGCTCCACAGTCTAAAAGGAGGGTTAGACACCCTCCATACAGCAGACCAGGAGGCAACTGCATGGCTCAATGACTTTGCATTCGCTAAATAAATAAAACCATTAAGAAAACAGTAAGTTAAGTAACAAAAAATAATAGTGTATTCATAAATAATATACAGTATGATAATAAAGGAAGTATTTGGTATAAGGTAACTATAGAAGCAATATATCTATATAGATATCTATATCTATATACTGTATAAACTCTGAAAAAAAAGTTTGGAAATTTGTATTTAGTGGATTATTTCTCTGTTGCTACAATGCTAATTAGCATTGTATTTTACATCGTTGGAAAGCCTGTTTATTTACCTTCACAATGATGTCCAACTTGTAAGGATCATACATTTGTGGGATGAGCAGCACAGCTGATTATGTGGGTAGCGCCCAAGAAAAAATTGCCAAAATGCTCTGCCGATGCTAAACAGTGTATTCTCCTGTTGGTGTTGACTCTTGTTTTGAGTTGTTTGGTGGATTGGATGATTGAACTCTCTATCAGTAACAACCACGCTGGCTGACCTGAAACGAATCCTGGTTGAGGAATGGAACGCCATCCCACAGCAACGTGTGACCAGGTTGGTGACCAGCATGAGGAGGTGCCAGGCTGTTGTGGCTGCGTATGGATCTTCCACCGCTACTGAGGCTCCTGACGGTGTATTAAATGAATAAAGTGTCAAATAGCCAATATGTCTTGTTTGTTCCTTGGTAAATAAACAGGCTTTCCAACGATGTAAAATACAATGCCAATTATTATTGTAACAATAGAGAAATAATCCACCAAACACCGTTTCCAAACAATTTTTTCCGAATATATATATATGGGAGCAGTAGAGGTTGCATACTATAAATATATTGCACAGGCATTTTATTTTTTATTTTTTTTATATTGCACATATTTTTTTATAATGCACATATTGCATTGATTGAAGTATTATAAGACCCTTATAAGACCCTAATATGCCACCGTAGGGTATGAGAGCTCTACAGCGATGTAAATTGTGCTTGTGCAGGTTCTTCTTTTTTCTTATGTGACCTTTGTATGACTGAAGGAGAATACCTTTTGTTCTTCTTTTGTTCACATGGAGTCTTTGGTGGTCATTTTTCCCCAGATCACTTCGGTGCTGACCTTTGTTTTGCCACATCTCTGAGCTCTTGCTTTTGTTCCTCGGTTACTTTCTTCAGTCTTGTATCATCTTCCTGTACTCCTTTTGTTAACTAGTTATTTGTGTGTTTGTTCCTCTGTGCATGGAGAAAAAGGCCTTGCCAAAACAGTGCAGAATAGTACAAGTGCAACTTCTTGTTTTGAAATTTTATTGTGAAGAAAATGATCCGTAGTAACTATAATTTTTGACTCATTGAATAAAATCCAATGCAAACTCTTTATTGATGACTGCAAACAGCATGACTTTAAGATGATGATGACAAAACTGATCAGTTGGTCCACAACTTTGGTCCACACTGAAATATCTCAACAACTATTTGATGCATTGAAATTCAATTTTATCCAGCCATTCATGGTCCCCAGAGGATGAATCCTACTGACTTTGGTGATCCCATGACTTTCTTGATTCTAGCGCCACCATGAAGTTGACGGTTTGATTTTTTGTGAAACAATATCAAAAACGATTGGAAGGATTACCACGAAATCTGTTTTATATATGCATATTTCACAAAAGATTACTTGTGATAACTTTGGTGAGTCCTTAATTTTTCATGTAGTGCCATTACCATGTCAATACTTTATGCAAGTTGTTGGTTGCTAAAAAGGAAAATGTTCTTCCAAATGAAAATATTGCATTTTTAAAGGAACAGTGTGCAGCAATAGGGGGATCTATTGGCAGAAATGGAATATAATATTAATAAGTATGTATTCTTTAGTGTATAATCGGCTGAAAATAAGAATTGTCGTGTTTTCATTAGCTTAGAATGAGCCGTATATATCGACATGGAGCCAGCCGCCATGTTTCTACAGTAGCCCAGGACAGAAACTGCTTTCCTGATGAGCTTGTTGAGTCCGTTAGCGTCGGCTGCCTTCACCCTGCTGCCCCGGCACACTACGGCGTAGAAGATGACGCTGGCCACCACCGAGTCATAAAACATCTGCAGCATGGTTCTGCAGACGTTGAAGGATCTGAGTCTCCTGAGAAAAAACAGGCGGCTCTGAGCCTTTTTGTACAGAGTCTGTGTTCTTAGACCAGTCCATTTTATTGTCTAAGTGGACATCCAGGTACTTGTAGTCCTCAACAATGTCCACTTCTGTCCCCCTGATACTGACTGGTTTAGGATGGGTCCTTTGTTTCCTAAGGTCCACCACCAGCTCCTTGGCCTTTGTGATGTTGAGCTGCAGCTGATTTAGGTCACACCATTCCATAAAACTGTCTACCACTCTCCTGTACTCATCCTCCTGTCCCCTGCTGATACAGCCCACAGTGGCAGAGTTATCCAAAAATGTTTGCAGGTGGCAGGACTGTGAGCAGTATCTGAAGTCTGAAAGAGAGGGACATTCACGTTTTCATGTTTTTGCATCGGCCACCGTAGTTCTCCTACACGCTTGGCCCACAGGAAAAGTTTCAGTTGTTTACAATCTGCAACCTCTCTGCTAGATGTTGCCAAATCGTACACACTGCACCTTTAAGACACAAACATGTACTTTATAGAATCCAGAATTTGCTATAATGACTCTGACCTTCAGCCCATCATCTAGAGATCTATTCTTCTATATCAAAAGAAATACGTCACATATAAAGAGAGATAAAAAAAAATAATAACAGCTCATCAGAGGTGTCATGAAACGGCAGCGAGGCTACCCAGCAGCCTTCAGAGTCAAGGTGAACGCATCATTAAAGGATGTGTATAGAGTGGCTGTGGGGGTGAAGCCAAAGACTCAGCCGGGGTTCTCGATTAAAGAGACTGAAAAAACAAAGCAATGCCACGGAACATAGACAGTAATGCACTGAGACAGAGAGGATCGATACGAGTCAGTCAGCAGTAGAAACAATGGAAGTAATACAAAGATATATAGAAAAGTACATCAACTGAAGCGATTTAAAGCAAGTGTAAGTTATCCTGAGGAAAAGAAGGCCAAAGACTGAAGATAAAGACCAGACTAGATGACGATGCCTCATTCACATCTGACTATGAAAGTGACCACATGGTGTTATCCCAGTAGGTGGACTAATATATGAGGAAGCAGCCATTGTATCTGAACTCTGCATGCTCAAATATGAGTCACACCAGGCTTTCAGCCATCCTCCCTCTCCCTGTATCTCTATCCACCCTTTCCCCCCCGCATACTCTACCCCTTGTCCTCTCGTCTGCCTACAGATAAGCTCCTAATAAGGTGTCATGGAAGAGGAGGGCTTTACCTCCGGCCCACTCTCCTCATAAAACATGGAGTAGAAAAAACTCTGTTTCTTTGCAGGTTGTGAACGGACTCTTGGTTGAACTGCACCTGAGCGTGGCTTGATTTAGTTAATAGAAGGGCAAATGAGAGGATGGAAACCCTTCACTGGAGATGTGTCGGTACTGTAACAAGGAGTGGAATCGTTGGCATGGCGGCTTGCTAGGGGTGAAAATTTCAAACCCATCTGTGGTACGGTCACGGATAGACGATCATGCTAAAAATGGATGGCTCTGTGGGTGTCTTTGAAGCCTTCCAGTTGAGTCCTGTTGACAAGACAAGTCCACTAGAGTGACCGACTGATATGTTATTCATGACTTGGTTAAAGGAAATCATAATCTTAATACTGTATGCTGTTGTTATTAGACATATTAAAATCCAGGGATGTTACTTTTTCACATTTCTAAACCTTGTAAGTCACACTGGCAAATGGACCATTTTTTTAAAGGTCCCATATTATAAAAAAGTGAGAATTTCATGTGTTTTTATCATAAAGCAGGCTTAAGTCCTATAAATACTGTGAAAGTATTTTAACGCTCAATCCACAGGGAAATACACACAGCCCGTATTCAGAAACTCTGCATTTGAAACAAGCTGTCAGCATTTCTGTCCATTTGTGATGTCAAAAAATATACAATATTTAGACCCTTTACACAGATTTAAATGTTAACATTCTAAATGTGTCCCAGTTTATTCTTGGTTGCAGTGTATGTGGATGTCATCAGCTGACAGGAAGTACACATGGACCCAAGCTGTTGCCTAGCAATGCAATTCTGTTGCAATTCCATCGCAATTCCGTCGAAATGCGCTAAAACTGTAAGTCTAGAGGACAGATGGTGATTTTGTAATGGATTATGTATGAATAATTGTGATGTGTTTTGTTCTTTTGTCTGATGGGTCTTACTTGTCTGTCTGTCTATGGTAACAGTATGTCTTCTCAAACTGAGCTGCCTATGGACGCAAAATGAATTTCAGTGCAAACTGACAATAAAGTTGTATCGTATCGTAAAACGGAGCGTTTCAGACAGAGGGTGAATACAGGCATATTCAGTATGAGGAAAATAAACATCACAGCATGTAAACATGTTCTAGTAGAAACACATAATACAAGTAGGAACCTGAAAATGATCATGCTATGGGACCTTTAAACTTCCAGTTAAGTCCACCGCTGAGCCACTTTCCAAACGTTATCAGTGGGAATCATCCGAGACTCTTACGCCATGGATGAGACAGTCCTAAACGGGACTAATCATATGCTTGACTCCCCATGTGACCTGGCGAGTTCCACTTCAGTTTGAGGTAGGGCTTGAAGTGCCGGTACTCTCCTTATTCACATGTTGTTGTGTGTATCGGCCGGTATCAGCAATCTCTTGCAAGTTATTCTTATTATTAATTATTATAAAGTTGGCATCTTAGCAGCCTCTGCCATCAGTGTATGAATGTGTGTGTGAATGGGTGAATGCTGACATGTAGTGTAAAGAGCTTTGAGTGGTCAGAAGACTAGAAAATGCAAGTCCATTTACCATTTACATTACTAATTAAATGGTTATTTTATTATGTATTACAACGTTCGTCTGAACATTCAATTATTCTGGAAATGTTTGCCATGTGAAATCATAAACTATAAATCAGAAGAGCAGATTCATAAATCGTTTAAATAATGTTTTATTAATTATATTTGTCTACAAATAAAGAAAAACGTTACGACGAGAACACTGTATTGATAAATTACAGCTCCATTGTTGTCACCCCCCACATAGTTTTAATGTTCTTACAGCTGACACCTCTTCCTATATACAGTGACTGAGAGAACTCTACCAAAAGGAGCACACAAAAATGTCCAGATGCTACAAGTGATGAAATGAAGTTATTTTAAGTCAAACTGAATTTTTTCCCCTAAACTTAACAAAGGGGTTTTCTGTCCTAACCCTAAAAGTTGTAGTTTTGTTGCCTAAACCATAGCCAGCTGTTTTGTTTGTGCTCAAAACGTTTCATTCAGTATATGTTAGAACGTGTTGCTTTGAAGTTTAGCTTTCACTTTTACAATGTAGGAAGTATAGTAGGCCCCTACTGACCCACATCTATGGAGCTTTGAACCACTGATAACGCACATTTAATGAGCTGACAACGGTCGAATCGGGCGCAAAATCATAAGCTTGAGGCTTCGATGATGAGAGAAGAATTCATATCAAATATTGAAAAAATATCTAAAAATAGTTTTGATTAAGAATCATCAGATTCAAACACCATGTTTCCTTCTTTTCACAGCCTCAGTCATAACTTTACATAAGAAGTGTGAATGAAAACACACATGGACATGATAAATGTGCTCTATATGAAAAATTCAATGAGCATGGTCATCCCACTCTCATACATAATACAACGTGTCTGTAAATATTGATTGGACCATATAAATCTGTAATGCTCATGTTGCATTTCATTAATGTTAGTTGTCGGTCACGGTGGAGCTCCCTGCCTGATTGCGGCTCTATAACCGGCTCTATAAAACCTGCTGTATGAAATTAATCTTTCTTTGCACATGACCTTTTATGCATTGCGTTGTTTAGGAATGAGTTCTGACAAATGCCTCATCTTTTAAAGGCAATAATTCAGAGTAGGGCTGTTAAAGTTAACGCAATAATAACGTGTTAAAGCAAATTAGTTAATTTTTTAGACACGTCAGTGCAACTTGGGATTTTTAGGTTGTAGCAGGCTCAGTTTTAAAGCTAGAGTGCAGATACTGGTATCAATTCAATTCAATTCAATTTATTTTTGTATAGCGTCAAATCACAATCAGAATCAGAATCAGAATCAGAATGGTGTTTATTGCCAGGTGTAAGAGGTATACACTAGGAATTTTCTTTGGCATTTTTGGTGCGAGACAAACTGTATAATAACAAAAGAATAGATAAAAACAAAAGAATAGATAAAAACGTTAGAATAAAATAATAAAAATGTACAATTTACAAATTACAAATTACAACAGAAGTTATCTCAAGACGCTTTATATATAGAGCAGGTCTATGACCGTACACCATAGTTTAGAGACCCAACAGTATCCACCAAGCGCACTGTGGCCAGGAAAAACTCCCCGATTACTGGGAAGAAACCTGGAGCAGAACCGGGCGCAGGGCGGGCGGCCATCTGCCGAGACCGGATGGGGGGATAGATAGATAGATAGAGAGAGAGAGATAGAGAGATAGAGAGATATAGAGATAGAGAGAGAGAGAGAAAAGCAGCCACAATAATAGCCTAGCAGCTGTAATAGCTAATACAAGTAGGACTGATAACACAAAACCAATAGTGGTGGATGGAAAGAGTGATAATACAACTATCGGAATTGATGTCATTGGGTCGTCCCCAGACGGGCTTTCAAGTGGAGCTTCCAGCTGTCTCAGTCCACCATACATCTGGCTAGCTCGCCAGCACTGTCCAGCATCTCTCCTCAGTACGTCCATGTGTGTTGGTGTGGGACGTCCCTGTGATCGATGCCCGTGCGTTGGTTCCCGCAGCATTAGCATGCTTGCTGGGAGTTCTTGATGTCTTTGGCAGTGACCGAGAAGTGTTATTCTCCAGGCTGCCACATTGTCACTAAGTGTTGGTAATCCCTCGTTAGCATTGGTAGTCCCTTGTACAGACGTAGTTAATTAATGATGGTAGCAGTTGGTGTCAAGCAGGCACCGGACGCGGTAGCAGATGCAGCCACAATACCGTAGACCACCAAGATCCAGGTGAAACCCCGCTCCAAGTGTACCCCTGCTCCAGGTATAACCTCGCTCCCGGTGTGATCCCGCTCCACGGTTAGCTGCGAGACAAGGAGGCACAAGGACTCCCGGGAAGGAATGAAGTTAGTAACAACATGGACATGGGACATGTATCATATGAAACTATAAAAACCTGATGAATCCATCGGTATCAACCATGTTATGTTAGCTTATCGGGAAGCAGGCTAAATAACGCTCCAAACTTGCGCTAGATTTTGTCGAATTAAAAACTGTCATGGCCATTTTCAAAGGGGTCCCTTGACCTCTGACCTCCAGATGTGTGAATGTAAATGGGTTCTATGGGTACCCACGAGTCTCCCCTTTACAGACATGCCCACTTTATGATAATCACATGCAGTTTGGGGCAAGTCATAGTCAAGTCAGCACACTGACACACTGACAGCTGTTGTTGCCTGTTGGGCTGCAGTTTGCCATGTTATGATTTGAGCATATTGTTTTATGCTAAATGCAGTACCTGTGAGGGTTTCTGGACAATATCTATCATTGTTTTGTGATTTCCAATAATAAATATATACATATATTTGCATGAAGCAGTATATTTGTCCACTACCACAAATCTTCCTTAAAGGTACATTTTGAACAGATAAAAAAATGTGCAATTAACTTTAATCGTGATTAAATATTTGAATCGATTCACAGCTTTAATTCAGAGAAAATAATTCTGAGATGAAAGTAGTAGTAGAAGTTGTACATTTACGAGAAAAATACTTGGATAAATAGTGGAGTGCAAAAGCGTGGTAACGTCAGCCAGCGTTTGAGTTTCGTTGCTCCTATAGTGTGTTTTTATGGTGAGGATGGCCTCTGAGCGAGGAGAAGGTCCTGAAAGGTACATTTCTTTCTAATAAATTTGCTAATTTAATCTCAGAGAATAAGTTATTTTTCTCTTAAAATTCTCGACCTTAATGTCAGAAATTGTGATTGAGAAAGAACAGAAAGAATGAGAGAAAAAGAGAAAAGACATCAGAATTGTTTTCTCAGCTCCGTAATTATAATGTTTTTTACCTTGAATGGCCTGTCGGACAAATCAGTCTGTAAGGCCATGCAGAGTTGAACACAACATGGATTGTTGGCTGTGTACTAAATAATTAGGGCAGATATGATGTTAGCATGATATCAAGCAGTCCTAAGTGTAAACTGAAGGGAGGGAGATGTTCTAACTACTTGCAACTACATTGTGAAATGACATTTCTGTATGACTTTTCTGCTACTAATGCTATTTGCATGCTGTACTGTGAATATTTCATTCAGTCCCCATCGTCCCCATCTATTGAAACTCTATTAAACCAGCAACTCTACCGGCATCAATAAGATCCCACCTGTATTCATCCAGAGGAAGTTAAGAGTACAGGTTACAGTTTTAGGTCTGCAAACATGTCTTGAAGGCAAAGCTGCTCTGGAGTCAGAAAATGTTCTCTGACTGAGGTAGACCTTTATAGGAAGAGCCAAAGAAGTCCAGATTGCATGGCCAAGCAGTGTTAGTCTGAAGCCCAGCGATAAGGAGACACAAAGAGGGGGAGGATATCTGTAAAGCTGGAACCTGCTTACAGACTCAAAATGCAGTTATCAGTGTTAGGTGGCCTTCCAAGTTCAAGCTCACTATCCTAGCCTATAGCTATCTACACATGCTAGCCGGCCAGTCAGACCTGTGATGAATGCCATGGTCAGGAACAAGTACAGAAGAATTCAGGAAGTTTGCCAGTTAGCAAACGTGTTTTGAAAAAGTATGTGTTTTTCTGGCCATGCCCACTGAGGTTAACCTCAGAGAAACATCTGCAGAGCTATCACTAACCACTCATATCCAGTTTCACAACATCACTAGATCACTAGTCACCAAATACTAGGGATGCACCGATACCACTTTTTTTCAGACCGAGTACAAGTACTTACATTTGGGTACTCGCCGATACCGAGTACCGATACGAGTACTTCTCTGTGCCAAAAGACCCTCGTTAACAGCAAGCTGGAGGGTGTGAGCGACACACGGCAGGCTGGGGAGTCCCGCATACGAGGCGGTGTGCCACCACCAACTCTAGGTCGGCTTGGAAAAGCTCACGGACCTAAGCGGACCTCGCTGCACTGTGGACAAAGGGCTCGCTGCGCCCTCTCTCCCTACCGGGGATGGCCCATGCTCCGGTGCGACTGTCGACCGGCGGACTGTCCTCAGTGCACCCCAACCGTGTCGTGCCGCCAGATCGGGGCCTCGGCCCACGTAAAAGGCGCCAAGGGTCTGCGGCGATGTCTGCAACCCACCCGACCCGTCTTGAAACACGGACCAAGGAGTATAACGCACGCGCGAGAGTATAACGCACGCGCGAGTCAGAGGGTGTAAGCAAAACCCCATTGCGCAATGAAAGTGAGGGCCAGTTACAATGGCTGAGGTGGTATACCGGCACCACAGGGTCGGGCACACCACCGTAAAGTGGTATCGGTGTCGTTGTATCTGAGCCGTTTTGCGAGTACGAGTATGAGTACATGAGCACAGTATCGGACACGATACCAGATACTGGTATTGGTGTAGGTGCATCCCTACCAAATATACTGGAGTCAGTGGGGATTGAGACCAAACTGGGTCATACTGGAAGACGTATGAAGGAAAATTAGGATGAATGAAAACAAGTGTGAGAATTACTTTGAGTACATTTAGAATTTATTGACATGTTTAAACAATAGTTTTGGCGCCGTCTGAATCGGGGAACATGTTCTGGAACAGCCCACCTATAACATCGTTGGCTTTGCACGACTGCCGTTTAAAGTCCAGAGCCACTCCGCTTCCAGTGTTGACGTCGACTCAAACGCCTCCCGGAGGTCGCTTGGATTTCCAATTATTGCGCCAGCTAAACTAGTTGCTGGCTGCCGTGGTACCAAAGCGCGGTCCGCCGCCGAACAATATTGAGAGATGGTGACTTGATGTTTTTCATATTTCATGCGCAATTAATGTCGTCATATGGGAGGCAGCATCCTGCTTCACTCGGGCTCCCCTCTGGCTTCAACCACGTATTAAACATGGTGTTTTCAATCCACGTCTGGCTGAATTTGCACTTCCTCATCACAGCAAGGTGAAGCAGAACTGATCGAAGTCTAAAGGCCTTTACACACTGGGGGCGGTTTTTTTCATGTGATTAATTTACATGTCAGTATATCTTTTCAAACTGCTGTTTTTGTCATGAGTACTTTCACACTGAATGTGAATATTATGCTGCGAAAAAGCGGCAAGGTCACTGCGAATAAAGGCATCAACCAATCACGTTGTGCAGAATGAACATATTCACACGGAGGCTCCAGAGTCTGAACCAAGTCTGGAAACTTTATTACTCCTTGATTTTCCTTTCACAAAAAGGATATTAAAAAACAAAAAAATTAGATTTGAATTGAAATACAAGTAGTTTTTCTTTATCAGGGTCAAAAAGGGATGAACTAAACCTAAAGAACGGGTTGATTTTAATTTTTCCATTTCGGGACGGTATGAGGACGGTGCTGTGTGTATGAGGACGGTATGAGGACGGTGCTGTGTATGAGGACGGTGCTGTTTATGAGGACGGTGCTGCGTATGAGGACGGTGCTGCGTATGAGGACGGTATGAGGACAATGCTGTATATGAGGACGGTATGAGGACGGTGCTGTGTATGAGGACGGTGCTGTGTATGAGGACGGTATGAGGACGATGCTGCGTATGAGGACGGTGCTGTGTATGAGGACGGTATGAGGACGATGCTGTGTATGAGGACAGTGCTGTTTATGAGGACGGTGCTGCATATGAGGACGGTGCTGCGTATGAGGACGGTATGAGGACGATGCTGTGTATGAGGACGGTATGAGGACGGTGCTGTGTATGAGGACGGTGCTGCGTATGAGGACGGTGCTGCATATGAGGACGGTGCTGCTGTGTAACTGAAGGTGATGGACATGGATCAGTATGTAGTTTTTTGAAACAATAAAAGAGTGTGTCTCAGGGAAGAAGACATGAGAAACTAACTTCAGTAAAGTGTGAAAGATATTGACAGATTCAAACTTCCAGGATCAATAACTCATAAAGGAAACGTTGTTAAAACACCAACGAGGGCTCTTTCTAACGGTAGTGAGGTAGACAACGAGCTACAAACTCATCTTAATAAGCGCCTCGAGATAACTTCTGTTATGATTTGAAGCTATATAAAAATAAATTGAATTGAATTGAATCACAACGAGCCGTCCAAATATATGAAATATGCTTTTGCATAATTTTGGTGATTTTGCATTGTGAAAAATCTTCAATAACTTCAGCATTATACAGTGTAGTACCATCAAAATGACTTCACACAGAGATACTGTGTTAAGAGAAGACAGATACTGGCTGTGTTACCACAATGTCTCCACACATGGTCTCTTCCTGGTTATGCTACAATACTTATTTTGAAAAAGAATATTATTGTATCGTTGCCATGAAGACCATTGTAGCAGGAAAACTTCTGCATAAATTAAACCAAATGTAGTATAACCAGGAAGAGACCACTGATGTGTGAAGTTATTGAATAGTTCTCCCAATAAAAATTCATCAAAATTATGCAAAAGTATATTTGTCCAAAGTAAGTGTTGTAGTACAACTATGAGGAGACTATTGCTGTGTGAAGTCATTTTGGTGGTACTGCACTTTATAACAATGAAGTTATTGAATATTTTTCTCTTTTTTCCGTGTTGCACTTTGTAGACGGTCCCTGACCACTCGTCTCACAGCTGCCCATAGAGACCAAAGTGTCCAGCTCAGAGGACGGCTCGTTGTGATTAAGATGAGGTTGTAGCTCGTTGTCTACCTCACTACGGTTAGAAAGAGCCCTTGTTGGTGTTTTAACAACGTTTTGGTTATGAGTTATTGATCCGGGAAGTTTGAATCTGTCAATATCTTTCACACTTTACTGAGATTAGTTTCTCATGTCTTCTTCCCTGAGACACACTCTTTTATTGTTTAAAAAAACTACGTACTGATCCATGTCCATCACCTTCAGTACACAGCAGCACCGTCCTCATACGCAGCACCGTCCTCATCCTCAGCACCGTCCTCATCCTCAGCACCGTCCTCATACGCAGCACCGTCCTCATCCTCAGCACCGTCCTCATACGCAGCACCATCCTCAGCACCGTCCTCATCCTCAGCACCGTCCTCATACGCAGCATCATCTTCAGCACCGTCCTCATCCTCAGCACCGTCCTCATACGCAGCACCATCCTCATACGCAGCACCATCCTCAGCACCGTCCTCATCCTCAGCACCGTCCTCATATGCAGCACCGTCCTCATACGCAGCACCGTCCTCATACGCAGCACCATCCTCATATGCAGCACCGTCCTCATACGCAGCACCGTCCTCATACGCAGCACCATCCTCATACGCAGCACCGTCCTCATACGCAGCACCATCCTCAGCACCGTCCTCATCCTCAGCACCGTCCCCATCCTCAGCACCGTCCTCATCCTCAGCACCGTCCTCATATGCAGCACCGTCCTCATACGCAGCACCGTCTTCATATGCAGCACCATCCTCATCCTCAGCACCGTCCTCATCTGCAGCACCGTCCTCATACGCAGCACCGTCCTCATACGCAGCACTGTCCTCATACGCAGCACCATCCTCATCCTCAGCACCGTCCTCATACGCAGCACCGTCCTCATACGCAGCACCGTCCTCATACGCAGCACTGTCCTAATACGCAGCACCATCCTCATCCTCAGCACCGTCCTCATACGCAGCACCGTCCTCATACGCGCTCTTTCTTTGTAAATGGCAACTTCCGGTCACAGAATATGAAAAAACTGCAGTTTTTCGTTTCTGTCATCTTGTGATTTCATTTTTTTTCTTTTAGAAATAGAAAATGAAAATCAACCTGTCCTGTATTTAATTTTTTATTTTTGTATTTTAAAACAAAAATCAAATAACCACACATTTTTTATTTTTTAATATCCGTTTTGAAAGGAAAATTAAATGACCAAAAGATACACTGACCCTTTCCACTCTTTCCGTTATTTCCTTTCACAATAAAAGCCCTCGACATATACACTGCTCAACTGTTTACCAGAGACAAACTCACTCAGAGCATTTTGCTAAAAGGAAACTAAAATATCTTACAGTAGCTTAGGCTACAACAATGTACCTCAGACAGACTGCCAGACGTTGCTCGGGGTAAATTTAGCATTGCCGTGTTGTTTATTCATCACGCCCCCAGTCTGTAAAGGCCGTAAATCTAAAGCCTAAATCTTAAAAAGCTGCTAGGGTAGCATGATTGTTACCATGGAGATAGTGATGTGCTCAAATAAATTCTGACCAGGTGGAAAACTTTTATGTCATTTGTGATTTTGTTCTCCTGCCGAGCAAAGAATAAATTCTAAATTCTAAATTCTAAAGACCGTCTTAATTATTTGCAATTAACACAAAGATAGAGCATTAATTTTAAGACCTATACAATCATATTTAGGAAAACTTTAGACAAATTGAATTTAAGACTTTTTAGGGACCCACGGAAACTCTGTCAAATACATTTGTATACAATGCTGCAGTCTCATTTTCTGAAATGTTTTGACTTCAAAGCAGCATCTACCAGTGTCTCCCATCTCATCATGTCCGTCCTCTGGAGATAAAACTCCTCAGAGCAGCTGTTCTGGATGCAGCATTTCTGGGTATTCTTATAAAAACTAGTAGTATAATTTTAAGCTACCAAGGTAAAGTTATTTCATGCAGTTTTGGATGTAAGACACGTCTCAGAGTCACTGACATTAGAAAAATCCTTTTATAATTCATTTATCTTTTCTTACCTTTCGTAGTACTACAGACGTTTCTTCTGATTATAAATTACAAGTAAAGTAATACACTGATTTTTAAGCTCTGTCTCTTTACTGTCTTTACCTTTGGCAACAAGACTGTATCTCATAACTTACTGTTCCAAATGGAGTAGAAGCTCAGTATGTAATATAAAATGGGACTTCTGCAGTGGCTGTATCTATATATATCTTGTTTTTTAGTTTGTCGTTTAGGTTTAAAATAATAGTATATATGGTGTGATTGTCTGCATGTCCTCAGCAGTGAGACACCAGCTGCTTAAAACAGCAATAAATAATGTATGTACTCTGTAATATCCCGGGGTTTGTATGTATGAAATAAATACAATAGGAGTACAGTATGTGACAGAGACAGAGGGACTTTATTATCCTAGAGGAAGCCAGTGCAGTGTGATGTATTATACAGCATGTGTTTGACATACTCTCCTGCTGCTTGACTTATTATTCTTTCCAGTAAGATGTTGACCATGGTTATGGGACAAATATAAGGTATGTGTGTTGTGAATTTTGCATAATTCATTGCAGAACTCATTGTGTGTAACATTTTTGAACTTGTGATAACCCCTAAACTTTAAAATTGCATGAGGCCTATATGTTAGTGCCAAAGATAATAACCTGATCCGTGGCATTGTAAAACGATGATGTATACATGTGTTGGTGCTATGTATTAAAGGTCCCATATCATGCTCATTTTCAGGTTCATACTTGTATTTTATGTTTCTACTAGAACATGTTTACATGCTGTAATGTTCAAAAAACTCATTATTATCCTCGTACCGTCTGTCTGAATATGCCTGTATTCACCCTCTGACTAAAACACACTGTTTTAGTGCATTTCAATGGAATTGCAATGGAATTGCAATGGAATTGCGTTGCTAGTCAACAGTTTGGGTCCATGTTTACTTCCTGTCAGCTGGTTATTCACATACACTGCAACAGGAAATAAACTGGGACACATTTAGAATGTTTACGTTTAAAACCGTATAAAGGTCCAAATATTGTATATTAGTGACATCACAAATTGACAGAAATCCTAACGGCTTGTTTCAAACACAATTTCTGAATACGGGCTGTGTGTATTTCTCCGTATATTGAAGGTTTTGATAGTTTAACAGTATTTATAAGGCACTTAAACCTGCTTTATAATATAAAAGACATGAAAATCTCACTTTTTACAATATGGGACCTTTAAAACCAAATGTGTTTCTGATAAAGAGCTATCAAACATAATGCCAACATTTTGATCTGCATCCAGTTTTCAGACAAATCAACTGAAGTAAAGCTCTGCACCGTTTGACACCGTTTACCTGAAGTTCTGTGCAACAGGGCTGATGGAGTAAAGCCTCAATGTAAAACCATATAATGCTGCGATGCACCGCCTGCTTTAGACACATGTAGTAATGAGGTGAATGTCATTACAGGCCTAAAGTGTGTCACATAATGTAAGGTAACAGGATAAACAGTTGAACCGAAGCAGCGTGACAAAGGGTTTAAGACGCAGCATTTGATCCGTGGCGGTGGGTAGACAGTAAAACACGTCAGTGCACAGAGTGAGACATGGAGGGGAAGGTGGCTGAACACTGAGAGAGTTAAGAAAGCAAATCCTCTTTTTACCTTCATGGCTGTGTGTGTGTTTAATGTACAGTATAAATAGAGGGATTCACTGCTGAAGGATGATTCATTTAAGGCTAAAGGGATGGGGGGCTAACTCTTTTCCAAATTGACAGTATTACAGTTCATTGTTCAAGTGTGTGTGTGTTCTCGTACAACTATCTTTGTGGGGACACATTTGAGTTTTAGATCTTGTGAGGACATTTTTAGACGGCGAGGGCATTTTGGCTAACACTCACTTCATTAAAGGTTGTCTCCATCTGCGTTCTTTTCTGGGTTTTTCAAATGGAAACACCCACTCAGCTGTTAGCAAAAAGCAGTGGTGTAGTTTGCCACAGTGAGCTAATCAATCAGGTTCTGAATAATGTGAACGCTAACACTAGCTGAATCAATGTTAGCTGTGCTATGTTTAGAAATAAGTGAAAGGGTTAGTTCAGATTATTTTAAGTGGGGTTGTATGTATACTTCTGTGTTCTGCATGGTAAAATGATTGTTTTAGTGAATGGAGTCTGGTGGCTTTGAAGAGAGCGATATAACACCTTCAGTTCCCCGTCAGAAAGGCCTGTCTGCTGGCGAGGTAAAGCGGCTGGGAACGGGAGCCGCAGCGAAATGTATTTTAAACACCTAAATAAAATCTATATGAGTTTAATGTCAGTAAAGCGCTGAATCTAGAATATTTTCACAGCTTTACCTCGCCATCACACAACCTTTTCTGACGAAGAACTGAAGCTGTTATATCGCTGTCTTCAAAGCCACCAGACTCCATTTACAAAAACAGTTATTTTATCTTGCACAACACAGGAGTAGCTGATCTACCGCTGCATCCATACATTGCTTTGCTCTCATGCTGATACTCCTGTCTGCTTCTCCAAACTGGGAGCACGTCGACCACCATCTAAGTTACTGTGGGTACATCTCATGGGGACGGTGTTTACGGTGAAATCCAGACACGCCCTGTCAGGAAATGGGGTGGAGGAACTCCATATATATATATATATATGTATATATATATATAGCAACGTCATCATGCAGAAATCTACGTCAGGTCACTTGGGAAAGTTTTTAAGATTGGGAAAATAGCATTTTGATGCAAAAACATGTGTACTTTGCCCAAAAAGTGAATGTTCAAATACATGAGGAACATTGCTGTGAAGCTACAGAAAGATATAAAAACATTTGATTGATAATAATAATAATAATGTGAAAAAGGCCTATGGTCAAACACAGTCTGTACACGCTCACACAGTCCTTGGAAGAAAAGTAAGTGCGAGTGAGTGTGTCTGTTGTGCAGGCAGAGAAAATATCTTAAGACTTGGTTTTCAGGATTAAGATTTGAAGTAAGTGTAGGTTAGGCTGAGGGTTGGGTTGAGGCATTATGATGGTCAAGGGCTAATAACAATAAATAAAGTAGGTGGACGACCATGTGCCATGGAGAGCCAACAGTCTCTTTCCAGTCAGAGACGCCGTGCACTAATTAGTACTCCTTTAAGTGAGGAGGGGAAGAACTCACCAGTGAGTTTCTTGCGGGGGCGATAGAAAGAAAACCTGCAGACTTTTTCTTCTCCATGGCACATTGTTGGCCACCCCTGAAATACCTAAAAACAAACCTTCTATTTTTTTGAAGTGACCGTAAAAGAATTGTCAAGCCAAATATAAACATTTAAAGAGGATCTATTATGCTTAGAAATAAACCATTACCAAGTCTCAGTATCATTTATAAAATAATTGTTCTCTCCTCTTTTGAAAAAGTCCATTATTTAAATCCTGATTAAAATGCCTCAACAGCGCCCCTGCAGGGCAGAGGGGATAAAGCAGCCTGTGTGTGGGAAGTGGTTGTGGCATCGTGGGGGGGTAAGAGAGGTCCAGCACCCTCTGTCCTCCCTTGGGGCAGGACATCTTCTATCAGCTCAATGCGTTTCATTTTTTTCATGCTTGTCTGTGATTGGCCAAGACACGTCAAATGACGCTCCAAGGGAGGTTAACCTCCCTTAGCTGGTTACCAATCAACAACCAGCAGACTACACGATTGACAGCGGGTTGGTCCAATGAGGATGTCCAGATGTCCTCTTCAGTCTCTACCGCTGTATGTATATGATAAACTGGCAGTAAACTATCAGACAGCAGCTTATCAGGAAATGAATTATAACGTGTAAAATGTGAACTCCTTTTAAACACATAACAAAACAGATTCTATTTATTGAGGCCTGTTTACTGAGCTGTAGCTAGCTACTAGTGTTAGCTAACGCTGCAGTTAGCTTGTTGTAGCAGCCCTGAAGAACCCGGTGCAGCAGTTTGTCGCGCCACTAGAAGCCTCTCTGTAAACCCGTACAGCGGCGCATTGGACCGCTGGCTGCACGCCACTATGGTCCCGCTGTGGGTCAGTCCGGACAGCTGACGAGGGTCAGGGATATCTGGGGCGCACGGCAGCGGCAGGAGTCGCACCCCGCTGGGGAGTGGATGGAGAGAGCTCCGCTTGCCGCTCGGGCCTCGCTGTCAGCTGTCCGGGCTGGACCCACAGCGTAGCTACCGAGACGTGCGGCGGCACGACGTGCTGCTCTGGATCCCGGTGTGGGCAACGGCAACGGACTGCTGTACGGCCAGTTTACAGACAGGCTTCTAGTGACACATCACGCACACAATGCTTATTCCCAAACTGAAGCTGCAGTGATTGTTTTTCTTATAAGTCATTGTTTTACTGCTTAGTTTTCTGTTTTACATGAGAAAGTAGAGATAAGTAACAAAGGCAACTAGTGTGGTAATACTAATAATAATTTATATAATACTTGTCAAACTTAAAGCTTTAGTAGGTGAGATTGGAGCAAATATGATTAAAAAAAGTTATTTTTATAAAGCGATCGCTATATCCTGAGACAGGTAATCTGAAAACAGTCATGTTCCTCTGTGTCCTCTGTGTCCTCCCTTGTCCTCCAGTGCTCCTAACGGCATCTGCAAGATTTCACAAACCGGAGGAAAACAAACAGTAAGAGCTGATCTGAGGTCTGCTGTCCATCTGCCATCTATGAGAGCCGGCTGTCAATCACTCTGAACTCCGACCAAACGGTCAAACTAGGCAGCGCTGATCAAATATGAATCAATATTCTGTTACGTTAATGTCTATTTCTCTCCTCACATGTTCTCAGAATCATCTTGTAGTGCACGGTTTAGCTGTAAAATGAGAACGTTTGTGAAGCCGCCGCCATTGTGAAATCTGGTGAAGGAACGCCAAGTACTGGTCACATGACCGGAGCACAGCCAATAGGAACGCTCTCTCTCTGTAATGACCTGTGATTGGTCAAAGTCTCGTGTCACAGCTAGATGTTCTAAAGCCTGAAAACAGAGCCATGAGGAGGAGCAGAAGTCTAGTTTTCTCTCAGAACACTTGAATTACAATATGCTGAAAGGTTATTATGGGATTTTTGCCCAATGATGCCAAAAATATACTGCCTACTGAAGCTTTAAACACAAAGTTCTTTCCAGATTAAAAGATACACAGAATAAAATGAAATCCCATGTAAGCCCCCACATATGATAAAATGAGGAACATGAGAGCACATATATCAAGCAGCACTGAGCTCATATAAAATGGAGTGCAAAGTGCAAAATATGAGAAATAACTTCATAAAATAACATGACGCCGTGGGTTGGTTTTCCTGTCCTCCCCAATGTTTGGAGTCACCAGCTCCACTGTTGGTGATGTGAGAGATTGTGTGTAGTTCACTGAGCGGTTTCACACTAAACTAAATGATACTACGACAAACTGCCACTTCTTGACTTACAAAATGATCTTTTAAATTGACAAACATCATATTAGTGATTCATGGCGTCATTCAAATGGGATCAGAACATTATTTGTCCCTGGCCTTACATATTTTTTCTGAAATAAAGTCCCATGGGGTCCACCTGAAGGGAGGGGAAACCTAACCCTTCTCTATGAGAAAAGTAAAGCGTTTTTTGATTATTAAATCACGTACACATGTTCTAGTAGAAACCCAAAATACAAGTATGAACCTGAAAATAAGCATTATATGTACTCTTTAAGGAAATGAAAAAATAATAAATAATGACACATAGATGAACTTTAGGCTTTCTACACTACAGAGTTGCCTCGACTCTGTATGGAACCAGCAAAACTGCTGCTGCAGCTCTAATCTGCAGGTGACACCATCTAGAATATACTCCAGCAGCATAAATAAATATAGAACAAGAAGCATCCCAAATATTGCCTCTGGCTACTTTGCATCTTGTTTGAATTTCCACACCGCAGAGGGACTTTTGTAATTCAAAATTTACAGGAGCTTGTTTGAATTTCGAACATTGTTGAGGCGTCACAATGTGCGGCACCACCAGGAATCAACTTGTGGTCGGTGAAGCAAGTCGGAGTCTCTCTCTCTCTCTCTCTCTCTCTCTCTCTCTCTCTCTCTCTCTCTCTCTCTCTCTCTCTCTCTCTCTCTCTCTCTCCCTCTCTCCCTTCATCCTCTCGGCTCCAGTCTGGAGTCCCGTATCCTGTATCGTTGTTTCTCTCCGCGCTCTGGTCTCCGGTGTTCTAACTTTCCCTAAAGGTCGCGGATCTTTCAGCATCCTAAAAAACACACACAAATAAACCAAGTGTTTTTCTGTTGCCTGGAACTTCAAGAGGGATTTATTGTCTTCTGGTTTGGTGCAGGACGCGTCTCGGTGCGCACCGGACCAAAATGGACCGCAGGACGTGTCTGGTGCGTCCGCACCGGTCCTCTGCCGCCTTGTCCGAGACAAACTGAAGGAAATCCACATCGGAGACGGACAGTACCCGCACTCACTGTGCGTTTCCTTTTTCTCCTGTAGTGCGTGCCTCCGCTCAGAAGACAGAACAGAATCATTCCTCAACCAGAAGAGAGGACATACTGTAGCCAACGCTGCCAGACGAGAAGGATGGAGCTCTAAAGACACCACAGAGGGACAGCACAGACTGCAGGGACGCAGAAGGAACAGTCCTCGCGGGGTGAGTGAACCTGTCTGGTCCCAACACATCTCACATGTACTGGAAACAGGAGAAGATTTGGCGCGTCCTTCCATCAGCGGATGGAGGTCAGAGTTATTTGTGGAGACATTTGAGGGTGCAAGTTGGTGACAGCAGATAGCATACAGAAGGATGAACACCTTTGGATCGGATGAAACTTTGCGGAAATTTGAATCGTTAAAATGCAAATAAGAGCGGTTGTGAGGTTATAGGACGCGCTGATCAAGCAGCAGCAGCACTGACTGAGGTGAAGTGTGCAACATCATCATGAAGAAATATACAGAATAAGTGTAATAGTGGGAACTTGAGTGCAGCGTTAGATTTACAGGTGGATGCAGCAGCTGAGTTGATGTGGGGATTGAATTGCGTTTTTATGCATCGCCACAAAAAAACGCCCTTATTTAGTGTCTGGTTCTGAGTTTCAAAATGTCTTTCCAATTGTTCCAAATCCTGTTCAGGTGGTGTACACGTAAATACTGTGAAGGGAAACGGATCCACATCCAGGTAGTATGTGAATGATTTGCGCTGGAAGCATTTAAAATATACTCTTGGTTTAAGAGTAGATTTTGAAATTTGGAGGCTCAATAATCGACTAGATGACTTGTTGAGATGCTGCAGAGTTTTCCAGAGGGTGTGTCCGGTTGTTTGAACGTGTGTTGCTGTCTGTGTTTCATTCAGAGAGGGTGTGGCACCTCGCCTGTCCATCCCTGCTCTGCTCTGCTCCGCTCAAGGTTTTCTGCGCCTCGTCAGGGCTGTGGGAGGGGGGGATTCATTCAGCTGCAAATACCTGCACCAAACTGGGAATTAACTCATCTAGCTGTGTGTGTGCGTGCGTGTGCGTGTTTATTCAATGAGCGTCCCGCTAATCCACCTGTCTCCAGGGAGGATTAGAGCGCTTGGGGACATTTTTGCTCCTGTATTTTTTTGTCTCTCTTTTTCCTCCTTTCAGCAACATAATCTGCGAGACAAAACGCTGATTCCTTCAGTTCCCCCCCAGAGATGAAGCCACAAGTGCCATTTATTCACCAGCAACATTTGGTGGGAGGTTTTTCATCCACAGCCTGGCTGTCTCTGCGCTCTCTCTGCGCTCTCTCTGCGCTCTCTCGGCCTGTTGTTGTTTTCAATCGTGCTTTTCATTATTTCCTGAAGAAAAATGACCACAACAACCTGAACCATAACTAATAAAGCAATATGTACATTTACTAATAGATAGTGACTGTTGATTGAAAAACAAAGTATTCAAAAACAAGGAACAAGAAAATAATAACAGTAATAATAATAATGATAATGATAATAATAATAAAAAATAAAGTGTTTACATAATAAATAAATACAAATAATAATAATAATAATAATAAATATAAAAAAGTTTAAATAATAAAATAAATACCAATAATAATAATAATTAAAATACATATAATCAATAAATACAAAATAAAATAAATAATAACAATAATAATAATAATAATAATAATAAAATATAAACTAATAAAAATTACACATAATTTAAATAAATAATTAGATTCACTGACCCGATTGTGCGTGGCTCTGCCTTGAGTGCAAATATTTTTAGTAGCCAATGCTGGTTGGCCCCACTGATGGGATGTCAAACTCATGACATGCCAGCTTGGAGGCATGGTGTCACAACAATTAGTATGCTCATCAGGAAATATGTCACAAATCTGAAGCCGTTGAATTGAACACAGGACTCCAGGCAAATTTTGGACACCGTAAAATTGAAACTCATCTGTATTCTGGCCTCATAAATGAGCCCTAAAGCCTTGTTTGAATGCAAGATAAGACTCAGGTTTGTCATTTATTACCATAGCCTGGATGCCCTCCCTCTCCCTTTCTCTCTGTCTTTGTCTCTCGGCTCAGTTCAACCTCCCTTCCTCCATCTTCCTCTCACAGCCTCTTCAGATATCTCCAATTCAACATGCATTATTGGCATGAAACTTGTTTTCTCTCTCCATCTCTGTATTGCCGTCTTCTCTATGTCTTGTTGGTTTAGCATGGCTGTCGTACTGCTGAGGGTTCAATTCCCACTTCACCAGAGGGTTTCCCTCCCCAACTCCAGTTCCATAGATCTGTTTTTTTTAGGAAACATACTCTGATGCCCAGTGATTGGTATTCTCAACATGAACTGCAAATCTGTTGTTTTAGGCAGAGGTAGAATCATTTCATTCATGACGATCATGCTTACAAGCTTTCATCATGAATATCTGAAATGATTTAACAACAATCTCTCTTCCTCACAACCCTCATGGTTCATGTTCGTGTTGTCAGAACGGTCACGTGGGAAGACAGATGCTCACCAAATGGATAATGGTTCAAAACTGCAGGTTGATTTATAGCGGCTGTTTGTTTTTTCAGGCAAATGGAGAGGTTCATGTCCTGAGGGACTGAGATGTTAGATGAGACTAAAGAGACTAAACACACGCCAACCACAGACAGACAGACAGACAGCCACAGAGACCCAGATGGTCAGACATGTATACATTAACATGCACACAGTGATGTACTCCATTTAGCCTCAGGTTGCCCCTTTGAAAATGCCACATCTATCCATCCCACCCCTCATTAGATTTACAGAATGAATCACAGTGGATCAGCAGGCTTGACATATTGCCGCTAACTGTTTTTTTTTTCTCTCCCTAAATGAAAAAAAACAACCTAAAGGAAAGTCTCTGAATGGCTGCACAGGAAAGAACAATAACTGGAGAGGATGAGGTCAGAGTGCCGGAATCCAGGAGGAGGAGGAGGGTGATTCAGGGAATGAAATGCGATTGTGTGGTGGGCCGACACGTTCTCACTCCCAATTCATCAAATACCGCCGCTAGGTCAGTGGCCCTATTAAACTAGGACGCTCTAGGTACCCTTTAGACTCAGATTTGGACATGGTGTGTCAAAATAAACTCCTGTGTTCACAGGAGACGCACAGTTTCCACTCGTTACATGCATAGTGTCTTTTCAAAATAAACTCCTGTGTTCACAGGAAACGTACAGTTTCTGCTCCTTACATGCATAGTATCTTTTCAAAATAAACTCCTATGCTTACAGGAAATTTACAGTTTTCCGCTCGTTTCATGCATAGTGTCTTTTCAAAATAAACTCCTGTGTTGACAGGAAAGGTACAGTTTACGCTCGTTACATTCATAATGTCTTTTCAAAATAAACTCCTGGGGTCACAGGAAATGTAGAGTGTCTGCTCGTTAATAAGTAAATAAGCATGTGTTACATAAAATGCCTGTTACGTAACCTAACGTAACGTACGTGCCTTAAGTTGAGTACGTACGTTATGTATCAAAAATAAGGTCAAAAATGATTTTTTTGTCTGTTTAATAATGTGCGTTTCTGTCTCCAGGAAGTCTGTGTGTCTTCTCTGTGTGTCTTGTGCTTCAATCTTTGTGAGGACCAGTATGACTTTGAGACCTTGTGAGGACATTGTTCTGGTCCTGGATTCTTTAAAGGGCTGCTGGAGGCGTAAACTTTGTTTTTAGGTTTGGGATTAGAATTAGGTCAAGGTTTTGGTGTGGGGCTTGGATAGTGGTTCTCAAGGCATTGCTATTCTCCAAAGCACTTGTCAGATCCTAGACCAGAGTCTGAACCCCCTACCTGAACACCTTTCTGACATTAGGATTGGATGGGCTTTGGCCCACTGTTTCGGCCCACTGTTTGTGTAAAAGTAGACCGAGTATGACCTTCCCTCTCAAGATCTCTATTCATTCCTTACACAGCTACCTCTGTCAGTTTTAGTGTGGACAACCGAGTGCTGCACCATTCTGGACAGCTGTAAACACTCATGTCTGGAGGTGTGCAACACTTTGTGCAAACTAGTTTGTTTCAAACACACTCCGGCTTTCTCACTTTATTTTTCTCACATTCAATCATTTCTATCAATTACTCTTTGAAGCATTTAACATGTGTTCTCAGGATATTATTATATTGCTGATCTTTTCTAATCGGACCATGGTTGCTTGTTAATTGATAGCACAACATGCTGCGAGCGCTGGTATTGTTTCTCTGTTTGGGTCAGTAGTGTTTGGGACGAAGCCATGGTATCCTTGGGTTCGGATCCACTCCAGTGTTACTAGATGGGAAATGTTGAACTATGTTAGCAGAGGCTTAAAATTATCCTATTTTGAGGAAAAGTATCATGCTCGAGTCAAAACCACAAAAACAAATGTGTAATTTTACTAAATTAATTGAACAACCTTTTGACATGCCTACATCAGAGATCAGAGTGAGAAGAGATGCGTAAAACACAGACGTAGGATTCATCTGGAAGTGAGCGCAGACTAAAATCAACTACTAATTATAAGCGTCACAAAATGGTAAAATTATCTCACATCATGGCACTTTTCTCATTATTGATAGCACATCGTACAGAAGACAAAATTATCGTACAAATATGATAATTATTGTACACCTGGCTCCGCTGGTTGGCTCTGACTGTGCTCTTAATTCATTAACGTTGGGTTTAGGTGGGTTTTTCTCAGGTCCTTTTCAGATCGGGTCCAACATTTTGAACCCATGAAGACTTACAGTTGGGGAAAATAGTTAGTAACAAAACTAGCCAGGTTTATTGAGGTAACACCATGGGGAACATGGAGGTTTCCTTTAACCTTTGCACGACTACTGCTAGTTAGTTTTAAGGCACAAAATTCACAGCTCTCTCTACTATCTCATGAGTGAACCTGAGAGAAAGATAGGCGTCTTCATATTTTCGTGATAAGGATCACCTGTTCTTCTTTTTATCTCTGTCTGTCTGAATCCATCCTGCTATCCTGCATCTTGATTGCGTGAAAGCACTCTTGCATTGTTTCCATACAAATCATATTCATTCAGCTTTAGCTCTCCTCCACACGTTTCCCCACAGTCATGCGTCCTCTGAAGTACAGAAGCATAAATTCCGGTGTGTTTGTGTGTGTGTGTTTGTGTGTGTGTGTGTGTGTGTGTGTGTGCGTGTGTGTGTGTGTGTGTGTGTGTGTGTGTGTGTTTGTGTGTGTTTGTGTGTGTGTGTGTGTGCTCAGACACGATTGCAGCACTTGATTCAGTCATTCAGCAGAAGAGGATTTCATCTGGCTGAATTGCCTCAGTCTCTCCCGGCCCGAGACCCACGAGATTAAAGTGACAATCAGTCATGTGAAACAACAACAACCGCCGCCGCCTCCACCACCGCCCCCTCTCTGTAGACCTGCGACCTGTCCGGGGGGGGACCACTGATCGCAGGTCGGAGATTTAACCTCCAGTGTTGGGTTGGCGGTAGCGAATCAATCCCTCTAGCTGCTGCTGCTGAGTTGCTCTCCTCCCTCCTAATGGAAAGCAGAGGTAAATATAGATGCTTCTTCAGTCTGATTACATCTCTCTCGTCATGGTGAGGGGATGGTTTTATGTGTGACTGTGGGATTTTCCAGCTACGACTGCCTCCAAAAGGCTGACTGGAATTCTAAATGAGTAAAAAACAGACGTGACATACATCTTTAAAGTCTCTCAGCATGAATCTAAGGAACTCTCCCTCTGGCATATAAAAGTCATTTTGTACAGAAAACTCCAGTGCTCTCAAAATGTCTGTCTACCTGCTCCTTGTGCGTTCCCTTCTGATATTTAAAAGAAGAGGATCTCGGTTTATTCAAAGTATCTTGCTTTTGTGAGTCAGCTGAAACAATTCATCGCCTGCAGTGAAAAATGGATGAACTGCCGTGAAAGCAGTACTTAAGAGAATTGTTCAAAATGAGATGTCAGCTTGGTGGAAAATGAGACTACTTTTACTACATGTTGACTTTTAATTCAATTCAAAAGTTAAAATATCCAGGTGCTCTTGGCTGTTGGAGAAAAGTATGAGATGTAGTCATTTGTGCTCTTTAAATAGTGATCAGTGAACATCAGGCAATGATGTTCCTTTTCATTCTTTAGGAAATGGAAGCTGCCTGTAGAGTTTTGTAATGAAACTGACTACTTGTCAAATGATGATGGGCTGAAAGTGCTGGAATGGCTTTACCTAGTGCGGCAGCTGGATTCTCATGATAGACAGGTTGTTCTCATACACTGTTCAGAATTATACCTACGGAAAGTAATGCACTGTAATTCCCATGAAATCAATGTGTATTTAATCCACGTAAACGTGAACTAGTATAAAGAGTGACAAGAGTAGGGAGGAGGTCGGGGAGGATGGGTGGGTCAAAAAGCACCAGACTTTTGTCCAGGAGACCGACTGTATGCATGAACACGGGTAGCTGGACATTAGTAGAACACATAAAAAATGAGGAATAACTTTTTGTAAGATATCATGCAATCGTATGAGGATACGTTGCACGATATTACACGGGTTCACAAGATCACATGAAAATCCGTCTTGTCAGGCTTCAAGTAATGCGTTTGTGTCTGGACCAATCAGCATCCTGTGAGGAGCTGCTGGCAGCTACAGGCGTAGTTTAGGTGTGTGTGATTCGACACAGAGAAGCGAGTGATTGTTCTAAACATCAATCGCGGCTCCTGAAGAGGTTAGCGTAGATGCTGCGATAGCATCAGTTACATCCGAACTGGAGAGTATTTCCTCTAGGGCTGCCACCTCTTTGTTGTCTAATTGGTCGTTTTGGTCTTAGCCGACGAAGATTTCTTCAATCGATTAGCTGTTTTTTATGCTTATTTCCAAGAAATGATGAGCACATCTCTGGTAAACACCAGATTCTTTGTGGAGAATCTCAGTTTCACAGATCTGTCGATTTAATCAACTTATCAATTAATCAACTAAGAATTTCTTTGATCGAGGACATACCTAATTTCTACATTGAAAGAGAAGCAAAGTATGACACTTTTCTCGATGGAAAACATGTTTTCACTCTTCTCCCGACTGGCTTCTGCAAGAGTTTGATTGACAGATGGTCTATCCAATTACCTGCCAAGTGTTTTCTTAAAAATGCCGACCCTTTTCCAAACAGTTTCCAATGACAGATTCTGAGATGGTTCTGTGTAAACAAACCATCCGCCGTCTCAGTTTAGGGATGGATTTCCTGCTGTATGAAGCCATTAAACTTCAGGTTGGAGGTAGATTTATCGGATTCAGAGGGGGATTTATAGGACTGAGATTGGCTTTGTCTGGTTGAATGTGTCCAGGATGGTTCAGGATGATTGAAATAAATGGATGGAAGATGGAATTATGGAAGGATAGAGTAATGATTAATGATTTATAGAGTTGAACATTTGACATAGAGATCCACCATCTGTTACTGCAAAGACAGTAATGTCCATTTGTACATTCAAAAAGCCTTCAATCAAGGTTCAGTCATGCTAGACTTTTAACCAGATCGAATGGCCAAAACAACTGTTTTAGGGACAGGAGGAAGTATCACAGTTATTTCCTGGGCTATTGGAGGTATTTTCTGTAGAATGCATCCTACATACTCTGGTTGTATCATTGATTTGCTGTGTTGTCGTACAGCCAACTTGGCCCTTTTTTCACCTGCAAGGGGTTTTCCTTTCTTGTGATCCTTTCCAAGGCGTTTTTTTCTTATTAAATATTTTATTGCTTCAGTTTTTGTGCCCACCTGGCGGATGGCATCCTTTGACTAATGATATTTTACTGTATTTATCCTGTATCAACTGAGTAAAACAATTTCTTCTTCTTGACTGCATATAAAGGATTTCAATTTGTATATTTTGCAAAACACATCAAAGGTTTCCAAATTAAATGTTTTCTACAGCCTTTTGTAGATTAAGAGAATTTAAAAAAGGTGATTTTTTTAAACGTTTCCTCCTGGTAACAGAGTAGAAGTGAGGCGAGAATACTGTACATCAAAACCTGATTAAAGTGACTGACTTTATAGCTCTTCTTCTCTTTACCTTGATCCTTCTACTTCAACCCTTTTCTTTTATCCCAAGTCACCCCCGTATTCTTAGCTGTTATCAAACTTGTTCACCCTTTCGCGTCAGCGCAGTGCACTTTCATGATTCTGAAGAGTTACAGCTGAATATTCGTAAACGCTACAAATAAAAGGTTCTGTGAATGCTGTGAAGACCTCAGGCTACAGGAACACTAACGCCGGGTATCTACAGTACATACCATCTCATTTTAACCTTTTATCAGAGACCTTGAGTGGCTTTATACTCTTTAAACCTCTTGAGATCTGAAAGGGTTTATCTGTGTGAGAGAACAGTAAATATGTGGCAGCATGATTAGGAAAGTTGAATCAAGGGAATAGAGAGAGCGAGAAGAAAGAGAAAGAGAAAATTAGAGAATAAGTGGAGGAGTAGGGAAGGTATCAGAAGAGTAAGACGAGGAAAAAACACAATTTCATTGAGGATACAGAGAAAACAAAAGAGAACAAATAGTTTGTGACTCTGCGTGTTGACCTTTTGATTTGTTGATGATGTACAGCTGGCTCTCAATCTGACAATTAAAATCACAAGGTCAAAAGGCACAGTTGTAATCCACTATAATCCCAATCTCCAATCTCTATGTATAGATGGAATTACCCAAGTGGTTTTGCCCAGTAGAGTTGGGTCCATTTCCAGTCCGGTGTATGAGCTTAAACCGGTTTGATATTTTGCCAACTGGCATTTGTCATTATGACATGTTCTGGCAAATGAAATGGTAGTCTACATCAGCAGCCTGTGCCGACGGCGTCACGATGCTTGTTTACTAGAAAATTTACATGTATGTGTTTTTTGGGGTGACAAGACGAGACATGGCAGAGTTAATCTCAAAGAAAACTAAAACTGTGCCAATATGGCAGAATTTTTGATATGAAGCCGATTGAGTTACGTTTTGCTCCTTTTCTAGAATATAAATATATAAAAATAGAGAAATCATAAGAAAATATAAACAAGAAATATATATAACGACAGTGCAAATAATACTGCTGAAAAATAAGATATATGCAAATAATGTAAATGCATGCATTTATACAAATGCAAGAATAGTGTAAAATAAGAATATTAGTTTAAATGTGCTGTATAAATAAATGCAGTGTTGATGCCGGAGTAAACGGGATTATTGCACAGCTGAATTATTGCACTAAATTATTGCACTGTTAAACCAGTATTGCACAGTTGAAGATATAATAAATTATGGGGATATAGCTCCTGATAGGGGTAACAAGTTATAAATATGTATATATATATATACACAATCTAATAAACATGTCTACCGTTCTCTAGACGAGACGGGTATATTTGATCCTAAATACAATCTGTTGACTTTATGTTGTTGACGTCTGTATGACAATAAAGCAGAATAAATTAAATGTCTGTCTTAGTTTCAGCAGTTTACAGTAAATGTTTGTACCGGTAGTTGCACGGAACTGACATCGGAGCTTGTTCCATGACGAACACTAAACGGCGTTGCACGTCGTCAGTAAGGGCAGCTGGTTAGGTCGGCATCGATGCAGCTCGCTGTTGGAGGGTTTTATAACCCACTTCCACTCCCCACTAACTGGTTTGGGATGGCACTTAATATGGCCGACCCTCCACACGAACGCGCAAACGGAGTGGAAGTAGGTAGGAAGAGGGTGTAGGGGGTGGTTTGGAATTGGGCCATAGACGGGGCAACGTGTAAACACTGCAGGAAAAAAGCAGCTTAGAGATGCATTAACGCCACCAAGTGGACTGGAGTCGCTTCTCTCTCATTCTCATCATGTTTCACTCAGGAGCAGCTGCTAAGTCAATTGCTACACCTAAAATCCAGTGTTTGGCTTAATATCAAACCGGTTTGAAAATGTTTAGACCAGTCCAACCCTACTGCCCAGTCCACTTTTCATTGGTTAATATTCAACCCTGCAGCTTGAAACCGCCAATAGGGAACAACAGGAGAGAGTATGTATGCTTGTTTTACAAGAGGATTCTTTATAGTCGGTATGTGGAAGGAATTCACAAAATACATAAAAAGATCACTAACTACAGCATGTCATGTAATCCACATGTCCTACCTATTACGTATTGTTTTAATCAGTCTATACATGTCTAGAAGGTTTGGTAAAAACACAATTATGTGCTGTTTTTGGACAAAACTGTGCTTTGACAGTATTATTCAAAGTTATGGGGTGGAAAAAATTGGATACTTTTCAGGAATTCCCGCTCTGCTTTTTGATCATGGAAGCGCTGGGTTTTACTTGGATGGTGATAGATCTAGGCAACACATTTTCCTATTACATTTAAGTCCAAGTTAAGGATGCAGCTGGCCAAGCCAAGCTATGGGACAATCATATACGCTTTTTCTGTTTAGTTTTCACCCCAGGACAGCTCTGAAGTACCGCAAGCACTCCCACTTTGGAAGGTCAACGGGTTCTGTCAAATAGCTTTGCTGTCATGGTAGACTGAGCTGTTATTGGCAATCAACAGGTTAATCATTCCAGGATTGTAGCCAATCATTTTCCCTTTCCAATGGTGTATGGCGTGGGTAGTTTGGTTGCACAGGAGCTAAGCTATCTCAAAACGTTCTGGTACTAAGTCCCTCCTCTCAGATTGCTTTACCATAACAGTAACAGTACTCAGGTGTAATTCATACTGTGCAATATTTTCAGGTGGAATTTCATTTCATTCTCACTGTGCAATATAATTTTTCCACTTGTGCAATTTTTTTAGTAGTCTGTTTATTGTCAATACTGTATATACTGCTCCTATTTTTATACTTCCTTCTATTTAAATGGTTCATATTTTGTTACACTTTGTGTGGCTCTTTTTTTACTGTGTTACTGTTGTTTTACTGTGCTGCTGTACACTGCAAATTCCCCCACTGCGGGACTAATAAAGGAATATCTTATCTTATCTTATCTTATCTTAAAATAAACAGGAGAGGTTCACAAACTAAACCTTCCCTAGCTCCCATAAGGTTAGGCCTAGAGGTCTGCAATGTTACACAGGTGTGGTTGAAAAGATGTAGAAGTTATGTTGTGATTTGCATAGTTTTGGCATAAAGCATGTCCTAGTTATTGTTATTCAAATATAACTTCATTAATAGTTCTTCATTATTATTTTGAGCCATGTTGAACTGATGTATTTTAGGTTGTTTTTGAGCCACATGCTAAACATGGAAACTACAAGATGTTACCTTCCAAATGAAGCCTCATACGTCCATTTGGGCCTTTCAGTTCCACTTCCACCTTATAACAGGAGCTGCCCCAAAAAAGTGGGACTTGCGATGTTTAATCAGAACATGAGAACAAAAGAGAAGAAAAGCAGCATTTGGACATATTCAGTGACTCCATTTAAAATGTCCCTCTGGGCCATGAATCAGTCACAAAAAAGAAAAGAAAAGTCATAAACAGATGAAATCAGAAACTGAACTGTTTCTAACTGCAACATCTGGACTGTAAGATGTTATTTTTCCATGTTAAATGAAAATTCACTTTAATGACTTTGAATAACTTAGTATTCTCAGTTGGTGTTAAAGCTTTTAATGGATGGAATTTATATGATTACATCTCTTACACACTTCAGTAGTGGAATAATTCAATTATCTGGAATGACAAACAAGTTCATTCAAGTCATTGAAACAAGTCTTTTTTTATGATTTTACATCCTCAGGCATAATACAACAGTGAATGCATTTCAATGAAACATATAAGATTCATGTGAGGACTGGATTGAGTATTCTCACATTAGATTTAAAACAATATGCACAATAGTCCACACAAACTGGAGAACAATCAAATGTTTTAATTGTATCTGATAAAAAAGTGTTTTTTCTTTTTCTCTCTGCAGTTCAACATTAGTTTCTGTAAAACTCATGTTTTAAATGAACACTGTACTTTTGTTCTTTTTGAATTGAAATGAAATAAATATTTATTACCAATAAACATTCAGTCAGTCAGTCTAAGCAACAAGGAGTCTCAATAAAATACATAATGAGCTGAGTCAAGTTGGCTGTAAAGCTGCGTATGCCAGATACTTCAATCCACTCAGCTGCCAGTCTATCAGGTACACCTAGCTAGAACTAATGTGGTCTAATTCAACAGTCCTGCAGTAAATCCTATCTCCATGAAGGTCATAATGTTCTTTTTAGAGAGGTTTGGATTCAACTTGATGATCATTTTGGAGGATGTAGTCAGTGGTTCTGTTAAGTTGTACTGCAGTATACAGACAGGTGTTTCTAATATTTTATCCAAGATCATTCAAAATATTCTGGCCTTTTTCATTCTATGACGAGTCAGTTTCAATGAAATACATAATTAATATAGTCATGTTCAGTCTTTTGACTGTAAAGGTATACAATACAACAATACAACATAATGCATAACGCACCAAACAAAGGAAACAACATAAAAAGCAGTCAAGCAGTTAGTAAAAACAAATACAGACAGATCATATTACACGTTGAAACGGGTCAAAGCTGTGGTTTACATCTACTCTGTCTACTAATATTGATGGGACTTGGGATAAAGGACTTTTTAAACTAGGGATGTTAACCGTTTAACTGTTAACCGACATTAAGCATTTTAACCAATTAATGCTATCGGTTAAAACGGTTAAAAGAAATGTTAATAATTAATTAAAAAGATGAGAAAAACTCGTCACTTAAAGGGGAAAAGCTGGTCCACCTTAAGAGAGTCTGAGCCGGCGTTACAGATACAGGAAGTTTGCTCCCGTCTATAGCTTCGCTTGAGCGGAGGAGTTGTAGCCTCGTAGCATTTATTCACCGACAAATAAACTATAACCACACTGTCTGCTACACCTACGTTCACAGCTAGAACGCCACTGACAAAACAGAAGGTCGTAAACTCCCTGAAGTTACGCCGCGCTGACAGAGCGTATGTGTGTGGCTACAGCGGGCACGAGCCACCGGCAATGCCAGCAGCTGCTAACGTAGCACAAACACACACACTGTTTGCAGGGCAATTGCTATTTGCTGCTTGCTGCATACTAAATTAACGCCCCCGGACGGTGAACTGGAGACAGTGAACATAGCATATGCTCCTGTACGGGTGAATTGGAGACAGTGAACGCAGCATATGCTCCTGTACGGGTGAATTGGAGACAGTGAACGCAGCATATGCTCCTGTACGGGTGAACTGGAGACATTGAACGCAGCATATGTCCTGTACGGGTGAACTGGAGACATTGAACGCAGCATATGTCCTGTACGGGTGAACTGGAGACAGTGAACGCAGCATACGCTCCCGGACGGGTGAACTGGGGACTCAGTCGTCTGTTGTGCTCACCAACTGCAGCCGGAGCACCGCAGCATGCGAGGCACAAATCTTGTTGGTTAATGGTAAATAATCGGCTAACGAGTGTCGGTTATCGGTTAGGAACATTTTTCAAAATTAGCATCCTTATTTTAAACACATGTTTAGTTGACAGAGGGAGCTATCTGCCCGGACACTCGTCGCTTCCTTCCTCGTCCTTTCTGTAAAAAGTTGACTACAGGGTTTTTGGGGTTTGCCAACTATCTTGTTGCCATTTTGACACAATTCTAGAGAGGTTAGGTGACCGTACCAGGAAGAGAGTTAAAGGTTAAAATACCATCAACAATAGTTTTATACACTAGTTCTAAAATCGTCTGACTGACACAGAGGACACTAAGTTTCCTCAAGATATAGTTGCTGCGAGCATGTCTGGAAAATATACTCTGTATATTGAGAGTCCTACAGAGATATACCCTGTATATTGGGAGTCCTGGGGTCTCATTTAGAACCGTTCCGTACGCACAAAACGGAGCCTGAAATGTGCGTACGCCACTTCCCACGCAACTGTTGTGATCTATAGAAACAAACTTGACGGGAGAATGTCCTTTGGAAACTTTGACCCATGCGTACGCACATTCTGGAGGTACTGAGGTAGGGGGAACTGGAGACGCAGACGGTGAGGTGTGGAATTGAAGCCAGACTGTAGACATTAAATGTGAGAGTCCTCATTATACGTATAATGATGAAAACACATTTAACTTCTCTTCATACTTATATCCACTATCATAAACATTTAAACCAGCAGTGTTATTTGTGCTAGTGAGCCATAACTATTCCATAAGCACCTTACAAATGTAAAAGATATCAGCCAACTCAAATCTCAAATCAAATTCCGCTCAATATCTCATAAGCGCTGTCTCACCATCACGTCCACCCTCCACCACCGGAGCTCAGAGGAGAGGACCGGACTACCGACACTCGCAGTCAGCTGTGGAGCAGCTGTTGAAATCATCATCATCGGTTGTAGAAATCCAAGATTATATCAAAAAGCATTAAAGAATGGCAGAACAGAGCGCCAATAGTTTTAATAAGATCTTCTAATAGTGTGCAGATATCCCCAAGTACCATATTAGTTTTCATAAACTTGTTGTGTGATAAATCTCTGCAGTGAACATGACATGACTTATTATTTTATTTATGGTTTATTAGATAGAGACAGATACAGTATACATAGACAAAATGAAAACAGCTATATGCAACTATCAGACTGTCTCCAGTGCGCCACCGCGGTGCGCCACACACTCTGCCTCCTCCAGTCAGCTCCACCCGGCATATCTTCACCAGTCAGCTCCACCCGGCATATCTTCACCAGTCAGCTCCACCCGGCATATCTTCACCAGTCGCCTCCACCCAGCACATCTTCACCAGTCACCTCCACCCGGCACATCTTCACCAGTCACCTCCACCCGGCACATCTTCCCCAGTCACCTCCACCCGGCACATCTTCACCAGTCACCTCCACCGGCACATCTTCACCAGTCACCTCCACCCAGCACATCTTCACCAGTCACCTCCACCCGGCACATCTTCACCAGTCGCCTCCACCCGGCACATCTTCACCAGTCGCCTCCACCCGGCACATCTTCACCAGTCGCCTCCACCCGGCACATCTTCACCAGTCGCCTCCACCCGGCACATCTTCACCAGTCGCCTTCACCCGGCACATCTTCACCAGTCACCTCCACCCAGCACATCTTCACCAGTATGGATTGTGTAAATTAACAAAGTGTGTAAATGAAGCCAGTGACAGCTCTCACACAATCGTTACTCTCCATATCGTCATTATCATTATCAGTCCTAATCATAATGCAGGACAAGTTCACTATAAAAACTTAAATAAATAAATAGTGTTCACCTATCAAACTTCCTTTTTCTAATGATATCCAGGTGGGGGATATTACTGATTGTCTCAGTCATTTTGGAAAGTTGTGAATGGATCAGTCTGATTGCTGTAAACATATAATCACAGCTGTGGCACTGGTAACATGCTGCATGGTGGATATACTGGCACTGAGGACTACATGACGTGAATGACAGAATCAGGAGGGAACGAGTGTTCAGAGACCTCCTCACCTACAAGCGCCTCCATCTCTGTGTCAGAAAAACTCCTTTTCTCTGTCTTCCTCTCGGGAGTCGCCGTGATTCACCGTAAAGATCCACTGATCAACAGGCTCACATGCAGAAACATTCATGAGGTGCTTTGCATCGACCATTTATGGTTGAATGTGGGCGTGTAGTGGGCGGAATATGAAGCGGATCCACGTGCGCACATTTCCATGTGGACTGTGATTTATGAAGGGAACATTGTCTGCAGGTGTGCGTACGCACAGTTTTATAAGTCTGATATTTTTTTGGCACACGCCATTTTCAGCTTTTGTGCACACATACACTTTTAGTATGGATCCTACACACTGTTTTATGAATGAGACCCCTGCTCAGTTTCAACATGTTGGCCATCAAGTGAAACTGGCTCTGTGTTCAGATGTTGTTTTGTACGACACATAATTCATTATTTTTTTTTGGCCACATTGATTTCTAGCTGGCAGGCTTATATAACATATAAAGGTATATAATACGTCAGCCTTAATTAAACAAAATCTTTGATATATTCCAGCCTTTTAGAACAAGATACTTCAATATGAGCCAGCCTTGTTAGAAAATCATATTTCAGTATACTCCAACCTTACTGGACCAAGAGTCTCTGCTAAATTCCACCCTTTTGGAACAGCTTTATTAGAACATGATACTTGAATATATCCAAGCCTTTTTTAGAAAAAGACACTTCAACTTGGACTTTTTATATATAAACTGGAAAAACAAAGTTCGGAAACTTGTGTTTGTAGAATATTTCTCTGTTGTTACAATGCTAATGGTCATTGTATTTTATATCGTTGGAAAGCCTGTTTATTTACCTTCGCAATGATGTCCAACTTGTAAGGATCATGCATTTGTGGGATGAGCAGCACAGCTGATTATGTGGGTAGCGCCCAAGAAAAATTTGCCAAAATGCTCCGTCAATGGTAAACAGTGTATTCTCCTGTTGGTGTTGACTCTTGTTTTTAGTTGTTTGGCTGATTGGATGATTGAACTCTCTATCAGTAACAAGGAACAAACAAGACATATTGGCAATTTTACACTTTATTCATTTAGTACACCGTCAGGAGCCTCAGTAGCGGTGGAAGATCCATACGCAGCCACAACAGCCTGGCACCTCCTCCTCATGCTGGTTACCAACCTGGTCACACGTTGCTGTAGGATGGCGTTCCATTCCTCAACCAGGATTCGTTGCAGGTCAGCCAGCGTGGTTGTATTGGTCACTCTAACACGTACAGCACGCCCAAGCTGATCCCACATGTTGAATTGGGTCGAGGTGTGGACTCTTGGCAGGCCGTTCCATTCTCTCTACTCCCACATTGTGGAGGTAGTCTGTGATAACCCTGGCTCTGTAGGGGAGAGCGTTGTTTCTTGGAGGATGAAGTTAGGTCCCAGATTGTGGATCGCCACTGGCTGCAGAATCTCATTCCGATATCTCACTGCATTGAGATGGTCTTCAATGATGACAAGCCTTGTTTTGCCAGTGAGGGAGATGCCAACCACCAAAAGCTGTTACTCCATCGGTTCAACAATAAGCATAGCGTTCTCCACGTCGTCTCCATACTTTGACCCTGCCATCCAATTTTGGCAGACAGAACCTGGACTCATCACTGAACATGACATTCCCCCACATGTTCAGGTTCCATTGTCTGTGTTGTCGACACCAGCGCCAACGGGCCTGACGGTGAAGGGCAGTCATTGCAGGCTTCCTGGTAGCCTTATGACAATACACTGTTTACCATTGGCAGAGCATTTTGGCAAATTTTTCTTGGGCGCTCCCCACATAATCAGCTGTGCTGCTCATCCCACAAATGCATGATCCTTACAAGTTGGACATCATTGTGAAGGTAAATAAACAGGCTTTCCAACGATGTATAATACAATGACCATTAGCATTGTAACAACAGAGAAATAATCCACCAAACACAAGTTTCCGAACTTTGTTTTTCCAGTATATTTCACCCTTTTTAGAACAAAATACTTGAATTAGGGCATTCAAAGTTAACACGATAATAACGTGAAAATTCATTTTAACGCCACTAATCTCGTTAACACATTAACGCAATTTGTGATGTTTGGGTTGTAGATACTGGCATCATATGAAACTAGACTAAACCTAAAGAATCCATCGGTACCAACCATGTCATACTAGCTTGTCGTGTAGGAGGTTAAATAACGCTCCAAACTTGCACTACATTTTGGCGAAGAAAAACTGGCATTTTCAAAGGGGTCCCTTGACCTCTGACCTCCAGATATATTAATGTAAATGGGTTCTATGGGTACCCATGAGTCTCCCCTTTACAGACATGCCCACTTTATGATAATCACATGCAGTTTGGGGCAAGTCATAGTCAAGTCAGCACACTGACACACTGACAGCTGTTGTTGCCTGTTGGGCTGCAGTTTGCCACGGTATGATTTGAACATATTGTTTTATGCTAAATGCAGTACCTGTGAGGGTTTCTGGACAATATCTGTCATTGTTTTGTGTTGTTCATTGATTTACAATAATAAATATATACATACATTTGAATAGAGCAGCATATTTGTCCACTCCCATGTTGATAAGAGGATTAAATACTTGGCAAATCTCCCTTCAAGGTACATTTAGGACAGATAAAAAAATGTGCCATTAATTTGGGATCAATAATCATCATGTGATTAATCCTGATTAATTATTCATATTTTAATCGATTAACAGCCCTAACTTGAATATAAACTGAGAAAAAAAAGTTCAGAAACTTGTGTTTGGTGGATTATTTCTCTGTTGTTACAATGCTAATTGGCATTGTATTTTACATCGTTGGAAAGCCTGTTTATTTACCTTCACATGGGATGAGCAGCACAGCTGATTATGTGGGGAGCGCCCAAGAAATTTTTGCCAAAATGCTCCGTCAATGGTAAACAGTGTATTCTCCTGTTGGTATTGACTCTTGTTTTGAGTTGTTTGGTGGATTGGATGATTGAACTCTCTATCAGTAACAAGGAACAAACAAGACATATTGGCTATTTTACACTTTATTCATTTAATACACCGTCAGGAGCCTCAGTAGCGGTGGAAGATCCGTACGCAATACTCCTACATTGTGGAGGTAGTCTGTGATAACCCTGGCTCTGTGGGGGTGAGCGTTGTCATCTTGGAGGATGAAGTTAGGTCCCAGATTGTGGAGATATGGGATCACCACTGGCTGCAGAGTCTCATCCCGATATCTCACTGCATTGAGATGGCCTTCAATGATGACAAACCTTGTTTTGCCAGTGAGGGAGATGCCCCCCCCCCACCATGACACTGACCCACCAAAAGCTGTTACTCCATCGGTGCAACAATCAGCATAGCGTCCTCCACGTCGTCTCCATACTTTGACTCTGCCATCCAACTTTGGCAGACAGAACCTGGACTCATCACTGAACATGACATTCCCCCACATGTTCAGGTTCCATTGTCTGTGTTGTCGACACCAGCGCAAACGGGCCTGACGGTGAAGGGCAGTCATTGCAGGCTTCCTAGTAGCCTTATGAGAATACACTGTCTACCATTGGTAGAGCATTTTGGAACATTTTTCTTGGGCGCTCCCCACATAATCAGCTGTGCTGCTCATCCCACAAATGCATGATCCTTACAAGTTGGACATCATTGTGAAGGTAAATAAACAGGCTTTCCAACCATGTAAAATACAATGACCATTAGCATTGATACAACAGAGAAATAATCCACCAAACATAAGTTTCTGAACTTTTTTTCCCCAATTTATTACAGCCTTATTTGAAGCAAATCCTTTGGTATATTATTGGAACAAGATAAGTCCATGTGTTTCAGCCTCTTTAGAACAAGATAGTCCTCATTTGATAGCTTAATATACTGTCGCTGTATTAGAACAGGATACTTTAATATACTCTAACTGCATTGTAACATGATACTTTAATGTTTTCCGGCCTTATTAGAACTGGATACTCTGGGCTCATTGCTTTGTTGCTGTTCTTTAATTTGTCTTCCAGAGAAGTGCTTGTAATGTTGTAAATACTGTTACATCACTTTTCTTTATTGTTAAATTGTAAAAAGAAAAAAGCCCATACGGTATCCTTGCCAAGATGTTTCCCAATATGAAATCTGAGGTGATACTCTGGCATCACATTGGGCTGTTACATCTCCCTGGAGCGTCCTTTGAAATAATATGTAAGTGCGAGGTAAAGTGCGAATTACATCCCATATGGCTCCTTGTAGATTTCCCCTGCTGTACGCTGTGGCTACCACTATCTCCTTCTCATTCATATGCACCACTCTCACTGCAGTTATTTTACAATTTCCTACCTGTTTGATCTCCTTTCAGTCTTCCTCTGTGGGGCTGTCACTGGAGACAGATGTAGAGAGAGTGGAGGAGACAGATGTAGAGCAGAGTGTGTGGAATAAAGAGGGACAGGTGAGAGAGGAAGACGTGAGGAGGTGGTCACAAGTGGAGGGAGATGTGTCATATATGTATGCATCCTGCTCCTGTTATAGGTGAAAGTCAAGGATGTCAATAAATCAGACCGCTGATGACCGAGTGTGCTAGATAAGAGCTTCAGCTATAGCTAAAACACTTCTGAGTGTCACTGATGATTGCTTGAGTTAAACATGTCTTGGTTTAAGATTACTGTCATGTGTACATACCATAGACTCTATACTGTATAAAGATGGACGACGCGTCTACACTTCCTCCCGCTGTACAAAAGTGAAGCCAAAATATCCCGGATACGGGAGCTGCCATCAGAGTCTGCCCATTAGTGATCGAACGGTGGAGCATGGACTGTATACAAGAAGTGGACGTAGTCATCCATTGGTTTGTGGACTTTTGAAACCTGGAGCGTTTTTACCGTCGCCATCTCGTTTTCTTTTGCAACCAGAAGTGACACGAGAGGGCGGAGCTAAGTACAACCGAACACTGAATAAGACATTTTTAGGCGACCATAATGTTACAATTAACTTTCATAAACTGAAAACACACTGTGAAAGGGTTAAAGTTGTAAGACGAAAACAGCGACCTGTCAATCACAAGGTAGCCCCGCCCTGAAGCATCCCCTGCTTTATGGTCTATCTGACTCTAAATGGGACCATCATTTACTAAATGAACATCATGCTGTATGAGACAAATGGGTTAATAAAGGAAATTCAAACAAAAGATAGAATTGGATTTATTTAATTTGGTGGACGGATAACTAATAACCTAATAATTTAATTAAATGATAGGATATCCAGCAAAGCCACACAGTACACACCGAGTGTGAATGTAATATGAGAAGAGGCTGGTGATTGTAGATCAGAGTGAGGCAGATCACATTCTCTGATGTGCTGTAGAAGAGCCGTGATGCAGAAAGGCATGCGACAGCCAGGCAGTGTCTGTAGTCACGCAGCTGTAAACACCCAGGCGCTTTATGTTCATCTATACGGTATGGTGATCACGACAGCAGCACCTGCAAACAACCACTCTGCTCTTATGTTCCCCTCAGACTTCCATTTATCTGTGCTCTCTAGTTAAGCAGACGCACATTTGAGGGTGTGTTTAACACGCTCTTGCAGTTCACCTGTATGTATGGCTGTTGTATGCTTGTATCTACACTCACTGGAAGAAAGTTGCAAGATTTCACTTTTCAACACACTGGGTAGCCCTAGTCGTCAATCTATGACGCTCCACTAGTGATGGGAATTCTGGCTCTTTTAAGTGAGCCAGATCATTTGGCTCAGCTCACCAAGAGGAGCCGGCTCTTTACTGTTATAATTCAGCCAAATGTATTGCTGTTTGACCTATGATTAGTATGTGTGCACATATATCACTTCAATTAATCAATATAATTATACTAAACATTTCCAGAATACCATAATTTTACATGCTGCTTCGCTCTCGACTGTCACTCATCTTGTCTGCTATTCGCACATCGCACTCCTCTCTCTCTTTCTCTCCTCCTCTTCCTCCTGCTCTGTACCTGTAGACCGTCAGCACGCCACGCATCCCCGCCCCTCCCTGCTTGATGGTATGATCCACGTCTGTCATCACCTGATTGGTCGCACGGATGTCATTAACACAACATTCAGTCACAGTCAGTGCATGGAGTGCCTGTGGCGCGGAGAAGATCGTCCTATCATTCTGCCTTGAATTAATAAAAAAAAAAAAAACGTCTCTCGGACGTGAGCCGGCTCCCATTGTTCACTTAAAAGAGCCGGCTCGTTCGCGACCGACACATCACTAGCTCAACTACGGACGCAGTTTTAAGCACTCGGTTAACGTTGTAAATTCAATAGTGGTGTAACGGACCGTAGTTGATCCGTGACGGACCGTAGTTAAAACCTGAATAAATCCAGTTGTTTGAAGGAGATGTTTTCACAATATTAAATAGATATTAGAGAGAAACACTGTATGGTCTGGCTCTAAGCAGCTTATAAAAACTAATTAAAGCTAATAATGCCAATATTTTATATAAAATACAATCTACTATTGGCATTAGTAGCTTTAATAAGTTATCATAAGCAGCTTATACTAACTAAATAAAGCTATTAATGCCAATATTTGATATGTAAATACAATATTTTATTTCTTAATCCTTTGAATTGTGTGTTTTTATGCAAATACCCACTATGACAATAACAAAGCAAAAAAGGATAACTCGGACTTTGGGGCGGTTGAAATGATTTTTCGGGACGGTGGTGAAAAAAATGTCTGGAGCCTTGCGTACCAACAGCTATAACAAATAAAACAATAATAAAAAAAATGTCGATCTGTATCGGCGGCAAAAAAACTTGATCGGGACTCTTGGTCTCATGGACCCAAGCTGTTTCCTAGCGACGCAATTCCGTTGCCATTCCATTGAAATGCACTAAAACGAAGCGTTTCAGACAGAGCATGAATATACAGGTATATTCAGACTGACAATATGAGAAAAATGTGTTGTTTGAACATTAAAGCATATAAACATGTTCTAGTAGAAACCCAAAATACAAGTATGAACCTGAAGATGAGCATGATATGTCCCCTTTAAGATAAGTTAATTTGTTACACAAGTTAAGTAGCCAACGTAAAAATATTCAATGTTGACTTTTTGTTTCACACGAGACACAAACAGCAGACTTTCTCGCTCTTTATACTGCTGGACATCACATGACTTCTAGAGTAGTTGCTCTGAGCATTAAATATTTGGTTTACATTGGAGTTAGTTGAAAGCCCGGTGCGTCTCAGACAGACACTAAAGGGTGCCTGGTGCGTCGGTATCAGGTCGCCGAGGGCCGTCGGAGACTGGGCTGCATTTAACAAGGCAGCCATGGCAGAAGCTGTCACACACCTGTGCACATGCAGACAAACACACATAACTGTTATTCCTGCTGTCAGCCCTTGGGTATAGCTGGCTAACACACACACACACACACACACACACACACACACACACACACACACACACACACACACACACACACACACACACACATTCAAACACACACATTTTTGCACTTTGCCACGCGACACGTTCCCTGTATGTCCCTAGGGTTACTGGAGACTTTCTATCACAAGAAAGGATTTGCTTCACACCTGTCAGTGTGTGTTGTGTGTGTGTGTGTGGTGGCTAAGCAGCGTCAAGACTTCCCACAATTCCCTGATGTCATTTGTCAGGTGTTGGAGGAGCTTGAAATATAGATTAGTGAGCACACATTGCATGAATTCAATTAAATAAAACCTTCATTAGGTTAAGAGAAAAAGCTGGTTCCACGTGCCAGTGTTTCTTCTGTCTTTGTGTCTGATTGTAGCTGTTTGGATGTGAATAACATGAAAGCGGTTGTGTTTGCTAACCTGCAGGCTCAGGGAGGTTCAGGGAAATCATATATTTCTCCATCCTCCACAGCCCCCCTGTCGCCAATTCATCTTCCTCCCCTTCAATTCCTCAGAGTGCACACTTGCAATCCTTAAGCCATCCTCTGGCCCTCTTTCTTTCCGTACTGCATCCTTCCATTGCATCCTATTCATCTATTCCCCTGCTGTCTCCTCTCTTTTGCCCCTTATTCCCTCCATCATTTTCTTCCATCCCTTGCCACTTCCTCTTCTTTTCAACCTCTGCTCATTCATTCATCTTCTCCTCTCCCTGGATCCCCTCTCTCATCCTTCTTCCATCGTTTTTTTATCCATGCTCTTTGCCTCTCTCTCCCTCTTTTTCTTCCTTCTCTGTCTCCTTCTCCCTCTTCTTCTCCTCTTCTTCCTTTACTTGCTCTCTCGCTCTGTATGCTTCCCACCTCTCCTCTGAACTCTTAAGGAAGGATCCTTCAGTATGACTGTGTCTGATACAGTTGCTACACACACACTCACCGTCTCTGGATAGTCTTCCCTTTGAAGGCGTTGTGCTTTGGGGATTTGTCTGTTCCACTGCTTTTTGACAGTTTGACACACACACACACACACACACACACACACACACACACTTTGACTACCATATATGCTGCCAAGCAGTTTACCAGCTAAAATACTCTTTCACTTGTCAGTTTATCAACTTCACAACTCCTTCAACGTCCCTACTTCATTCTCTCTCTCTCACACGCACACGCTCTCGCGCACGCACGCACGCACGCACGCACGCACGCACGCACGCACGCACGCACACGCACACACTCATTAAAGTGTGTATGGCTCTATGGAGGGTTACAGGGTTTCAATTCCCAGTGAAAGTGCCAACCAGACAGTATGTAACACTCCCTCCAGCGATGTGAAGCTGTGATATAAAAACTCCATTAAGCAGCTTAAGTGAGCCCATTAATCACAGGTGCTTAACCTTCGATCATGTCACTCACACACGCGTTCTCATTCACAGATTTATTGGTTCCAGGCCACTTCCGTCTTGGTACACCGTACAGTGTCATTAGCCTTTCGATTGATTCCCTCGTTACAGCCGAGTGTGTTTGTCTGCAATTAAGAATATTCCAAAAGAAGAAAGCAGCGTGGAGTCGAGGTGATCTGTGGAGTCGAGGTGATCTGTGGGTCAGTTGTTCCAAAAACCCGGATTTACTCAAAGTGGCTAAATAGTGTTGAGCAAAGCATTGGCAGGTAATCTACCATGTCACACTGTTTCTGTTGGATTCATGGTGGGTTTCAACGATGGGATGTTTTGGAGGAACAGACGGAGACCCCCCTTCTGTACCTGACATAAAATGCGTCTGGTATTAGGGCTGGGTATTATTGCAGTATATATCGTCAAAAAGATATAAAAGTCTATCATATATATTTTTCAATATCGTTTCTGTCGCAAATTAGGCTAGGCTTATATTTATTTTTTCTCTATAATTTCACTTAAAACTGTAAAAATGTTCATCTTGCACTTGTTCTTAAAATGAGTAAAATATATATATATATATATACTGGAAAAACAAAGTTTGGAAACTTGTGTTTGGTGGATTATTTCTCTGTTGTTACAATGCTAATGGTCATTGTATTTTACATCGTTGGAAAGCCTGTTTATTTACCTTCACAATGATGTCCAACATGTAAGGATCATGCATTTGTGGGATGAGCAGCACAGCTGATTATGTGGGTAGCGCCCAGTAGCGGTGGAAGATCCATACGCAGCCACAACAGCCTGGCACCTCCTCCTCATGCTGGTCACCAACCTGGTCACACGTTGCTGTGGGATGGCGCTCCATTCCTCAACCAGGATTGGTTGCAGGTCAGCCAGCGTGGTTGTGTTGGTCACTCTAACACGTACAGCACGCCCAAGCTGATCCAGTTCCATTCTCTCTACTCCCACATTGTGGAGGTAGTCTGTGATAAGCCTGGCTCTGTGGGGGCGAGCATTGTCATCTTGGAGGATGAAGTTAGGCCCCAGATTGTGGAGATATGGGATCAACACTGGCTGCAGAATCTCATCCCGATATCTCACTGCATTGAGATGGCCTTCAATGATGACAAGCCTTGTTTTGCCAGTGAGAGAGATGCCCCCCACACCATGACACTGCCCCCATCAAAAGCTGTTACTCCATCGGTGCAACAATCAGCATAGCGTTCTCCACGTCGTCTCCATACTTTGACCCTGCCATCCAACTTTCACAGACAGAACCTGGACTCATCACTGAACATGACATTCCCCCACATGTTCAGGTTCCATTGTCTGTGTTGTCGACACCAGCGCAAACGGGCCTGACGGTGAAGGGCAGTCATTGCAGGCTTCCTGGTAGCCTTATGAGAATACGCTGTTTACCACTGGAAGAGCATTTTGGCAAATCTTTCTTGTGCGCTACCCACATAATCAGCTGTGCTGCTCATCCCACAAATGCATGATCCTTACAAGTTGTACATCATTGCGAAGGTAAATAAACAGGCTTTCCAACGATGTAAAATATAATGACCATTAGTATTGTAACAACAGAGAAATAATCCACCAAACACAAGTTTCCGAACTTTGTTTTTCCAGTATATATTCCTACAGGAGTATACAAAAATAAGCTTTACCAAGGGGTTATTCAGATAGACTATTTATTGAACTACCAGAAAACATTCTATATTGTGATATAGATTGTTATCGAGAAATAAAGTGACTTATATCGTGGTGATAGAAGCTTTTGGCCAGATCGCACAGCCCTAGCTCGTATCCAGATTGTATCTAGATATGATTTAACCTGATTATATTTTTCTCTTTATGTGTCCACATTGAGATCCAATCACTCTGTCCATCTCAACCAACCGAATGGGTCGAGTGAGCGATTACGAATTTCTGCCCACTACTTATGCGTGGGTCAGGGTTTTTTAATACCCGCACCCACCTAACCTGTGATGAGAGCCCAGCCTGATCGCACTAAATGGCGCATGAATGACACGGTCATTTGCAAGTCATTTCACGTGCAGGAAGAACTCCGTTCTTGCCTTTGGCGTGTCATTTATAAGCCTTGTAGTTATTTTATTGACTGCAATGTAAACACATCCATGTTAATATGCTACGCTAGTAACATCAAATAAAAAGTGAGACAAAACAAACATAGGATTTTCAACCAGGAGACCAGTGTTCCAGACCGTTGTTCGTGTTCGTGTCCCAAAGTGTGGTGAGTTATTTTGAAGTTATGTCAGTGACGTTTGTTACGTGTTTTTTTAGAGACATTTGTGACATGTTTTCTGTACTTCTGCTATGTTGTTTTCGTATGTATTTTACTTAGTTTACGTATTTATTATAAGCCCTACCATGACGTTTTCCCTAAACTTAAGTGAGTGGTTTTGTTGCCTCAACCTAAATGCGTCTGTTACCGTAGTTTTGTTGCGTGGCGTATAATTGACACTTGAAAAGAGGCGTACAAATGACACGCAAAAATGCGTGCTCATGACACGTGGAATGTCCTTGTAATATTGTGCTACTTATACGCCTTCCTATGAGACCAGGTTGGAGAGCCAATCTTCATCACTGTACATTGCTTTGGCATCTTTTGACCCGCCTGCCCAAACCCAGGATATTTTCTAAACTTAACCAAACGTCTTGGTCGACCCGTGCATCTCTGCCGCCCACGTAGTTGTTGTACGTGGTTTGAAAATGCAATGTGTCCCTGGATGTGGTTTGGTCTATCGGACCACAACCCGTCCTCAGTGCGTTTTGGGTGCATTTACACCTCTAAGTTGTGGTCGAGCACTATCCCATTGCAATCCAATCACCTAAAACACATTTTAATGTCAGGTGTAGCCTGAAGGAAGAAGAGCTGTAGCTTTGTGCTCTTCTTTAAAACAACTCTGATCAGTCATGGATGCAACTGATGCAACAGTCCAGCTGGTGATTATTAAACTTTAACGTGACGCACAGTGCTGCTTCAGTTTCTCTGCTCCTGTGGAGAGTTTCTCCTCAAACTTCCCCACTTGACTGATTTGATTGCTTTCCTCGACTTTTCCCAACTAGTAAAAAGTCTGAACTTTTCCCCAACATTGCGATGTGTTGAATGCACAATTTGATTGATCAATTGCTGTCATCTCCTGAGCTGATTCTGACAGATCCCTACGCATTTTATGTAATTATGAATTTCTTGTGCTTAATTTTAACCACAAGAAACATCAGCAGAGGCGGCCTTTATTTCAGCCTCAGCTATTGTTTAGAAAAAAACAATGAAATGTTATTCTGTGCTTCAGCTTGACTTATTTCTGCTTCAGATAGTTATTTCTCCTAAGATACAGTTCAAGTCTTACAAAACTGAATGTCTGAATTAACTTGTTGCATAAGGAAAAAATGCATCTGTCTTCAAGCTGCATTACATGTCAGTAAATGTATGCTCATGTCAAGGGAGATCTGGGTCTCTCTGCTTCTTCTACAATCAATATCTTCATGTATGATTGCTGAATCGTGGTGAAAATATCTGCGGACGCTAAATCCAGCTGTTAAACTCGGAATTTGTAATTGCTAAAAAAAAAAAAAAAAAAAGTTGTAGCTGCAACACATCATACATTTTCCGAGCCAAGATGTAAAAGCACACCATAATAAAACAAAAACAGAACGGACCAAATGACATGTTTCACATCGCCAGTGGCTGAGCTTTAGAGTGGATTTCCCACTCAATCCACTGTTGTTCATGTTGAGCTGCCAAAGTTTTGTTGCTGCAACAGGGAATTGCAGGAAAAGGGCATTTGTGTTCAGGCAACCATACGTGGATAAAGTTTTAATAAGGCTAAAACCCCAAGATTAGCATGCAGCAGTGCAATCGTTTAAGCTTGAATGTTGGATTAAGGGGTTTTCTTGCTATCTATCTATAGTCTGCCTTGTCTTAAACATCTAAGAAACAGCTTGAAACTCTTTGAAATGTTTCTTTTTTCAAGGATTGATTGAGTGTGCCCAGCAAAGCAGAGCCGGCTAATATTCCCCAAGTCAAATCCCCTCTACATCTGGCCCCCAGCCAGACCAAAGCAAACGCTCAGACGGTGTCTGGAAGGGCTTAGGAAGATTTCAGCTCTGCTTTAGATCTCCAGCAGTCTGCTACACAAGGTTATGTCTTTTGCTTTGTGATGCGTGAAGACAAAAGGGATATCCTCTTGTAACTGCCTGACTGGTGTTTATATGGCGAGAATTACAAACTCAAAACACAAACAAAGAATAGATTTTTATTTGTCTTTTGAGGTTATTTCAATTGATTAATTATTCATAGAATGGTTACAGTCTGGAAATATTCATCTGCCACTGATATAAAAATGTGTTTTGAATACGTATTTGTTGTTTTGCACATTAATAATTGTACTGTGCAACACATGAACACATTACACACACACACACACACACACACACACACACACACACACACACACACTGCAGTAGCATAGGACTATTTTCCACCAGTCAATATAAAAAAAGCCACCCGTTTTGACTGTTATCAGGCCATTAAATAGGTGTTATCGATCGCTATAAGCATCATAGATGTGGGTCGGTAGGGGCCTACTACGTTGAAGAACTGAGAGTGAAACTTAAAAGCGTTAACTTACTTAACACATTGTAAAACTGAATGAAACGTTTTGAACATAAACAAAAAGGCTTCTTTAGGTTTAGGCAAACAAAACCACTTAGTTAAGTTAAGGGAAAAACATCCTGTCGAGTTCTTTTATACCTCCTCTCTTCCATGTGAATAGATTATAAAACCTACTACCTTGTGTAGTAGGCCCCTAATGACCCATATCTATGGTGCTTGTAGTGACCAATAATGCCTATTAAAAAGACTGATAACAGTCTAATCGGCTGAAATAAAACACTATACATACACTATAAACTCCTGTCATTGTAATTAATAAACTAAATTGCCTTTTTTTCTCCATGTTCCACTAGCTTGCTAATCAGCACCGCACTGCATTGCGCTCATACAGTGGTCCCACGGTGGTGGGACCGCATTGTCGTGGAAGCATAACGCCCACCGTCCTAGTATACATCGGCTGCACATATACAGACGTAGGCAAAATCGTTGGTAACCTTCCGTTAAAGAAAGAAAAACCCACAAAGGTCACTGAAATAACTTGAAACTGAGAAAAGTAATAATAAATAAAAATGTATTGAAAATTAACTAATGAAAATGAGACATTGCTTTTGAATTTTGGTTCAACAGAATCATTTTAAAAAACAAACTAATGAAACTGGCCTGGACAAAAATGATGGTACTCTTAACTTAATATTTAGTTGCACAACCTTTTGAGGCAATCACTGCAAACAAGTGATTTCTGTAACTCTCAACGAGACTTCTGCACCTGTCGACAGGTATTTTGGCCCACTCCTCGTGAGCAAACTGCTCCAGCTGTCTCAGGTTTGAAGGGTTCCTTCTCCAGACTGCATGTTTCAGCTCCTTCCACAGATGTTCAATAGGATTTAGATCAGGGCTCATAGAAGGCCACTTCATAACAGTACAATGTTTAGTTCTTAGCCATTCTTGGGTGTTTTTAGCTGTGTTTTGGGTCATTATCCTGTTTGAGGACCCATGACCTGCAACTGAGACCAAGCTTTCTGACACTGGGCAGCACATTTCGCTCCAGAATGCCTTGATAGTCTTCAGATTTCATTGTACCCTGCACAGATTCAAGACACCCTGTGCCAGATGCAGCAAAGCAGCCCCATAACATAACCGAGCCTCCTCCATGTTTCACATTAGGTACAGTGTTCTTTTCTTTGGATGCTTCATCTCTTCGTCTGTGAACATAGAGCTGATGTGACTTGCCAAAAAGCTCCAGTTTTGTCTCATCTGTCCAAAGGACATTCTCCCAGAAGCTTTGTGGCTTGTCAATATGCATTTTGGCAAATTCCAGTCTCGCTTTTTTATGATTTGGTGTCCTCCTGGGTCGTCTTCCATTAAGTCCACTTTGGCTCAAACAGTGACGGATGGTGCGATCGGACACTGATGTACCTTGACCTTGGAGTTCACCTCTAATCTCTTTGGAAGTTGTTCTGGGCTCTTTGATTACCATTCGTATTATCCGTCTCTTTGATTTGTCATCAATTTTCCTCTTGCGGCCACGTCCAGGGAGGTTGGCTACAGTCCCATGGACCTTAAACTTCTGAATAATATGAGCAGCTGTAGTCACAGGAACATCAGGCTGCTTGGAGATGGTCTTATAGCCTTTACCTTTAACATGAAGGTCTATAATGTTCTTTCTAATCTCCTGAGACAACTCTCTCCTTAGCTTTCTGTGGTCCATGTTCAGTGTGGTACACACCATGATACCAAACAGCACAGTGACTACTTTTCACCCTTTAAATAGGCAGACTGACTGATTACAAGTTTGAAGATACCTGTGATGCTATTTACAGGACACACCTTAGTTTAATATGTCCCTATGGTCAAATTATTTTCAATCTTTTCTAGGGCTACCATAATTTTTGTCTAGGCCAGTTTCATCAGTTTGTTTTTTAAAATGATTCTGTTGAACCACAATTCAAAAGCAACAGCTGATTTTCATTAGTTCATTTTCAGTAAATTTTTATTTATTATTACTTTTGTCAGTTTCAAGTTATTTCAGTGACCATTGTGGGTTTTTCTCTCTTTAACAGAAGGTTACCAACAACTTTGCCTACGTCTGTACATGGAGAAGAAGGATAATATTAAAATGAAAAACAAATCACAAGGACAAAAGTAATAAGACAACAAAAAGACAAAGAAAAGTATATATGTGCAATTTGTTTTTCCACCGCAAATCAAAGTGTCATTACTATTTTGAAATTACAAAAAGACATAAGGGCAATCAATGAAAGAGAGAGCAAACAACAGATGGTGAGAGAAAAGAGAATGGCTGTGAGAGAATGCCAGGGGCAATAAATCAAAGAAATGGACAATAAGTAACAGAAAATAAAAAGAAATTGAGACAGACAGATGAAACTAAACATCAGCCAAGGTCTCCTCAAAGTAGCATCGCTCTAACAGCGAGTGAATCAGCCACTCGGAACGAAGACCTCAACACAGATTACTATTTATCAAGAAGAGAAAAGATTCTCGGTGGTAGATAAGTGTGAGTACTGTAGTGGTGGAAATGAACCGAGTATATGTACCCAAGTACAGCTGAGTTCCATTTTGAGATACTTAATTTGATATGTTCATATTAGATATAATCTATTCCTGCCATTCATTTGACTTTAGCTGCTAGTGACTTTACAGATTCAGATTATACAAACAAAACATGACAAATTTAGATTAGGTTAATTAGGTTAGCTTAAAGTGAGCAAACAACCCAACAGTAATAGCTTAAAATCCACCAGCTACAACATTAAAAGGTTGCTTATAACTCTGTAAGTGCTGCTGTACATTTTGTCAGTAATAATAAAATACTTTGACTTTAAACCTGCAATAACTGTTTGTTTTTTGGCCACTTTAGAGCAGCGGAAACCAGCTGTGAACACATCAACATATCATCACCTTATAAAAGTGTTATTGCTAAACTGTAGCCGATTTACACACCCAATAGACACACAGCAACGTCAGCATCCATGTTGAGTAGGGGTGTAACGGACCACAGTTAATCCGTACGACCGTGCTAAAGCTATTACAAACTCTATTGGGATGTTTATCGCTGCAGACATGAGGCCATACTCTGAAAACAAAGGATTTAAAAATACGTTGAAATTGCTTGAGCAACGCTACCAAATCCCCTCGCGCACCCACTTCAGTATGAAGATCGTGCCAGATCTTTATGAACAGGAAGCACTAAAAATCGTGGATGAATTATCCAAGGCATCCTGTGACTGCTCACCACATCACAGCAGACTGGGAGATGCAAAGTCCAGTGCTCCAGACACGCCCCCTCTGTGAGAGTCCCTGAGGTTCTGATAGGAGCAGCAGCAGAGTGGAAGCTAGAGAGGCCCAACAGCAATATCCCAGTCAACACAGATAATGCCAGGACATGTTAAATGCTCCACTATGTTCACCAGCTAGTCGCTTACTTTGCCCATACATGAATCCAGGAAAGTACCGGAAGTAAACAAGTCGCCATTACTGCAGTGGCGTCTTTCTTACGGTGACCAGACGTCCCGGGACAGTCCCGGTTTCAAGCTGACATGTCCCGAGTCCAGACACATATCTGTAAAACACTCAAATGTCCCAGTTTTCAACAGTCACTAACAAATTGTCAAGGTTTCACTACAATTAAAATAACAATATTATACTTACATAGACGTTTATCATGTTCCACTCATTAATTCATTTGTGCGTATGAGATAAGTATACAGAGAGCCAGCACAGTGCACCGCTGCAGTCTCTATAGAGAGTGATGTTACGCGCAGTCAAGCCACTATTACGCACGAACACAACAGATATCCGCTGGTTACATTTAGTGTAGTTTTGAACCACAGAACCCTCCGTGCTTATGTGCACATCAAACGTGTCGTTTTGAATAATTATTCTACACAGTTCCTTCTGTGCATCAACAGTCATTTCACTCCTCTTATAACTCCCTCAGGACCGGCCGTTCCGTCTTTCAGCCAGACGATGTCTCCATCCTGGACAAAATGTCCTCTGAGCTCCACAATTTTAATGATAATAGCCTGAGACGAAACAAGTACAAAAATAATGTATGTAGGTCCAGACGACAATACGTTTCCTCTGAGGGAAACTCTCTACAAGACTCCCAGACTGTCAGTGTGTCATGACGGAGATAGCCGTGTGATTTAAGAGGGAGAATGTAGTGAATGTGATAAGTCATGATTGTCACAGCCTCTAATACCCCCCCACTCCCTATAATAACGCCTTCTTTCTGATCCCACTCCGTGCTCAAATGCGCCACTGGTTCGCCAAATTCGCCATCCTGAGAAAACGCCTATGGTGCGTGCATATTAGCGTGTGCCCATGCGCGCGTGGATGCGCACATGCATGAACATGCGGTACACTTAAGTGTCCCTGTATGGGGGTTTGAAAATATGGTCACCCTAGTCTTTCTTCAAGAAGTGTCCTCCTAAGAAGTGTACAGTTTTGTACTTGTATCTTTACTTTCTATGTAGCGTTTCTTTTGACAACGACATCTAGGAGTTCAGGAAGAACCTGAGCAGTTCTCAGCTGCCTAACGTGGTGAAACATGTAACGTCAGCTAAGTTAATGCTGCTTGACGTTAGCTAACAGCTTTACTGGGTCAAAGACACTGTCTAGGGGCTGCGGTGGTCCCGCAGAATGAATTAATCAATCAACTTACTGTGCCATTATTGTGAAATATAGAATTAGTTGCTCTAACTAGGGCAATCTAATGACCACAAAGTAAACAGAATTTGGTCGCCATCACAAACAGAACACGTACAAAGTGTCTGCTAACAGTGTTAACTGGTGACTCTCAGCCAATTGCGTCGTGGTTGCGCTCAGTGACGGCAGCTGTGTCCTCGTAAAAACCTTCAATTTGACTTTAATCCATTTTAAATACATACTCATCTGTGTTTATTATCAATGCCAACCATTTATGTAAGACGCCTTTTGGCTGAAAGTCTCCAATTAGTACTGTTAGCAAACAGTGGAGTCACTGCAACTAGATGACCACAGAGCGTTTGCCAGATTTGTCTATTCCTCGCTAGGTACCGGGCAGGTAGCATGTTTTCATTAAAAAATGCCACTTCCAAACTGAGTGTAAGTTAGTTAAAGTATCTTAGAAAGTCAGCTAATAGATAGCTAAAGGCTGCTAAAGGTAGCTAGGTTGAACTTGGGAAGGTCAAGTGGGCTAATTAGCTAAGAGTCCAGCAAGGGTATAATGATACATTACATTCAATTATGGACTGATCTGTGAATACTAAATGATTTCAGAGGCTATGAGTGAAAAAAGAATGTCATCTTTCTTTATTTTTTGTTTGTTTGACTGCAGAACTTTTCCATAATGTAATTGTATTAGCATGACTCCAGGCCTATCCATTTTTGGTGTTAAACTTTCCCCAGACCTCCATGAACTTGGTGAGGTGTCTGTAAATATGAGATTAGAATGAATGAGATGGAGGCAGGAAGAGTATATGAGAAAGGTCTTATCTGCCTTGGATCCATAATGAACTGCCAGTCAAACAGTTTTGGTGGTATAGTGATGTCTTTCTCTGTTAGTGGACTCTGAATGTCTAATGGCAGTGGTCTAATTATCATGGCAGTCAATGCACAGTGACACTTCCTCTATTTATTCAGTAATTACCGCTGCAGGTAAAAACTATATTGGTAAGATACAACATCCGTTTACAGCAGCACAAGAAAAGTCGGTTCAATCGCAATGATATGGTTTGGTGTTAGGAAGTAGAAGAATAAAGATTTATTGATTTCAAATTGACACATACAAGCCTTTAGCTTTCTCTGTCATTGATTTTTCTCTCAACCTTTCCTCTCAACGTCATCTGACTTCTCCGAGCTAGCTCCTCGGTCTCTACCCTTTGTACCTTATTCCCTTACTTCCCCTGTCCTGTACCAATATATGAATCCTAACCTGCCGCCTGTGAGGGAATAAGACACCAGGTGTCAAATGCCGGCCGGCTGAATCATTCTTTTCATTCCCACCACTCTGGGATTGTCCACTTTAGCTCGCCCGCAGGCACACACAGCTCAGGAGGAGGAGGAAGGGAAAAGAAATGGGTCTACTCTTTGTCAGATTGTTATTCGCACTCGTTTGTCTTCCCCTAACGAAATTATCTGTCCGATCCTATCAGTTCCTATCAGTTTACCCCATCCTACTGCTGCCTATGTGCTGCTGTATTACACTGGATAACAACAACAGAGTCAGACCCCAATTACTGGCTGATTGAAAGCCACTGCACTCAATATAAACTAGATTAAAACCTGCAAGGAGTTTTGATGTGTTGACATTTAGTTTGAAAACAGTCAAAAATAATTCACGTATTGGGTGAAAATAAATGAGTCTTGGCAATATTGACGTACGCTCTCAGCTATTTCCTTTTAAAATGAATTGTGTGGCTCAGGCATTGGAGCGGTTTAGCTAAACCGCAGCAAGAGGGCTTCACTTTGAGTTGACAGATAGCTGCATGCCAGAAGAAGTAGGCACGCATTTCCTTAAAACTTACAGTATGCTATACGTTTAAGTACATCTAGACGGAAGTAAGTCGATTATTTTTGACTTCCACAAAAGAATGGTAAAGAATTTCTACACAATTCCCACATTTCTTAGCTTCCTTAAGGGCTCACATGACATCTCATCTGCAGCTTTGTGGCTGCAACAATAAACAACAAACTTTGACCAATGCAGCTGCAAAACTTTAAGATGTTTCTCTTATTAAACCATCCATCAGATGGGGGTCAGATAAGGCTTCAGTAGAATCCATATTTCTTTCTCTCTCTGGCATCCTTCAGTCTACGTCATAACCAATGTCTGACTAATGTATTGAGACTTTACAACATCCACATTCACATAGTTTACCTTCATCCAAAGAGCATGAAACCAGAACAAAATCCCTACTTGTAAATAAACGTATTAATCTGAAAACTAGACAAAAGAAATTCTGACCTATAACAAGCAAACTAAATATGTATTGTTCAACAAGACTGAGGGTTTCTTTGTCCCTGTATATCTTTGGTTATACTTTCCTCAAGTACGGTCGCACGGACATGAGCTGACGTGGACTCGCATTGAGGAAACGTTTGGGTCTTTTATACTCCGTGTGGGTTTCTCCTCGTGGCAGAAAAGCATTCTCAAATTCTCTTTTTTCTCCATAAATCGCGTCCATGTAGTTGGAAAATGTTGGATGTGCACTGACACTCGCAACCCCCGCAGATGGGTCATGCATAAATCATGCTTTAGGCTCAAAATGGTAATGCTAACATGCTGATGCTTAGCAGATAATAATGTTTATGGTGTTCACCATCTTAGTTTTGCATAACATGTGCAACACAAAGTACAGCTGTGCTTGATGGGAATGACATTCGTTTTGTAGGTATTTGGTAATACATATGCTGATTTCTGAAATTCTGCTGGTTCTGATGGACCAGTATCCATCCAGTAGTTATTGAGAGAGTTCAGTCTGACAGACAGTTTCATCCTTGGAGCTAAAATATAAAAACGCCACCAACAACCTCACACTCACCGCCAACACACACACACACGGTCTGTCGAGCACGAAGCCTCCGGCAATGCTAGAGCTGCTAACGTAGCACAAATACACACACTGTTTGTTGGACACTCGCTAAAGTTACTCCGGGCAGACACACAGCTGACAACCTGCTAAACTAAACTAAATGTGCGGGGGAGATTTTTACTGGGAAAGTGGCTGCATGTCCGCGACACTACACGCAGCATCGTAGCTGCTAAGTTAACGCTCCCGGACGGTTAACTGGGGCCTCCCGTCAACCAATATCTGTTGCGGTTAATAATCGGTTAACAAGGGTCGCTTATCGGTTAAGAACATTTTTCAAAATGAGCATCCCTATTCTGTACCCTGGCCTGCTCCACATCCCTTCATGGGATCTTCAGCTACTCCCTTCACCACCACCACCAGTGTCTAGACTCCAGGGGGGGAATGTATCCTAATCTCATCACGGCATCACTACCCCCTTTGATATACTACGTCACGGTGGAGTCTGATCGCCAAAGACTGTGCACTATTCTTTTATCATTCATCATATAATAAATGATTGTTCTTTTGATACGGGGTCTCTCCTGATTGAATGACTATTTGCCTCCATACAGTAACTACAACAGTATGCGATATGTCTGAAATGGTCCATGTTAACTTCAGAGCTTCCCATATTATAGGGATTGACGGGGCCAGAGGGACGTCAGGGTACAAAACGTCAATATACTAAGTAACACTGTCTGGGACTATTGAGGAGTCATATCAGCAGTCTCCTGGTTGGTTCTGAACCCCAGTCCTGGTGCCAAGTTCCCACAATGCTCCTCTGGGCGCCGCTCGCTCGGCCTTTGCCACTGACATGCACACATTTGTGCGTGGGTGATTGTGCGTGGATGTTTGTGCGTGTGCTGATGGTTGATGTATCTGTCTTCCTGTAGTGTAGATGACCATATGACCAGTCCAGTGTAATTGTTCATGATGTCATCCTCCGGCCACGGCAGACTAATATTACCCCCCCCCACCCCCCGCACACACGCACACACACACCCACACACACACTCTGGGAAGTGCTAGCCTGTTGGATTCACCCTGTCAAACAGGAGCACGAGGTTCAACTGGGCTTTTGGTGTGCACGTGTGTGTGGGTTTATGTCCACATGAACACCATCTTTGTGTGTGTGTATTCATGTGTATGTGTCGCAGCAGGCTGACTGTGTGAACAGATGCCTGCTGCCCCCCCCCACACACACACACTTTAACTGTGAAGGTGCCACTGGTGCATATATGTGTGGGAACACAAACACACACACTCTCTCACACACACACACACACACACACACACACACACACACACACACACAGCAATATAGGGACACACATTTTTACATTCAGCCAAAGAGAACAACAGAAAAGTTGGACTGACATCCAGCTGACGTTTCCCGGCATTCCAAACCTTCTGGGTGGTCTGTGTGTTTTCCAGTATTACTCATCTGTTGCTAGTGCTTCTAAATCCATCTTGAGGTGGATTTGAAGGAGCATTTCAGCTCAAAGATGTAGTCACACCAACATTTAAAACAACACAATCTATTTATTTCAGTACAATCAGTGGGTTCACTTACAGATGCCAAATAAATCCACCTGAATAGTTCACGACGAGTTCAACTTTGGTGAAAATTTTCGGTTCTGAAATGAAGCTGAAGAGCCTTAAACCTTCCTTATCTCTAACAGCCAGCAGGGGGCGACTCCTCTGGTTGTATAGAAGTCTATGAGAAAATGAGCCTACTTCTCTCTTGATTTATTACCTCAGTAAACATTGTAAACATGAGTTTATGGTCTCAGTCGCTAGTTTCAAGTCTTCTTCAATACAGCATGATGTTCATTTAGTAAATGATGGTCCCATTTAGAGTCAGATAGACCATAAAGCAGGGGATGCTTTAGGGCGGGGCTACCTCGTGATTGACAGGTCGCTACCACGGCGTTGTCCGGTCTGGGAGTTGTCCGTGTTGTCATCTTACAACTTTAACCCTTTCACAGCGTGTTTTCACTTCATCAAAGTTAATTGTAACATTTTTGGTCACCTAAAAATGTCTTATTCAGCGTTCGGCTGTACTTAGCTCCACCCTCTTGTGTCACTTCTAGTTGCAATAAACCAAGATGGCGACGGCCAAAATGCCGAACTCAAGGCTTCAAAACTTAGTTGTCTACTAACCAGTGGGTGATATCACGGTGACTACGTTCACTTCTTATATACAGCCTATATTTGACATGCATTTGCGCGGTCGACCAATAGCAAACCATCTTGACAGTGCTGACCTTTGAGGGAACAGGGAGCCTGACAGTCCAGACAGTAGCTGTGTTGTACCATCTATTTGTATATAACGACAGGAGGTGATGGTGCAAATATGTCCTTTGAATAAATTGTATGAAACTATTGTCCTGTTGGCGACCAGGAGAACTGACAGTGAGCAAGCTGAGAGAGTTCCTAGCTGGTTAGCATGTAAGCGATTAGCTCGCCACCTGCAGTAGTTCGCCAAATAGACCTGTGAGTCGTCACTACATCACCAAGGCTCTAGAAACAGATATTTTGCATGAGCAGAATGTCTTTTGGGACAGGTCTTGCAGAACCAAGTGTTGTTCTTTGGCTCACGTAAACAGTCAAGAGCAAATAATACAATTCTGTTTTTATCCTTTCCTCTTGACGTTATTTTCCACATTTATTTTCATTAGATACTCCAGCAAGCAGTTGACTCGTGATCTTTTAACAAAAACATATATGATGTATGATAGACAAATAAAAAACCAAGGGTAGGGTGACCAGGTGTCCCACTTTACGAGGGACTGCACAGGATTTGTATCCCTTGTCCCATACTAGAGCCACATTTTCATTGGCTCCAGTTTTCAAAAGTCAAACCACTGCAGGACAGATGCTTTTTAAAAATCTATCTTTTATCCAACGGCTGTGAAGAAAGCAGGAAGGCTGTCATCACGGGGCTGTGTTTGCTGTCAAACTGAGCACACATGGGTCATGTGCAGGTTAGTATTTCACCGTCTTTGCTACGCTACGCCAAACGGAGAAAATTGCGAGTCACCGCAAAGTCCCAAACTCTGTAGATTTAAGAGGAATATGATGAAAACTACCACCAAGAAAAGGAAGAACAGTTACAACAAAGACTGGGAAACTACTTAGATGTATTTATAACCCGGTGGAAGGAGATTCTCAGAGTTTTCTGTGGATTTTGCCAGTTATTTTTCAATTTCACATCGAGGGGGAATATAACATGAAGCGACACAGTTCACGTGAGTCTCACAAGAAACGTGCGTCTCAATAAGAGATGGATGCATTCCGGCATTAAAGCATAGAGATGTTACAAGATGAGGGGCAGAAGAGAAATGTTTATTACTGAAGTTAGATTAACATACTCTTTGTCCCACATTTGGTTTGTTGGGATCCGGTCACCCTAACCAAGGGTGCATGACTACTTACAAAGTTCTCAAAAAGGGAATGCACCACTAATTCCTTAAATTCATGTAATCCCTTTCCCATGGTTCTCCCTCAAATGTTTTCCCCTCATGCCAAAAATAAAGATGGAAGAGCTGCTGTAAATCCATGACAACTAATGTGGCTATTTCAGTTTGAATGTCAATTAGCAGCTTTTGTCAGCTATGAAAACGTCTGACATCGTCATCATTTGGCAATGATCGCTTTGAGGTGTGAGATTTGAAACAAACAACTATGGGCGTATTCACAGCTGCCTTGTTTAGTTGGGTTGAATGGAACCCTGGAGCGTTTACCCTCCTGGTGCGGTTCGTTTGGGCAGGTGTGAACACAGCAATCGCACTCGGGTGCAGCACCAAAACAAGCGAACCGAGACCTCCTTGAAGGGGTGGTCTCGGTTCGCTTCCAAACGAACTGCGGTACGGTTCGGTACGCTTCGTTTGTGGTGAGAGCTCCATCCGACCTCCATCCGGCCCAACTGGAGAAAGCATTGCGTCTTTTTGGATTAAACCAGCTCCGGTAGCGAGCTGTGCTGTGCACATCAACACCAGACACCAGACAACATTACTAGAAAGAGCTGACGCTTGCCCTCGCTATTCACATCAAAACAGGTGTAACGTCAGGCTGTGGTGAAGACCACGGGCAAACCTGATGGATCTTCGGAAATATTTTCGGCCGATGAGCATGTCACAGTTTAGAAGGGTTTATGCACGCCTCCTCCTCCGTACGTCTTGATATGAGCCTTCGGCGACTCCAGTGCATCAATACATTGTTTTCCAGTCGCAGCTGCGACAAACTGTATCGTTGAGCCTTGCGGGAAAAATTGCTACGAGGTAAAAAAAAGATGACCAGGGCCAAGATCAAGCCTCGTTGTTGTCCCTCCATTGTTGCGTTCTGGAAGTCTGCTCTTCTTTGTTTACTTCCGGGAGTTTTCCAGCATGGAAATTATGACCAATCAGAGAGCAGTTTCTTTGCGCACCAAACTTTTGGTCCGCTTGTAAATGCTGCCGTGTGAACACAAACCAAACTAGAGGCAACATTGTAACAATTTGGTCCCTGATTCAGACCAGAGCAAACCAACTACAGGTGTGAAAACGTCCTAAGAGAGATCCGCAGAGACCAAATCACCTCTGACCAAACGGCAACGGCAGGTGGATGAAAGAAAATGCCAAGAAATAACATATGGAATCTCATAACTACATGCCAACAGAAAGAATGTTGTCAGCCACTGTAGCAGTGTTTCCAACAGTGGAGTTCCTTTGTCTACAGTAAGATATCTCTCTTACTTCTTCACTTTCCGTCTACAGTGAAGCAGTCAGTCACCCACGCCTTGGTTCTCTCTGTGTGATTGTGTGTGTTTGTCCATCTGTCTAGGTGAGAAACACTTACTCACATTTGCTCTGCTCTGCTGTTGATAAGCACAGTCAAATCCACTCCCTCGCTCTAATCTGAGAGATTTAGGAATGTATTTGCTCTGTTCTCTTGCTGGAGGAAGACAAATGCACACAAACACACACAATATGTTGCTGCATACTTGGTCACAGAAGAATTAAGTCGTCAGCGTGCCGTATGACCTCCATCTTGGTTTGCGTCCAACACAGTCTTTCTTTCTCCCTCTCATACACACAAACACACACACTGTCAGATGTACAGTATTTACTAATGGCAGGGACACATGTTGTGCTTGTTGAGCTGGTTATAGTTATGGTAATAGTTATGGGATGAAGTCGGACCAACTTTGTTCTAGTTTGGGTCAGTTAGTGTTGACAGTTGGTCAACGATATATTCATTCAGCTTTTGGTGTTGAAGGATTCAGCAAGGATGATTTGTCTTCCGATCATTGTCCTGGTGAAGATTATTCTAAACATGTTTGATATTAACACCCAGAATCAGGACTGTCGACATAACATCTGCAAATGTGAAAAATAATGAAAAATTGTTGAAAAACGGCAAGCACTCTGTAAACTAGTCCGATCCATATAATGGAGTTCACCTCCAGCTTCCCCTTTTCCACGCTGATTGTACAAATATAGTATTAGGCAAATTTGTTTTGAAGAACATGTGAGAATGAATTAGTTTTGCGAGATATGGGGGGTTATTTATGATGCTACTTTAATTAATCACAACTTCCAGTATGTTGTTCTCTATATCTACTAGGGCTGTCAATCCATTAAAACATTTAATCGAGATTAATTGCATGATTGTCCATATTAATTGTTATTAAATGTGATCATAAAGTGGGCATGTCTGTAAAGGGGAGACTCGTAGGTACCCATAGAACCCATTTACATTCACATAACTGGAGGTCAGAGGTCAAGGGACCTCTTTGAAAATGACCATGCCAAGTTTAATGTGTTATTGATCGTCCTTCGTGACAAGCCAGTATGACATGGTTGGTACCAATGGGTTCATCAGGTTTTAAAAGTAGACTTAGCTTTAAAACTGAGCCCGCAACAACCTCCAAAAGATCGACTGCGTTGATGCATTAAAGAAATTAGTGGTGTTAAAACGAGTTGGCGTTATCGCGTTATCACATTAAAATAAAACAAATCTGTGTAGAGATGCAGCCACCTTGAACCCCCCCCCACCCACAGCTGGCCACCTGCCGGGTGAAAATAGTCCCCAACAAATGCCGTATTTACTCCTGTTGGAGTAACTTGTGATGGAATCTACAGTGGGCAGCTGTTTTAGGATTTCAATGAGTATGAATGAATATGTATTTGTGAATCCATAGAATTAGAATTAGGAGTAGAACGGACACTCCCATTCAAATCAACGTAGTAGGATGGTCAGACAGCTTTTGGCTTGTTTTCTGTAACCAGTGTGGCGTTGAAGCATGGTGGAATTAGTAATCTAGCTAGCTAGCGGACAGCTGGCTGGTTAGCTCCTGGGCTGGTTCCGCAGTACTAAGGTTGCTGCACTGATTACGGAAAATGAGCTGAAAAGTGGGCTGGTGGCCAGTGCAACGCAGGGTCTCTCCGCCACTTCTGAGAGGGACAAACTACCTAGCTAACTAGCCAGCCATCTGTTTCCAGGAGCTACGCCCGTTCTCTTCCCAGCGAGCTGCGACCACATTTACAGCCCCGTTGATGTGTGTCCTGTTGTCACCATAACAACTAACAACAATCACCATTTTCTTTTGTACTGGTCAAATTAGCACAGCATCCAGTTTAATGACCCCTTTACTCCTATTTGATTTCTCTGTGTAAATCATTTTAAAGATGTATGTCTCCAGGAGTAAAACTACTGTCGGGGCTGGGTGCAACAGAAAGGGAAGTCAGAAAGTACTGAGCGACGTCTTTTTATGGGATTGGATAGCAAAAATATCAAATATCACCAGCCTAAAGTCTAAAGTCTCTTCCTCGCCTAAGTGATATGAACAAAGAGCATCATCTGTCTCTTCTCTCCTCTTCACCTCTTTTCCACCTGTTCTCCTTTGATCTCCTCAAATATTCGCCCCAGCGGGGGGGAATACTTTAATACTGCCAGACATCGTCGCAGAAAATGATGATAAACGTAAACATTGTGAAAATAAATGACTTTGCATTAGTGCCTTGAATAGGTCTCAATCATCTTCTGTATTCCATTTACATTTCTTCCCCTCAGTCCTTTCATCACAGTGGTCGCCACTCTTCTTCTACTACTTCCTTTTTGGTTTGTCTCTCTTCACTCTGTCCTGCAGTGAGCACCAACACCAGCTCTTATTAGGACCCCTTTGATAGTGCTCCTCCTGTATTGATGGTCTCCATACCAGAGCAAATTGAAAAAGAGCCGGTATTAAAACGAAACAATGAATTTGACATGACGAGCAGCAAATACATGGATTTAAACATCTCTTATCGTGCGTGCTCATACCCACATTTGTTTCACTTTTTGCACTCTGGTTTGTTTTGGAGGATTAGCGTTATCTGTTGTTTGTCCCCGCGTTCCTACACCACCCACCTTCACACTGGAGAGGCAGATAACTTTATTAGCACTTTCACACGCCGTAATTGGATCCCGGCTTTTCACATTTGCCTTCAGCACAAACAAATCTGTGTCTCTGGATGAGTCAAAGTGAGCTGTAGGGCAGCGAGTGAATACATGACGGAGAGGTCAGTGATTTGTTGAAGGGTACTTCACTAACTCCTGAGCATTGCAGAGGACAAAATGACAGTTCATTTAAAAGGAGAAGTAATCAAATCACCATGACGAGCAGGTAGGCGCAGATTGGGTTTTGTGCCGTACAGCTGCCTTATGCTTTGAAATTCTCTGTGATATGACGACCTTTCCAAGAGTATTAGTGATTGAGTTACTCAAGGACTTTTGGGTTCCAGTTTTTTCTTATTCTTTTTCTTATTCTATTTTTCTTTTCTTATTCCTCAATCCGTCTTCAGTACTTTCATCGTACTTTTTCACATAATGTGCCATTGTTGTGTTGGATGTCTATTAGACAGCTATGCATTTGCCACTGCTATTAACTTTTATTTTAACATACATTGTACTTTCAGCTGTTCTCATGCATCAAATCAAATCAAATCAATTTATTTTTGTATAGCGTCAAATCACAACAGAAGTTATCTCAAGACGCTTTATATATAGAGCAGGTCTATGCATGTGAATGAATCGGCCCGGTCTCACCAAATGGCATATGAATGACATGGTATTTTATAAGTGCAATAACAACGCCTTTGTTGCTTTTGCCATGTCATGTAGTCTATACTGACTGCAATGCAAACTAGCTAGCTGCTCTGAGTGGTCATATTAGCATGGAATGCTAATTTAGCTGCACCCCTTACAGAAACTTGACATTTTGGGAAATACACTTTTTCCCTTTCTTACCGAGAGTTAGATGAGAAGATCAATACCACTCAACTGTCCATTAAATATCAAACTACAGCCAGCAGACAGTTAGCTTAACTTAGCATGAAGTACAGATTTGTACGGATTAAGCAAATCTGATATAACATGTCAATTAGTGAGGTTTAGGAGTGCTGGTAGGAAGAATGTGTTACTTTCCAACAGAGCCATGCTAGCTGTTTCCCCCCGTATCCAGTCTTTATGCTAAGCTAAGCTAACTGGCTGCTGGCTGAAGCCTTGTGTTCAACGGACAGATCTGAGAGTGGTATTGATCTTCTCATCTAACATTACAGATATTGGTCATGGTTAAAAAAACATTAACATAAATAAGCAACTCACATTCAGTCAGTAAGCGCTCTACATTTGCTGAGCGGTTCACACAAGAGAATCATCATTTCCCACGCCAAATGCAAGGCATTTTAGCAACATGTACTTCCAGCTATACAGCAGTAGTTCACTCTCTTCTGCTCGGTGCTGTCATGAGAGTTCCGCCCACCTCCTCCCCAGCTTCACCTGCTCGGATCTGCTTTAACGTTGCTATTAAAACTTTCTTGGGTTCCGGCAGGGCCAACCGCCTAAGATTCTCAAATTAAAGAGAGTGGACGACGGGATCATTTTAAGGGTGTTTATTGGCATCCAAACCATGGTTTCTGCAGTGCAAAAGAGTACATAAATCAAATTAGTAATATAAATTAAATACTAAATAACAAATGAACAATTACAAGCTGTGGTCAATAACTGGCTTGAAAACAAGGTGTTACAATTAACATAGGTCAAATAACAGGCTTACATTCGCAGGGACGCATGGCCAGAGGGTTGGATGATGCAGCAGATTGCTCTGCTGGTGCTGCTGTGGGCCTTATATAGTCTTTGAAGCCACACACCTGATTGCAGTTGCCAATCAGGAGGAGGGGAATGAATGGCCTCAGTGGATTGAGGCCACCTGTGTGTAATTGGCCAGCAGGCCGGGGGATGATTTGATGAGGTTATCCTGTCCATGGCAGAGGCTGCCATTTGACAATGCAAGAATTTACAACAGTTGCATAGTGAGGATGCCCTTATGATCACAGTGTATGCCAGTGCAGCAGCGAGCTCCATAAGCAGATGTATGTTCATCTGCATAAACCAAACTTTTCACATTGTCATAACCATTAATAACCATTTTTATGCAAAAGAACCAATTCTCCTGACTGAACCGCTATACCAGAGAATAAATGGGGCTGAACAAATATCAAACTGGGACATTAAATGGGAAAAAGATGGGAGAATAAAGTCAATAAAGAGTGATAACCTTTGGAGGAGAGTAACAGGGAGTGGCAGAGTGATTGGATGAAACGAAGGCAGCGAATAAAAATGAAACATTAAAGACAAATAAAGAAAGGGAGAAGTGAAGACGTGAGAGGTGGAGAGATGGATGTAGAGAAAGAGTGAATTAATGATGCAAAGTGATGGTCAGAGGGTGACAGGGAGAGAGACGGATGCTGGAAATAGTTGGATGATTAAAAGAAGCAGCCTGTTGTCCATAGTGTCCTTTCCCCGTTGGCTTCCACTGAATACATAGCCTTATATTTTATCATTACGCCACCAAGACAAATTCCGGTTTGTTTATTGTCCTCTGTGAGCAAAGTGACTCTAATTCTGCGTGTGATCAAAAAACAAAGAGATAGCGTGACAGTGGGAGCTGAGGGAGAGGAGGCAGAATGAGGCAACGAGAAGGCATAAAGCTCATGAATGAAGTGAGTAACGACAGCTGGGCCGAGGAACAACCGATCGAGGAGGGACGCTGCAAATGAAGGATGAGCGTGGGGAGGGAATAACAATGAAGCTATGATTCAAAGACGAGTGGATGGATAGGGGAGGGAATGAGCGGCTCGAGTGATGAAGGTGCGGACAGGCGGAGAGATAAATTGAGCGATGGACAGGTAGAGAAAGGAGAGGAGGCGTTGACGGATGAGGGAGAGGTGATGGAGACCGATGGAGAGACAAGGGTTGAGGGAACAAAAGTATAGAGTGGAATTTAATTTCTGGAACGCCTTTTAAAGAAATGAGTCTACTGAAAATCAACGTTTGGAGTATCACAAAATGTCACAGCTGGTGATTTATTAGCAAAGGAAGGTTGTTTGAAACAATGTCGGAGAATCAGGCACGAGTCTCTCCATGTTTCCTGATTTCTCCCTGTTTTCCAACTTGTTCACCTTCCACAGTATTGAAGGAAACAGCTGCTACTGTGCCCTTTGACCTCTCTCTATACATCTCTTAGGATAGCATGTTCAGAGCTCTGTATACACCAAACCTGTTACACAGCCTAATAAAAGATCTTCTCTTCATCCACCCCCCCGCAGAGACATAAAGGTGCGCTGTTTGCCTCTGCAGTCTTTTCTGAATAAACAAATGCAAATCAGCAGCTCAGACCTGCACCGTATTTAATTACTTTACTCTTTGGCTTCATCTCCGACTAAATCAAAGTGTCAGCTTAAAAGCAAGAATGTGGTGATTACTACTGTCTGCAGTACTGATGACCAATAAAGACATGGAGGAGGATGGACTTCATGAAGAAGTATGTTTATGGGTTCATCGATACTCTCTCTACGGGGAGTAATCAGCTTGAGGCGGAATTTCGATCGCAACGTTGTGTTTGTGTAAGCCAGTTCATTTATTTACAGCTTTAGAGCTCTAAAGGCACTGATGTAAAAATCACATTGTATGCTCCTGTACAAGCTCTCCTCATACAACGGCTCGTAGGATATCTTACAAAAATCGCTAATTTGTTGTGTTCTCCTGCGATGTCCAGTAGAGCTGTCAACATTTATTGTAAATATATATTGGTTAGGTCAAGCTAAACAAGGAATAGTTCAATTACAGCTGTAATGATGGCAGAAAACTCTGTCACAGAGAGAGTGATACCGGGTCCTAACAGCAAGCCATCATGTATGCACTTCTGTTACGCCAGGTAAACAAACCATGTACCTATCAGCTGTGAGCTCCAGATCAGACTGGAGACGTAACCACTTAAAAGATGGGTGAGTAGTACTCGCCATCTTCCAATGTTTGTATTGTTTAAACATGTTTTATACTGCGATTTACTGGAAATTACTCACAATATAGTAAACAGCAAGTAGGAAACTTCCAGCTGTTCCTCGTCCATTTCAGCTCTTTCAAAGCGAGCGATGTGAATAAATAGAAAGGGAAACCGATAAAAGTTCAGCTCAAAATGCCGCATAATGCACAAAAATAGATATTCCAATAGTTTGAACCTTTGTGTTTTTTAAGAGGGAATACTCAAACGTCATTTTTGCCCGATTATGACCCTAATGTCCAGCAACACAAGCAACTGTTCGTATGATACCTTACGAAAAGTTATTTTGTTAGTTCCGTGCACTTTCCTACGAATGTCCAGTAACACGAGCGATCAGTGCGCCTATGCAAGCCCCTGAAGTGTTAAGGCAACAAATCTACTTGGTTAGGTTTAGGAAAAGATTGTGGTTTGGGTTAAATTAACTATGGAAGTGGTGTTACTTTAGTATGGAAATTATGTGACACGTAAATCAACATTGACCTCTGGTTTCACACGGTACACAAACGGTAACAAAGTCTTCTGGGTGAAAGTCTAATGTTTGTTTGCAGTGAACTTTAATATTGGACGTGCTGTCATTTACGTCCATCAGAATCATCCAGTATCATCCAGAATTTGCATGCAGACGGGGATGTTTTACAGACATGTTTATAGAGTAGGTTTAAAAACAAAAAAATGATGAAAATGTGCCATTGCATGCCAAGACTACAGTGCGTAGGTTGGCTTGCCAACGTATCACTATTAGACCTGCTGACTTCGAGGAAGAGCTCCCACTTCTCTGCTGACTTTGTGCCAAGTAGAGTAGTACACAGCTGGTGTAGTTGCTGTTAGGGCCTAGATGGCATCTGACTGGACTGGGCAGCACTGCTGAAGGACGGTTCATAAAGTGTACCTACACAGATGCTCGGTTTGCACAAAGCACGAGCTCTGCTTGTTTGTGACCACTGAACTGTTGAAAATAACTCCGTATGCATTCATGCGTCTGATGCTTCCAGTTTCCGCCTTCGCTGTGTTGTGATGATTGATTGCAAACACTGAGATGAGTGACTTCCGCAGTGATCAGATGAAACTCGTCCAGCTGTGAAGTATTAAAAACAGGTTGGAGGCCTCTGTCCCCTGCAGATTGTCAGCAGCTGCTGTCGCCCACTGATGGAAATTAGAGCCTGACAGTCATGTCTGTTCCTAAGCTGCCTTCACATGATAAGAACATTACTACGGGCTCACCGTGAGGTAGGGCACAGAGCCTCACAGAGGCAAAGAGCAGTGCAGGAATAATACGCCATCAAAAAGTGAGCAAGGAACGCCATTCGCCATTTCTAACAGTTGCAGCTGTTATCTCATTGGTTGCTCATTGAAAGGTCAGTGACAACCAAGGTCAAAGTTGAAGCGCAGCGCTCGGTGGCAATTTCAAACGGTGGGTACACCAAGGGTAGTGCTTCCACCTAGTCGGGCAGCACGGCTCTCCCCATAGGAAAACAATGGCACAGCCAGCGCTAAGTGATGATTATGTTTGGATGGTTTTAGTGTTTGAATTTCAAACTTGATTGTGCAGCTTTTAGTTGGAATCCTGCTCTAAAATGTGGGCTAAAATATTACTAACTTTGAGTGTTAGTTAGTTTATTAACATTTTCACCCTCAAGTCTCCTGTTTGATTTGAACTAGGGCTGTCAAAGTTAATGGGATAATAACACATTAATGCAAACTTGTTTTAACGTCTCTAATTTCTTTAACGCATTTACGCAATCGATCTTTCTGAGGTTGTAAAGCTACAGTGAAGATCCTGGCATTATATGAAACTAGCCTAAACCTGATGAATCCATCGGTACCAACCATGTCATACTAGCTTGTCATGAAGGAGGTTAAATAACGCTCCTAAGTTTTGCTAAATTTTGGCGAGGAGGTCCCTTGACCTCTGACCTCCAGATCAGTGAATGTAAATGGGTTCTCTGGGTACCCACAAGTCTCCCCTTTACAGACATGCCCACTTTATGATAATCACATGCAGTTTGGGGCAAGTCATAGTCAAGTCAGCACACTGACACACTGACAGCTGTTGTTGCCTGTTGGGCTGCAGTTTGCCATGTTATGATTTACAATAATACATTTATACATACATTTGCATAAAGCAGCATATTTGTCCACTCCCATGTTGATAAGAGGATTAAATACTTGACTAATCTCCTTCATGGTACATTTTGAACGGATACAAAAATGTGTGATTTAATTGCGATTAATCACGATTAACTGTGGACAATCATGTGATTACTTGCGATTAAATATTTTAATCGATTGACAACCCTAATTTGAACATTTGTTCTGTTTCATTATAATAATGAGAATACATCAGATTTATATACAGTAGAGCTTTTAAAAGTTCTCAAGACGCTTTACATACTGTAGAATAAAATAAAGAGTAAAAAAGCAAGAAGAAACCTGTTTAACACAGACCAAAAGAATAAAATGAAAGAAAAGATTTGAATAAAATGGTATCAATTAGGAAATCAAATGGTGGGGCGGTTAGCTGGGGAAGGCAAGTCTGAAGAGGTTTTGAGGCCTTTTTGATGATGGCCATGTGGGCTCATTTCTGATGGGGTTTGGTAATGAGTTCCACAGAGAGGTGGGCGACGCCCCATCACCCCAGGTTCACTGCTTGGTCCTCATGTGTAGCCCCAACTCCTCCATCAGAATCTTTCAGTGTAACTGTAAGAGATGCTTCAGCTTCACCAGAGCTGACCAACCGCTGGAGGTAGGGAGATTAATGGAGAAGTGACAGGGTCAGGGTGAATATGATGAGGAGAGAGACTCAGGAGTCAATGAAGGAATGAATGATGGGCCGTGGAGGAGCCGGGGGGGAGCGAGAACTGAATGCACATGAGACGAGGAAGAGGAACAGGAACATGAGGAGATGACAGGAAAGATGAGGGAGATGAAGAAGAGGAGAGGTTTGGAGAGAGCAGTTCAGATGATAGAAGCAGAGAAGGTAAATGAGAGTTGGAAATAAACAGAAAAGAAGTTGTAAGAGTAGAGGTAAGTGAAAAGTGGAGTCACCGTCCACCTGTTTGAAAAATGAAAGAAAATTATGGACGGACTTTCTTCTGCATTTTAGTTTCCTGACAAATTATATCAAAGTACACAGAATTTGGAAGGAAACATACCTGTTGACAGACTGTAGGCAGGAAAAATAAGGGTGATTTAGTCGAAACGACTGGGGAACAGAAATAAACTGGAAGGAAATCAAGAGGAAGAGAAGAGGAGAAAGCCTGACAGCAAACAGAAAGAGACATGAGAGTAGCTGCTAAAAGGATCAACAAGAGACTCGAGGAATACCAGTGTAGTAAAAAATAAAGCAAAAGATATTAAAGGCTCCTCGTAGACCTAAATCACTGCATGCTGTTTTGGTATTTAGATATTCTCTGACTCATTTAGTCAATTTTTTATTCATGCCAGCACAGAGCGATGCTAGAGAGGAGGGGGGGAACTTCTGATGGTGGGTGCTGAGCTCTCCAGTTAGAGAATCAACGGAGGGGAACAAGTGTGACCTCTCACCTCGGCGTGTCGCCGCGGAGACGGCTGCAGCTTCTCGGACTGACAGAGCGTGAAGTCATCATCCCTCCTCATCCACTTAGTGAGTGTGTGTGTGTATGTGCGCTTTTGCAGATGACAGCGCTATCTCCGTCTCACTCTGCCTGTGTTTATATATCTATCTCTTTCTCCACCATATGGACGTCCCCGCTGTCTCCCTCTCATTCAAAGTCTAATGTGCTGTAGCGGACTAGCAGACTGCACTGGTGGCATGTGATGACGAGGAAGGAGGTGTGACACTGAGCCGCAGATTTATTTTTAATCTTTCTCTCTCAACATGATGTATGTAAACAACATATGGACATTAAGGTTGACTTTGGACGTAAAAATATGTTACTGAAACAAATCAAATTTGCATTATTTACAACTTCTCATCTCTCTTTCCAATTTCTGCTTTATCATTCATATCTCAATCTCTTTTTTCCCTTCATTTTTCTCTCCCTCTTACCATAACCCCCTCAACCATCCCCTCCTCCATCATCGAAATGAACAATAATGCCGTGTATGTATTGGTTATCATCACTGCTACAAGATAAATGGGTCTTTCCGTCCGTGTGAGCTGCTGTGCACGTGTCAGTAAGACCTGCGTACATGCACGAGCGATCATACAGGCAAACAGCAGGTTTCCCTGAGGTATTTTCAGTCATGCAAATCTCCATTGTTTGTTTAGCTCTGCATCACGCAATGCTGTGTATGAGACTGTAATGCACATGTGAGTTTGAGTCAGTGTGGCTTGTATGTGTGTGTACATACATTACATGGGATGGACAGAGGTAAAGAAGGTAGTTTGGTATGTCCCTTGTGTGTGTGTACATACAGTACATGGGATGGACAGAGGTACAGAAGGACGTTTGGTAGGTCCCCTGTGTGTGTGTGTACATACAGTACATGGGATGGACAGAGGTACAGAAGGACGTTTGGTAGGTCCCCTGTGTTTAGTTTAGTTTAGTTTATTAGTTTATTATATCGTGGACAATCCCAATTAATTGACTGTAGCAATAACAGTAAAAAGGGCAGCTTTAGCCGACATGGCTAATATCCAGCTGTAGTCCCCGGCCCGATGACAATAGGCACCACCCTAAAAAGAACAATACATTACAGCACATTGATTAAAAGGAAAGAGTTAAGACAGAGAAGAAACAAGATAGGTCAATAAAGATAAAAGAGAACAGTAAAACATCAGTACAATCATGCAGAGACAGAACATATAATCAAAACATACAATAAAACATCAGTACAATCACATCCAGGGATGCAGACAGACGTGTGTGTGTGTACATACAGTACATGGGATGGACAGAGGTGAAGAAGGACGTTTGGTAGGTCCCCTGTGTGTGTGTGTACATACAGTACATGGGATGGACAGAGGTACAGAAGGACGTTTGGTAGGTCCCCTGTGTGTGTGGTTTTGGTCCTAGACCTTTTTCTTTCGATTATTTTTTTGGGGCGTTTTCAAGCCTTTATTGATAGGATAGTGGACAGATTAGAAAGGGGGGGAGAGAGAGAGAGAGGAGGCAATATGCGGAAATGGCAGCAGGTTGGATTCGAACCCGGTCCGCCGCGGCTAGGACTCAGCCTTATCACCAAGCCTCCAGGAAGAGCGCCAGTCGTTGATCCCAACTTTCGTAGTGGCCAAACAGCGGTACTGAAACTTCCGTGTCAGTCACGTGATGCATTGGGCCCAAAAATACTTTTTCCCATAGACTTACATTGGAAAAAAGATGTCTGTAACTCAGCGGATAAATTTTTTTAGGTGAATCAACTTCCCAGTACGAACACTCTGATAGCCCTTATTTTTAAAGTTGTAAAACGCACTAATTTCCGAATCCAGAATTATTTCCCTTCCTCCGTTCATGTGAGTGAGACCCAGACCGAGGCTGGAGCACAAGCTGTGACGTTAGGCCCCCCATTGACCAAGTCATTTGACCGAGCGGACGCTAATCGTCTCGGACGCTACTACGCCAAGATCCGGGTACTTTTCCAGACGGAAGTCGAGCTATTTAGGCTTCATGCACCACTGAGTAACTCTCATAGGAATGACCGGGGCCCCGCCTCCAATGCTATATCCAGTTCTTTTAATACATCCATGCTTGTCACATGGGTGCCCGCTCTACCAACTGAGCTATCAGTCCCTGGTCCTAGACCTTTTAAATGTGATGTAATTCCTGTTGAACAAGGCATAACAAGGCAAGATCATTTCAAACTGTAAACCAAGGGAATATCAGTTAAAGAGTAAATTCTTGTGGTGGGATTTCTTGAATTCTCAATGGTTTTACCCCCATTAAAGTCACCATTAAAGGAATAGTTTAACATTTTAAGAAATACGCTCGTTCCCTCTCTTTCTGAAAGGGAGATGGGAAGATGGCTATCAATCCAATAGCGCCCCGCTGTAGAGCTCGAGGCTCGGGTCCACCTCCGACACTGGGACCCGTTGTGTTATCATGTGTGTTAAGGTGGAAAATCACGCGTCCTCATCAATAAATAAAGTAGCCTACCGAGCATATATTTAATATATTGTATTACATCCATATCACAGACCTCCAACAATAACAACCTTAATATTCCAATATAACTGTAACTTATAAAGTCAGGTAATGTAACAGTTAGCAGCAAATAACTTGTACTACCATTATGAGTTTGCTAACGTAAGCTAGCTAGTTATGCTAATACCATTAGCAAACTAATGTAAACATTAAACAAACAAAACAACAGAAAAACAAAACAAAAAGCTTAGCATATACACTAGCATAGCTAGCTAATGTTAGCAAACTCGTAAGGTTCATTCGGCCCCAGTTGGACAGGCTACCTGCCTGTCTACCTACCTACCTGCACACACTCTGCCCGTGCACTCCTTGCGCGTCACTGGCGTGTTCCACAAGCTGCTAGCGTGACAGCTGGAGTGCTAACAATAGCCATGTTTGTTGTTTACGTTCATGATGATCATTTTGGGGGAGTGGTTTTGGAGGAAGACCTGAAGGGACGGACTGTCAGTGTGGCCGACTTGGTGACTTACTAGATTTAGGGACTTTGGAGCTAATGCTGCTAGCTACTGTCATTGGAAAAGAGTTGGGCTTGGTTTTTTGGTTGGATCATTTTTAAAATCTAGCGTACTGTGACTAGTAGGTGGAGGTCGTATGGCTTATTCAAACTAATGAACGCATGCTATCGTATCCTGATGATCTTCTCTGGCGACCACACTTTCAGACGTCACTTCCTTCTCCAAGTTGGGGACCGGAAAGGGTCTGATGGAGGAGATGGGCCCGGGCCTGGAGCTCTGCAGGTAGACCGCCTCTATTAATCTAATGTCTGTGTGTTGGAGCTACAGCTGCAGTCAGGATGTAAAAAACATTAGTTTTATCCAAGTCATGGGGTCTTTAAGGATCGCTGTAGTAGGGATGCACCGATACCAGTATCGGGTATCGGGTCCGATACTGTGCTCATTCAATTCAATTCAATTCAATTTATTTTTGTATAGTGTCAAATCATAACAGAAGTAATCTCAAGACGCTTTATATATAGAGCAGGTCTATGACCGTACACCATAGTTTAGAGACCCAACAGGATCCACCAAGCGCACTGTGGCCAGGAAAAACTCCCCGATTACTGGGAAGAAACCTGGAGCAGAACCGGCGCAGGGCGGGAGGCCATCTGCCGAGACCGGCTGGGGGGATAGATAGATAGATAGAGAGAGAGATAGAGAGAGAGAGAGAGAGAGGGTAGCAGCCACAATAATAGCCCAGCAGCTGTAATAACTAATACAAGTAGGACTGATAACACAAAACCAATAGCAGTGGATGTAAAAGAGTGATAATACAACTATCGGAATTGATATCATTGGGTCGTCCTCAGACAGGCTTTCAAGCGGGGCTTCCAGCTGTCTCAGTCCACCATACATCTGGCTAGCTCACCAGCACTGTCCAGCATCTCTCCTCAGTACGTCCATGTGTGTTGGTGTGGGACGTCCCTGTGATCGATGCCCGTGCGTTGGTTCCCGCAGCATCAGCATGCTTGCTGGGAGTTCTTGATGTCTTTGGCAGTGACCGAGAAGTGTTATTCTCCAGGCTGCCACATTGTCACTAAGTGTTGGTAATCCCTCGTTAGCGTTGGTAGTCCCTCGTACAGACATAGTTAATTAATGATGGTAGCAGTTGGTGTCAAACAGGCACCGGACGCTGTAGCAGATGCAGCCACAATACCGTAGACATCCAGATCCAGGTGAAACCCCGCTCCAAGTGTACTCATGTACTCGTACTCGCAAAACGGCTCCGATACAACGGCACTGCATTAGACTCCTTGGTCCGTGTTTGAAGACGGGTCGGGTGGGTTGCCGACATCGCCACAGACCCCTGGCGCCTTTTACGTGGGCCGAGCCCCGCCATGGGGGAACGACGCGCAAGACGGTGAGAGAGAGCGCAGCGAGCCCTTGGGCCACGGCCCCGGGAAGCACTTTCGCCCCGAGCCCTTAAGAGCTCCCCAGCCTGCCGTGTGTCGCTCACACCCTCCAGCTGGCTGTTAACGAGGGTCTTTTTGCACAGCGAAGTACTCGTATCGCTACTCGGTATCGGAGAGTACCCAAATGTAAGTACTTGTACTTGTACTCAGCCTGAAAAAAAGTGGTATCGGTGCATCCCTACGCTGTTGTCTATTTGAGATATTGATTGTACTTTACCTACCGTTGACATATTCTAAACAGAAAGCAGCACTATAGAAGAGCTTAAGGTAAAGCCCCTGGCATCCATATTGGAGGTCTTTGGCTGTGATGGCAAGAAGCTTTATGATCGGCTGCAGATCTGCTGTCAGCCTCAGATTTTGTTGATGTGCGTTTGTTTTAAAGCTCGTTGACTTTCAGGAAAGACTTTGTGCACATGTATGCGTGAAGTCCATTTCTCCAGTAGTATATCAATATTTCAGGTTGGTGTTGGAGTCTTCATTGATTACAAACTGTTACCCAGAGAGTTAGTTAAACATCACACAGACAAACCAGCGATTAAAGGTGTGATGATGAACTGAAACTGTGATAACAGCTATTTATTACAGCCACACACAGTGTGAGAGACAAAGAAAGACAGCCGGAGAGACACAGAGAGGGAGCGCATATTGAGACTCATTAGCTTGTACACTTCCACTGAGGCCAGCTACCGTGAGTAGAATCCAATACCTCATTTATAATAGCTACTCACACGTTAACACAATGCAACATAATAGTTATTGACATCTGCACATCCAGCCTATTGATGCATATGCTAATCCCCAAAAAAAGGATATCACTTCTACTTTGTGGCCATTTTTCCTTTTTGTGGGTTGGAAACACACAATTATCAGCTGTGCACTCAGTGTGGCTCCATGTACAAGACACTGAATATCACCCCTGAGGAACCAGCGCCAACCTGCTCGGCTTCTTCACTTATTTAGCTGCAATTAGCTGAAGCAAAGTAGACCAAAACCATTTTCTAGGATTGGAGTCATTTTAGGAAATGGCACTGTTTTGTGAAATATTGTAAACTGTTAAAATCATTTTTGGAATGCCAAATTCAATCAAACCGTGTGCAAGAAATGAATGTTTTCAGAAGAGCAAAAATATTTCCATTTTCTAACCCGTTATGGAAAAAATAACCTGCCTTCTGTGCAAATCACAAGGGATTAGTCATTAAATGGCAATTTCAACAGCTTTTGATGATCTTGCAGGGATTGAACCCGAACTGTAGACATGTGTTTTCAAACATATCAGATATCAGATCAGCAGATGAAGAGAAAAACTATCTGCTTTAGTGAGGAGAGGAAAATGTATGTCAGCCAATTTAAGAAATTTAATGCACTTGTTATGAATTTTGAATGACCGATGAATATTTGATTTGCCCATTAAAATATGAATGAAAAGAGCAACAAGAAGTGTAAAGATGCATGAGAAGCCAATAAACCCTACTGATGTTATTGATTGATTGTCATGCCTCAGCCAAGGCTGAAGGCGATATGCTTTTATGTTTTTATGTTTTTAATGTTTTCAGCTTGTCTGTCCGTCCGTCTGTACGTATGTACACCTGGTCCAGGAACACCTGGAGGGAATTTCTTCAAATTTGGCACAAATATCCACTTGGGCTCATAAATTAACTGATTACATTTCGGGGTCAAAGGTCAAGGTCACTGTGACCTTACATCCGTCCCATTCTTGTGAAAGCGATATCTAAGGAAAGCCTTGAGGGAATATCCTCAAATTTGTCACAAACAACCAATCAGACTTCTTTTTGCAACCAGAGGAGTTGCCCCCTGCGGGAGGTGAGGATGTTGCTCACTGGTGCAGAAGATGTTATGAACGAAGATATTTTACAGTACACATTTTACAGTGTTTTTTGCTGACTCAGATATTCAGCCGGAGAGAGGTCGCTCGAGGCTGCTGCTACGAGGAGCCTCCAGAACCTGAGCTGCCTACAGCAAACACCGACTGGTGCTCAAATTGCCCTCCGATGCCGATAGAAACAGAATCATTCTGCTCTAATGAATGTCAGCGTGGGCAGTTTGTGTTGGATGATGTTGCCGACGACAACCCAGAGAGAGCCAGCCGTGTGTGAGTTACTATGCATGAAAGTTTTCCTTCTCATTGGGACAGAGATGTACTTGGACACCTTCTCAGGACCCTGAAGATAAACTGGAAAAGACAACCAAGACCAGCAGGGCCTTTTTGGGGCGATATTTCTCAATGGATTATGCTAATTTTGGTCTGCCTCCAAGCCACTGCTCAGCAGGGCAGCTGCTCCATGACTTTGTGCCACCACATGGCAGAAAGATACATACATGTAGTCAAGTCAAGTCAAGTCAATTTATTTGTATAGCCCAAAATCACAAATCACAAATTTGATTCGGGGGGCTTTACAATCTGTACTGGATACGACACCCTCTGTCCTTTACAGTGCAACCCTCACATTGGATAAGGAAAAACGTAACCAAAAAAACTGTTTTAACGTGGAGAAAAAATGTTAGAAACATCAGGAAGAGCAACAGAGGAGGGATCCCCCTTCCAGGATGGACAGATGTGCAATAGATGTTGTGTGTACAGAGTAACATCATGAAAATACAACATAGACAATCCATGACAAAAAATAATACATATAATGTGAACATACTGTAAGTGAGAAGGTGGATCCAGGAGGATGTCAATTAGCTTCCAGAAGTCGCCAAACAGATAGAGCCAGAGCAACACGACCTCCTCTCCACGCCAACCAGATAGAGCCAGAGCAACACGACCTCCTCTCCACGCCAACCAGATAGTGCCAGAGCAACACGACCTCCTCTCCACGCCAACCAGATAGAGCCAGAGCAACACGACCTCCTCTCCACGCTATTTACTTAGAGCCAGAGCAGCACAACCTCCTCTCCACACCATATAGGTAGAACCAGAGCAACATGACCTCCTTTCCACGCCAGATCGATAGAGCCAGAGTAACACGACCACCTCTCCACCATGAGCCTAGAGAGAGGACCCTACTTTTGTTTTTAATTCACAATTTTGTTTTTAATTCACAATTTTGTTTTTAATACACAATTTTAGTTTTTAATTCACAATGTAGAACCGGTGTTGTGTCGAGAACTGTTTCCCATCAATATGTGTTTCCCCTACCTAAACTTGAACCGACCCTTTTCGCTAACCCCAACTACCGAGGGGGGCGCTGTCATTTTAACTGGAGTGAAACACTATGAGTTGGGGGAAAAGACTTCAACATAACACTGTCATATTTTCATGTCTTACTTGGTGAATTAAGGATTTATTTCTACCAAACCAGAGTTGCTGATTGTTGGAACAGCAGATTAACGGACTGATGATCAGTTTATTTAGTTTCTGTCCAGTTTGAATTTTACACTGAGTTAACAAGGCCTGTCTCAGTTCAGTGTAAGAGAGAAACATGAATTCAGAAGGTTTACGGTTGTATTTATTTGTTTTAGGTGTAAGAATATTTCCTTCATCTACATTTTGCGAGTTTATTTTGTTTGTAACAAAGTCACCGCTTGTGCGCAATGCATCCTGGTACATGTAGGCACAGCCGACAGAACAGCTTTCTTGGTCAGTATAGCAGCACTGGGGAATTTATTTCTTCAGTGGACTGTATTTACCATCAGCACTGATTGGACATCCACATAAAAGGTGGGGAATTTTCCCTTTATTAAAAGGTGCAGAGTTTGAGCTTGGAATATGGGCGGTTATAAATGATGGGAAGTGTAGGATCCAGCTTTTCTTACGCTTGACCCATGCTTGGGGGCAAAATGTCGGCATATCTCGGCCTCTGCTGCATCTTTTTTTTTTGCCTTTTTCTATGATGGTGCAATTGTAAATGGCTGGAGTGCTCTTTTAATGTTGTTTTATATTACAGGGCTCAACAGGGCTGTATTCATTCATCTTGAACCATTTGCTACAGGCCATTAGGTTGGGTATGACTTGTTTTGGTCCTGCATGCTCTATGAACCAAGTTATTAGTCTTATGCAAAATGAGTCTAATGCGGTCCGATTAGTCATGTGGAACATAAATTGAAAAGTACAAGCTCCTCTAGTGTGGATAGAGCTTGGTAGTTATATTAATGACATTATTTGTAGTGATAGTTTTTACAACTTAAATTCCCCTCTATCTATGAAAAGGTACCTTCATTTTTTAAAATCTTTGCTGTCAATACAGCATCATGTTGAAATGAAACTCATGAGCTGCTTCGGTGATCAAAGGCAGCCGAAATAGAGCTACTTCGTCTGTGTGTGTCAGAGATATGTTTGATATTCTTCACGGGTAACCGGATCAATTAGCGATTCTTCAACATGCACACACCCCCCCAAATTTCTTCAGGCTACCACTCAAACAGATCATCTCAACAAATATGCTGAAAACACTCCAACTCACAACTTCCACCCACTCACACCAACACAAACACAAACCTACATGCAGCTCTCACCGGTCGACCACGAGGCTCGCTGGTTCCCGTACCCTCTCAATGTGTCTCTTCACTTTTGCACCGAGTAGTGACACCAGTTTGCTTAAACAGACTTCTTCAGATGCTGAGATAAGGTGTCAAGGAGATGCTAGAAGCTTCCAGACCTGCTGACTCAGATCAGAGGAGGACTGGGGCTGTCTGGAACCACCATCAGAGAGGCAACATAAATATACTTTAAGGGTCTTGAAAGGTCCTTGGATGGCAGGCAGACATCTGAGGGGTGACTCAGAGGGTGTGCCGGTCCTTCCCCGTATCGTCCACCATCTCAATCTTCTGACGATAGAGCTCCTTCAAACCCCTAACCTTAAAAGCTAAACACCTTATAGTATTATTTGAAGTGGCTCTTGCTCTAGCCCAACATCTGTGCTGACATTAAACCTTCACTGTATTGTTAATGTACAGATCTTTAGATTTGTGACCTTACATTGCATTTAATCTCAAAGTTATACATTTGTCATAGCCAAGGCTGTATGTCTATAGTGTGAGTGCTGAATGTAGTGTGCATGTCCATGACACGTCCTTCACCCCCTTGAAAAGCATTTCGTCAGGTTGTGACAGTTGCTGGGTTACATTCTGGCTGTTCTTCACTCCGTTGATCCATATACAATGTGAACTGTGTTCATTCAGGGTTATTTCTGTTTTCTGATATTAACAGTGGTTTGATCACACATGTTGTAAACTAAAGTCATTTGGTAGGCGAAACGAAGGCTACCGTCATAATTATCTCCCATTAAAAACATCCTGGTGGATTTCTTTAAACCAACTCCCTGGTTCAACCAGGCGGCAACCTCCAGGTATGAGAAGTGAAGCCAATGCTGAAGTTCCTTAAACTTGCATTCTCTCTACCAGCCAGCAGGGGGCGACTTGTCTGGTTGCTAAAAGAAGTCTGGTTGTATAGAAGTCTCTGAGAAAATGAGCCTACTTCTCTCTTGATTTATTACCTCAGTAAACATTGTAAACATGAGTTTATGGTCTCAATCTCTAGTTTCAAGTCTTATTCAATACAGCATGATGTTCATTTAGTAAATGATGGTCCCATTTAGAGTCAGATAGACCATAAAGCAGGGGATGCTTTAGGGCGGGGCTACCTCGTGATTGACAGGTCTCTACCACGGCGTTGTCCGGTCTGGGAGTTGTCCGTGTTTTCGTCTTACAACTTTAACCTTTTCATTGTGTGTTTTCAGTTCATAAAAGTTATTTATAACTAGGCTTTCAAATTCTAGTCCACAAACCAATGGATGACGTCACGGTGACTACTTCCACTTCTAATATACAGTCTATGCGCTCAGCTTTGTCCTACCGTTAGGTCCGCAACTAACAAGTATTTTCATATATCAGTTCATCTTCTCCTGATTAACTGATTAAGCTTTTAGTCTGCAATATTTCAAAGAATTGTGATGAAATGCTCATCACAATTTCTTTAAATTTGCTTGTTTTGTCAGAACACCAGATGACACGTTTGAGAAGACTTTGGTGTTTGCAGGAATATTCCACCCATAAAATGACCATTTGTATATCAAATCAATTACTCCCCCCGCCCCCCACGCCGTGTTTCCTTGAATTCTTGGAGAAAAGTCTTGATGACTGTTCTTCTTTTGATTCTTTGTTTGCAGTGGATGCATGCAAGAAAAACAAAGTCTTCTTCAAGAATTCCAGGTAAAACTGTGTGAGTCATTGATATAGAAATGGTAATTTTTGTGAAGTATTCCTTTAAATCAAAATGTCATTATAACCAATAGAAATCATGACTAAAACTGAAAAAGTGCCCAGGTTGTAAAAACAAAACAAAACAACCTTGAATTTCCTTTAAATCTTTGTGCTACTTCTGATAGCATCTTCACAGCTGAACAGCGATGTAAAAACACACCTGCAACACACCGGCACTGACTCAGTTTGTTCACCCTGCAATTTGAGAATAAAAGAAGACAAGTAACTTGTGCCATGACGCAGCTTTAATAGAACTGCAAATTACTGTAGGGATGCCACACAAGCCTGGAGGTGGAGAATGACTCACTCACATCTTATAGCGTGTTGCTATTAGCCTTCTGACCCTGAAGGTCCACTGGGACAATTGTCTCTGACACACACACACACACACACACACACACACACACACACACACACACACACACACTCGCTCACCTGCGTGTGCACACACTTTCAGGCTCTTTTTCTTATTCTTACACATGACTTTTATCCTGTTTGATGTGCCACTTCCTCTACAGAACGCAAACACACACACTCAACTTGCTTAGTTATATATTCATATATTCAAAAGTGCTTGTTTGCTTTCATCTGTTGATGTTGCCCCAAAGGCCTGATTGTTCTGGTCTGTAAGGAGATTCATTCTGCTCTGTACACTAGCTGCACATACAGTACACATACTTGTACACACGTGAAGTTTACGACATAACACACTAAATTATATGCGTCGGAGTATCCTCTAACATGTCAAATCTAATTAAGGAAATTGGCGAAGTGAGTCCAAGGTTGCCCAAAGGTCTATAAATATACTACAACTGTGTTTCTAAGCTTGAAGTGGTAATAAAAAGGATTAGATGAGGTCAATTTAAACACTAAGGCACTTTGACAGAGTAATCAAAATGAAGCTCTTTTGTTTTTATTGTATTTCCAGAAGTATGGATCAAAGTAATGATATATTAGTACAAATGAAGATTGACACAGTTGTTTTGTATGCAGCGTGAAAGACAGAGGGCCAGTGTTGGATCTTATCGTAGCTGCTGCTGCATAATTAAAGTGTAGCAGCGGCAGCAACGCCCACAGTGCTGCTCCCTCAGCGCTGCCGGATTCATCATCCACCTCCACTAAAGGTTAGCGGAATGTTACCCAACCTGTAGTCAGAGACTCACAGGTCTGACTGATGAAACAGCATGTGCAATATATGCTCATAGAGACAGAAACTAGATGGGAGTCAGAGTTTCAATTTACTTTATTTCACCGGAATAATCCAGTCTGTTGAGTCCTGAATACAAACTTTATATTCAAATCAGCACAAGACACAAACAGAAGAGACACAAGAGAATAATGACATTGTTATGCCTAAAAGGTAAAAAGACAACGTCTTGCTTTTCAAACTGCAAGGAATTTTTCTCAAAAATGGTCCAAGCAAGTCGCTGAATGGCAGAAAACTGACACTCTGTTATACAGAAGTTCAGTGGAGGTAGACGTTTATGTATTTTAAGGAAAGGTCTGTTTTATGTGGATATGCAGCTTAATGCTGATAGCATCATGCTAACATGCAGATGTTCATTGGGTACAAGGTTTAGCTAGTATAATGTTTACCATGTACACCATTCTAGTTCAGCGTGTTAGGATGCTTACATTTGCTCATAACGACCCTGGACTAAGAAGTGAACATAGTTGGTTTGTGGATTACGGTTTTGAAGCCTTGAGAGGGTGGAGCTAAGCACAACCAAGCACTGAATAAGACAACCACAATGTTACAATTTTATACTTTTATACTAAATACTTTAATGAAGTGAAAACACACTGTGAAATGGTTAAAGTTTTTGTAAGACAAAAACATGACCAGACAGCACCGTGGTAGCGACCTGTGAATCACAAGGTAGCCCCGCCCTAAAGCATCCCCTGCTTTATGGTCTATCTGAATAACAAACACAGGAATTCCAACAGGAGACCGCCGTTCCTGTCTCGTGTGAAACTAAAAGTAAACATTTACCTGTTTTGTCACATCAGTTGTTAGTCACATGACTCGTTAGTATCATTAGTCATATGAGTCGTTAGTCACATGACTCGTTAGTATCATTAGTCATATGAGTCGTTAGTCACATGACTCGTTAGTATCGTTAGTCCTATGAGTCGTTAGTCCTATGAGTCGTTAGTCACTTGAGTTGTTAGTCAGTGAAGTTAACGTCAACCACAACCGTTTCCTAAACCTGACTAAGTGGTTGTGTTGCCTAAATGCTGGAGGGATACCTAGAGCGTCGGTATCCGATGCCGAGGGTCACTGACCAAGCCGCGGTATTTGACGAGTTGGGGGTGAGAATGTGTTGAAGGTAACCACGCTGCCATCGTGGCTAAAAACACCAGAATGAAAATGCATAGAGCAGTGATGGAACAGTTGGCAGCTCTTGCTATTCTGATCATGAAAAGTAGCTTACTGGCTGTGCTTTGGGAGTGTTTGAGAGTTGGACACAAGTACTCTTTGTTGGCAGTGGCAGTTGGTTGTTATGGAAATGAAGTGAACAGAGCATCTTTCCTTTTTTCTGATAAAGCTCTTTTGAGGCTTCTACAAAACACTAATGATCCAAGGGATTGCTCTATATGCTTCTTTTCTTCATTCATCTGCTCTTTTGTTTATTCATTCAGTGTCTTTTTTTTGGACTAAACTTGCAGAATTTTCAGAATTACACTGATTGGGCCGAGGGGGGGGTTCGTTGTAGATAGAGACAGAAAAGTCTTTGCCAGGCTTTGTATAGGATGCAAACTGATTTTGTGAGCACAGTTTTGATGCTGACTCAGGCTCCCTCGCCCACACGATCTTAGTCTGGAGCAGAACCTTGGCGGGCGCGCTGTGCAGGAAAGCGCCTAGGATGTTTGAGTCATCGGGTGGAAGGAGAAGCTGGGAGGGTAAAGGGCGACTGTGAGATGAGCGGCAGAAAGACAGTGTGAACAAGCAAGTTTATCAATGAGAGAAAGCTTCAGAAACCGATGCTCTGATTGGACCAATGCGATGTGAAGGCAAGGGCAAGCAATTTTGGCAAGTTAGATTTTGTTGAAGAATTATTACAACGCAAAAACATAATATATAATTCATGCACTTGCAGAACATCTTTTTTCAAAATGTCCCATTGTTCTCAAACTTGAGACACAAACATAACCCCATAGATAGCAAGAGAGAGAGACTCTGGCACCTAAATATAGACTCAGTATCCTCTTCCCACTTCAGTAATATAATCCATGTCAAGCATATTAATAACCTGTCAGCCAAATTCATTTGAGAAGGTCCACTGAGTATGTCCTGCAGCTCAGTTAGTCTCTCAACCAATAAAGAGCAAAGAGTGCTCTGTGTTTACAGGTAGGCCCATGGGGGTAATACAGCGTTTGTAGGGAGCAACATGTTCACTGTTGCAACGTTTGATTGCTTTTATAAAGTGTGGACACAATATAGATGTGTCGGTACTAATGTGAGGCTGCACGATGGTGGTGCAGTGGTTAGCACTGTCACCTCACAGCAAGAGGGTCGTGGGTTCAAACCCAGCTTCTGTGTGGAGTTAACATGTTCTCCCCGTGTTAGTGTGGGTTTTCTCCGGGTGCTCAGGTTTCCTCCCACTGTTCAAAGACATGCAGGTTAGGTTCATTGTTGACTCTAAACACAGGCCATTTCGGTAGAATATGACAATAGAATAGAAATAATGTTATTTAACTTTTGTACGGCACTTTTTAGGCGGACGTGTTACTGGTGTCCGGTAGGCGCTTTCAATACAAAATGGTGGAAGCGTAGCTCTGCTGCTGGGCGCTGATGTTGCAATGGAACAAATTCTTGACTTTCACTTCTTGCCAATACTTTCTTTGCTGTCCGTTTGAAGCCTTGAGTCTCGAGAATCTTTTTTTTTTTTTTTTTGGCCTTTAGCATCTTGGAACCAGAAGTGACACAAGAGGGTGGAGCTATACAATCAAACGTTGAATAAGACATTTTTAGACAAGCAAAATGTTACAATTAACTTTGATGAAGCGAAAACACACAAAAACACGGACAACTCAAAGACCGGACAACGCCGTGGTCAATCATAAGGTAACATACTAGAGCTGAAACTAACCATTATTTTCATTGTCGATTAATCTGTTGATTATTTTATTGATTAATCGATCAGTTGTTTGGTCTATAAAATGTCAGAAAATGGTGAAAAATGTGGATCAGTGTTTCCCAGGATGACGTCCTAGAATGTCTTGTTTTGTCCACAACTCAAAGATATTCAGTTTACTGCCATAGAGGAGGAAAGAAACCAGAAAAAATATTCACATTTAAGAAGCTGGAAGCACAGAATTTAGAGGTTTTTTTTTCTTAAGAAATTATTCAAACCAATTAATCGATTATCAGAATAGTTGCTAATTAATTCAATAGTTGACAATTAATTGATTAAACAATTAATAGTTGCAGCTCTAAAGCATCCCCTGCTTTATGGTCTATCTGACTCTAAATGGGACCATAATTTACTAAATGAACATCAAGCTGTATTGAAGAAGACTTGAAACTAGCGATTGAGACCATAAACTCATGTTTACAATGTTTACCGAGTTCATAAATCAAACAATGTCTAAAATATTTCAAATATAGTATGTAGACATGAGAAAATATGCCTTCCTTTAATAATTCCTGCACAGTATACAGTCTCCTTTGGTCTAACAGTATTTCCTTACACCCTATTCTCCTATACTGTCTAAACTGTTTCATTATCAGGATCTTAACCATTACAGGTAGGAAATGAGAAGGACCAATGGAAGTTGTAACAAGGACGCCCTGTCCTTGGCTGTCAGGATAAAGGGAACATTCCTTTTCTTTTCTCTCCTATTAGTGTCTCTCTACCTGTCACAGGTTGTTAGTGGGGAACTGGGACGTGGGTGGTGCTCGTGGCAAGAGGGCATACGTGTACATTTATATACATTTCTGAGTGGTAAAATTGACTGTATAAACTGTAGGTTGACTTAAATGATTAAAGGGTAACGTCATTATTTTTCAACGTGGACCCTTTTTCCAACGTGTTTGTGTCTGAGTGACTAACGGCAACCACAATTTCTGAAACTGGTCTAGTATTGTGGGAGGGCGCTGTAACCGTCAGCCACTAAACAAGCTGCAAGGGCAAGTGAGCAGCGTAAATATAACATTACGTCCACTAAAAGTTCTTGTTGTTGCCACCGACAGGCTCGGATTGTTTTTAGAAGTCTAAGTAATTAGAAATTTCTTACCTTTCTCTCAATCAGGTCTGTTTGTCAATTGTGACCAAGTCCGTCATCCACGTTGTCGAAATCATAAATATTCAGCCACGACATTAGAAATTGTGTTCTGTACTCCAACACAACAAACTCTGCTGGGCTGCCACTCGCGTTTCTACCAAGGATGTATTCGACTATTCCACCGTTGTCTTCCGGTAACACGCAACCTCGCCAGATTTTAGAATCAGACTTCTCCTTGAGCGAGACTCTTTCAATAATGCAAGACACTCATAACAACAATCAGAGCCATGGCAAAAACAAACATTTTTAGTGGACGGGAATGACGGTGCCCGCTTACCCCAATAGCACCATATTGCTGCCTGTGAGCAGCTGCCGTCTACAGCGCTCTCGCTCAATACTGTACCAATTTCAGAAATTGTTGTCACTATTAGTCAGTTAGACACAAAAACACGTGGAAAGAGGGTCCAGGTTGAAAAATACAGTAGTTCCCCTTTAAAGTTTGTTTAGGTGTCCCACAAGGGTCTATTCTTGGTCCTCTTTGTTGCTTGTTTTTGTAAAGTTAGTGCTATTTACTAAGCTTGAGATGCTTATTAGTATAATTACAATATGATATAGTATAATTAGTATATACAATGTCCGCGTTTTTATTTCAGTGCCTTATGAGTATGAAATGTATGCTTTACAGTGCACTTAAACGTTCCCACTATAAAACGGAATTAGTATCCAGCTTTCTTCTGACAATGCAATATGTCACATACTCAAAAACGATCTTGTTTATTGATAAATCCATGGCACTGTCCATGGTGCTGAAGAGGCAGTTATTATAGCAAACTTTCTGAGCTCTCCTTCAATACTGGACCAATTTCAGGAATTGTTTTCATTATTAGTCAGTTAGACACAAAAACATGGTAAATAGTGTCCAGGTTGAAAAATCCCAAAGTGACCGTTTAAGGGACAGTGTTGACCACAGAAGCGTCAACAAAAGAAGCAAGTTTTATGGATAAATGTGCATTATTGTTTCCCATCCATAATCTGAAATGTGCTATCATATGTGTTATATGCAAACCTTGAAACTAATTGCATTTTTTTATATTTTTAAACTTTTTAAACCAACTCCCAAGAAAATAAACATCACTCTATATATATCACTCTTAAACGTTTCTTATTAGTTATTGAGTATTAAATATAATATTTTTCATGTCTAACCCATTTTTTCTGAACTTATGCTGCATGTTTGTTCCATTTTAAGATCCAGTAAGTCTTTATTGAACACCACAAGGGAAGAACAAACTTAAGTATCTGCAGGATGAAATCAAGAAGGATGCATTGAGGACAGCTTATACAGTGAATCCAGTATTCATTTCAGGCGAATGCAAAGTTATTGTTTGCAATTGCAACATCTGTACACATTAAGGAGCATGCAGAGGTCATTAGGCAATGTAGATCCTCAGGGCTCAACATATCTGAGTCCAGGCTCCCATCCTGAGACATGCAGCTCATTAAAGGCTATATGAGAGGCTATTGTCGCTGGCCTTATTAAAATAATAAGTACAGCGTAACTCGTGTCCTTTTTGTTGGCTCATTTTTTATCATAAAAGTTGAAGCCAGTGGAGAGAGCACTGAGCGCTTCTTACTGCACTTTCTACACTTCTTGCTAACAATAGTTCCAAGTCTGAGAGGCTACATGTACAGCCCAGTCTCACCAAATGGCGTATGAATGACATGGTAATTTGTAAGTTATTTTGTGTGCAATAACAACACCTTTGTTGCTTTTCGTGTGTCATATGTACACCATGTAGTCTGTACTGACTGCAATGCATGGTCCAACAAACACAGAACTTTCAACCAAGAGACCGGTGTTCGTATCACAAAGTGTTGAGTTATTTTGAAGTTACATTTGTGACGTGTTTTCCATACCTATACGTATGTATCTACATAGTTTGCATACTTATTAGTATAAACCCAACCAGGATGTTTTTCCAAAACCTAACTAAGTGTTTTTGTTGCCTAAACAAAGCCGACATGTCCAACAAACCCAGGACATTCAACAAGGAGACCAGTGTTCGAGACCGGTGTTCGTGTCCCAAAGTGTTGTTGAGTTATTTTGGAGTTATGTTTGTGACGTGTTGTCCGTACTTATGTTACATTATTTACGTATTTTACTTAGTTTATGTACTTATTTTAAACTCAACCATGATGTTTTTCCTAAACCTAACTAAACATTTTCCTTACCTAAACCTAACTGTGATCGTTATGGTAGTTTTGTTACCTAAACATACCAGTGACCGTTTCATGGTAAAGTTGTGGTGTTAAATGACACGCAAAAAGCCTAAAATGTGTTATCTTGACACGTGGAGAGTCCTTAAAATGTCATACTATTTATATGCCTTCATATGAGATCAGGTTGCCATGTACGACTCTTTCTAGTTTGGTGTGACGCCAAGTTTCACAAATGCACTTAAAGTTTTGAGGGTACACCTGATATTTTCTGTTGTGTACCTGACTGTAGTGCACATTGGATAGTTTTGATTTGCACCAGATTGTTTTTACTGCACCCTACATAGCTTTCAGTGCAACCAGATACTTACTCTATTACTTACTAGATACTATACTAGCTTTGAATTCACACTAGATTCTAGTTCTACCGTACAGTACATAGATCATAGTATTTACCTGATAGCTTTAGTGTGCAACCGCAAGTTTTTGTTGTAAACCACACAGTTTATAGTGTGCAATTGATAGTTTCTTTTTTTTTACTACTTTTTAAGTTAAAGTGCAATACAAATGGGCAAAGTGAAAACAAATAGTGCATTACAAGCAACCTACAAATAGAGCAGTACAAGTGATCGACATGAAGAAACAAACAAACAAACAAACAAACACCTGATACAGAAAAGGACAAGCCAGTGAACTAGAATCACAGTAGTCAGAAAAGGAGGTGGCAACAATGACTTGAGACATTAGCATCCAGATAACAACAACAACAACAACAACAGCAACTACAACAACAACAACAAAATAGGGATTCAATTTCCTTATTATAGAACGCTAGTGTTAAGTTGTGTGTGTCTGCGTGTGTGTGTGCGCATGTGCATGTGTGAGAAGGATATAGTAGAGAGAGATGACAGAATAAGTGAATAAATAAGTGTCAGAATAGAACACAAGGGGTTGGTATCACAGCGATAATGAAAGGTAAATGGGAAGAGAGAAATGGAAGTCATTAATAAGTGAATGAATAAACAACATAGCTACGATGCTCTTGAAAGATATCATTGGTTGGTCCCTGCGGGCCGAGGCGTGGGGGTGGATCTGGGAGTGGCCGGGACAACTGGGCCAGGGAAGACTTCTATGTATCTATTTATTACTTCTTTCTTTTTGTCTGCTTGATTAATCCCTTTTTTCCCATTTCCCCTCTTTTGCTCCTTCACCTCTTTCTTTGCTCTCAACTGCTTTAGGCCGTCTGCAGGCCCATAGGAGGGGGCTGGCCTGTTGCGGGTCAGATGTGCTTTAGAACAGCCCCCACTCCTACAGGAGGGGACTGATCAACTGAGGCTTTTGAGTAGCATTTATCGGTAGCTTTCGGAGGTTTAGGTTTCAGTGCATCTGATTTCAAGCCTTAACAACTGCAATTGAGAGTTTCTAATGTGCACTTGCTACTTTTGGTACGTATCACATATTTCCTGGTATGCATTAGTTTTTAATGTGCATCAGGAACCATAGTTTCCAGTGCATAAATCTGCAGTGTGCGTTGGGCGGGTCAAGGTGCTGAACATGAACCACAATGTCCCCAGTTCGCGTCCAGCTGAGAACCTTTGTTACACATCATTTCCCATCTCTTTCTTTCTTCCACTTCCTGTCATCTCTCTGCTTTCAGCTATCTAATAAAAACATGAAATGGCTTTGAGCGATGTGAGCTATGACATCAGTGTAATCAGGGAAACAGATCCTGCAGTATACTGTTGTGTGGCCTCTCTGCTTCCTATCACTGAGGCTGCTCTTTTTTTGTTTCATTGACCAGAAGGTCGGTCTAATTTGTCCCTGATTAGCCCGTATAGTGCCGCCAATGAAACGGCGTGTTCAGGCCTCCTCATTGTGCATGCTGTGTGTATTTCTATGAGTACCACACAGCGCCTGCAATGTGGAGGCCGAGACACGCAGAGACGTCTCGCAAACACTTGCCTCATGCACGTTTGGCTCTCAAGGACAAGAGACACAAAGAAAATAACAAGCTGTTTTCGTATTATTAGCACACATGCTGTATTTACATGCCTATTCACACACTTTTGCAACGTTTTTTCAACATAACATCTTTTTATATCCAAACACATATACACACACAGGGATACCATATAGATTGCCATATTGACTGACCACGAGCATCAACTGCTTCACAGTGTCCCTCTCCATCTGCAATCTACTGTATATACAACTGGGGGGTCTCAGTGACAGACCTGTTCCTCTGTGGCAACAGAAAAGTGAAGCTATCTTTGCTTATTATCTCTTGCAGCACTCCTGCACCGCAGTGGCACCATGGAGCTCTAGCAGCATAATGACCCGTGTAAGATCCCAGTTCAGTGCTACGCCGATGACAAGCTATACAAAGCTTTGGTTCTGCTTGTGGTTAATGAACAAAAATACACAATATCCCATGTAGCATAAACACGAATTATGCGACAAATTTGGTGCTTGATCCCACTGGGTTGTTAATGCTGACAACCACCTAAATCTGCAAGCCTTTACTTGATGTCACATTTAAGGGATTGCACAATGTTTCCTCTCCCAATTAGCTCACATTCTAATGTAACTTTTTCTCTGCCGTACTGTCTCCTTCCCACTTTTTCTAGTTTTACCTCTACTTCCATGTCTGTCATTCTTAGTTCCACTTGCTCAGCCAGCCATGCGTGTTCCATCAGGTGCATGCTAATTAGCTTAGTGTGGGGCTAGCCGATCCCACGGGGAGTACCACTGGGGTAATTAGCTCATGGCTAATAGGCGTAGCAATGGCACCAGGGAGGCAGAGTGGAGACCTGCAGTCGGTTCCAGACAGTTGTTGGTCTCTGGTGGCGCTTGCTGCGATGTTGTCAGAGTGTGGGTGAGGATACATTAAAGATGGGGGGAGGAAGGGAGAAAATAGAGAGGAGAGTAAAAGAGGATAAGAGCTGGAAGGAATGGGGAGATTGGAGGACAAAAAGCAGTTAAATAGACCACATATGTAACTAGACAGAATACATAGTGTATACTGGTCAGTCACACAAGCTTGCAATGGTTGGCTGGACCCAACACACTTATATGCGTTCATTTCAAATGGAAGCACCCACTCAGCCATTAGCAAAAAGCAGTAATGTAGGTTACCAAAGTAAGCTAATCAGGTTCTGAATAATGTGAATGCTAGCTTTAGCTGAGTCAAAGTTAGCTGTGCTAAGTTTGGAAATAGCTGAAAAGGTTAGTTTGGAGTTGTAAGTGGGGTTGTATGTATACTCCTGCATTCTGCGGGGTCAAATTATTATTTTTGTGATAGGAGTCTGGTGGCTTTGAGGAGAGTGATATAACGGCTTCAGTTCCCCGTTAGAAAGGGCTGTCTGACAGCGAGGTATCGCGGCTGTGGACGGGAGCAGCAGAAAAATGTATTTTAGACACCTAAAAAAAAATCTATATCAGTTTAATTGATGCTATATTTAGATTGTTTTCACTGCTTCACCACCATCAGACAGCCCTTTCTTCCACCAGACCAGACTCCATTCACAAAAACGGTAATTTTACCTTGCAGAACATGGTTCCATTGGTTAGTTTGTGTTATTGTGTGACTTTTGGATCTGAACTAACGTGGCATCTACACAACAGTGCAATGCTCAGCTTCTCCAGCTTATCCAAACACTAAACCATACATACATTGACCAAAATTTTAATGTTCAGTTTGAATACATAAGGAACACCACTGTCAAGATATAAAAACCTAAAAATAAATAAATAATGGACCTGCCATTTAACAATATTTGACAACATATGTCAAATTCATTACGTCCACCTGCTGCACCTCATAGTAGCATTTCAATAAATAGAAATAATATTAAAAAAATATAGATATGCTTCATTTTGCTGTGTGCTGAGCTAAACAACCCACCGTGTGCAAGTTATGAAGCTACCAGCCGCATTTAGCAACGTTTGAGAGGGTGCTTGTGAGCGAGAAAACTCGCTGACACTACTGGATATTTGGCAAGAGACAGGAGTTTCTATTATTTAGACCACTCCATTCATACCAGTGAGGGTAGGCTAAATAACAAACACCTCTCTGTGTAATACAGTTCAACAGCAGCAGAAACTACATCCTCCAAAATGATCAGTTAAATCAACACCGCCCTAAAACCGTCTCAACAAAAACTGAACATTAGAACCTTCATGAAGGGAGGATTTATAGCAGGACTGTTTTATTACACTGCATTAGTTTTAGCTGGATGTACCAAATAAACTGGCAATTGAGTGTAGAAGAAGGTTTTACTGCTGGGATACAACTAATAATCTGTCTTGAAATGATCTTTAACAGTAGAACAAGCGCAGGGAGTTCAGAAGAACAGAATTTCTTTTAAACCTGCTCTCCAAATAGTGTCATGAGTGGGAGTGGGATTGCTCATCATAAACAGTGGGGTATCCCTAAAAGCAAAACCTGCTGGGAGTTGCTCGCTAAAACTCTCAGAAAAAGAGGAACCTGACATGCTGGATACATGTGGTTTGTTCGTTATATTTATGCGTTCACAGTGGTTTCCAGCAGGCCTGCCCCCTCTTGGTCGATTAGTCGACTAATCAGTTGTTTTGGTCTCAGTGGACTAAGATTTATTTAGCTCTTTAGTTGTTTTTTAAGCTTTTTACATGCTGAATGACTTATTTCCAAGAAACCTATGGGCACATCTCTGGTAAACACAAGATTTAAAGTGGTGCTATTGTGCAATCTGTCGATTAAATCAACTAATCGATTAGTTGAAAAAATCCACCCGATTCGACTGTTATCAGGTCATTAGGTAGGCATTATCAGTCGCTATAAGCACCATAGATGTGGGTCAGTAGGGGCCTACTACGTTGTAAAAGTGAAAGTGAAAATGAAAAGCAACACTTTCTAACACGTTGCAAAACTGAATGAAACGTCACATTTTGAACACAAAAAGGCTTCTTTAGGTTTAGGCAACAAAACTACAACTTCTTTAGGTTTAGGCAACAGAACTACAACTTCTTTAGGTTTAGGCACAAAACTACAACTTCTTTAGGTTTAGGCAACAAAACTACAACTTCTTTAGGTTTAGGCAACGAAACTACAACTTCTTTAGGTTTAGGTAACACAACTACAACTTCTTTAGGTTTAGGCATCAGAACTACAACTTCTTTAGGTTTAGGCAACAAAACTATAAATTATTTAGGTTAAGGCAACAAAACTACAACTTCTTTAGGTTAAGGAAACAAAACTACGACTTATTTAGGTTTAGGCAATAAAACTACAATTTCATTAGTTTTAGGCAACAAAACAACTTCTTTAGGTTTAGGCAACAAAGAAAATACTTTAAAATTTAGGGAAAACCATTGTGTTTTTGGTTAAAATAACTACGAACACCAAGACATGAGATGCAAACTCTGGGCTCCTGGGTGAAAGTCCTGTGTTTTGTGTCCATCCATTCATTCTTCATCCCCGACCTCCACCCCATATTCAATTCAATTTATTTTTGTATAGCGTCAAATCACAACAGAAGTTATCTCAAGACGCTTTATATATAGAGTAGGTCTATGACCGTACACCATAGTTTAGAGACCCAACAGGATCCACCAAGCGTACTGTGGCCAGGAAAAACTCCCCGATTACTGGGAAGAAACCTGGAGCAGAACCGGGCTCAGGGCGGGCAGTCATCTGCCGAGACCGGAGAGAGAGAGAGCGAGAGAGAGAGAGAGAGAGAGAGAGAGAGAGAGAGAGAGAGAGAGAGAGAGAGAGAGAGAGAGAGAGAGAGAAGCAGCCACAATAGTAGCCTAGCAGCTGTAATAGCTAATACAAGTAGGACTGATAACACAAAACCAATAGTGGTGGATGGAAAGAGTGATAATACAACTATCGGAATTGATGTCATTGGGTCGTCCCCAGACGGGCTTTCAATATATATATATCCATATGGAGTTTAACATGGTCTATACTACAGCGCCTGACTTCCATCTGCTTCTGTCATAATTACTATGGTCACTGTTGTGTTCTTTTGGTAATTGGCCATGTGAATAGACAATAAAATCTACTAGTAGGTGAAGCAGGTTCTTATTGACCGACGTCTATGAGGCTTATAGCGACTGATAACACTCTTTTAATAGCCTGACAAGAGTCTAATCGTCTGAAAAATCATATGAGTGTTAGTCAACTAAGAATTTTTGGGGTCGAGGGCATCCCTAGTTTCCAGTAGAATGATGTCATTTTCAGGAAGAGACAAACTTCCCGAGAATAAAGCCTCCTTTTCCCAGACATCCTTTGCTTAGTGGAGGGACTGACCTGGTCCAAATTACTGGTCCCACCTGAAAAAGGTTAATTTTTTCCGATGAATCAGCCAGTAGCGGATACAAAACATTTGTTGAGAGGATTGCAAAAGGAATGTGGGAGGGAAAATGTATAGCTCCTGATGGTAAGAGGACTGATAAAAGCCAGGAGTAGTTGGCACTGTATGTAGGATGGTGGAGTAGGAAGCAGCTGTCTTTGAACGAGCACATTTAGAGAGGGAGAGGAATAGCTAACGAGGCAGCCAGGCTGTTTTTTTTATACATCAAAAGCAAAGTATTCTGCATGGGGACTGATATGTTGACAGATGACAGAGAGAACGGTGGACTATCTGTCTGTTTTACAGATGGTTACTCTCATTTCTTACATGTATCACAAGTTGAAAGTTTTTTTTCTTAAATGCATAATACATAAATATCCACTGAATGTTCTTTGGCGAGAAGGTTGATCTTTCCCACTGAGCACCGATACAGTAGGAGCAGATATAATCTACCTGCCATTTTTCAACTCCAGTGGCACATAGTTTGAAAAATGCCAGAGCCTAATACAAACCTCATCCATTTATTCTGGTTTTGCCCGACACTACTCAAATGCATTTCCATGTTTCTTGTTTAAGTACAGAGAGAGAGGAAGTGAGGAAGAGATAAGAAAACAGGTTGGGGACTCACTCACTTAGTCATTTTAGCTTGGGGCAAGTCCAAACTTGTCCCTGTGTAAGGAGGGCACACACATCCCTCGCCCACACATGTAGGCATTCACATCCACGCATCAAACAAATAGACACACATGAAAACACGCATGCAAATTCCAAACAGACACACAATCACACACAGACAAATTATTCATGTATTCAGAGAAGGCTTACTCAGGTTGCGGAAATGCTCTTGCACCGGTCCGGCCCACGCTCCATTTAACACATCTAAGTGAGTTATTGGGCGTGTAAATGGACAGCGCAGTCACCTTTTTAAACAGACTGTGGACAATGTTTCACAGAGGAGGATGCACTACATTACACACTAGTCCAATAGCCATTAGACTTCATTAGAACCGAGTCACACATCATGTCAGCTCTTGTTCCTCAACTGCGAATTTCAAATTATGACTGTTATTTAAAGGTGTCAGTGCACTTTGGCTGAAGTGCTTGTCAGATGGTCGAACAGTGTCTGAACCCACTACCACCCCACAAATCTCAAATTTTGGGGGCTGCGTCCAACAATTTATGTAACTTTCCAAAAAACAACTATCCAACAAGCTTGTTTTCCCCAGATTTGTATTCCCACTTAAATGTTTCTGTTACTAAACATAGAAACACAGGATTATCCAGGATAATGTAACGATCATATGACTTTATGTTATGGCCACCAGCAGGGTCTGACATCAACAGCCGCCAAGCCATGCCATTGTTCCCACAGCCCAATAGTCCAAAAAATTTACCACTGGACCAAAAGCCCATTAGTCTGACAGCCCGTCAATCCGAATACAAACATTGTTCCGAAATCCCCGGTAACGCTTCTCTTTGTGAATTTCATTTTTATCTTTTTTCCCCTGGAGCCTCATGGGCCCTTTTAAGTTGTCGGGCCCGGGGGCTCGAGGCCCGGTAAGCCTATGCATGAAGACAGGGAGTGTGTATTTTCAGAAGAACGGGATTTTGGAACGATTGGTGTTTGTATTTGGAACAAAAGGCTGTCGGAACAATGGGAAGTCACCCTTCCGGTGCGGGTCGATTTTCCTCTTGGCGAGTAAATCTCGGAAGGCTATCTGCCATACTGGCCGGTAAATGTTTGTACCAAAATAGCCACGTAATAAAAAGAACTATGCTTAGAGTTTCTGTTTGATCCTTATGTACATTTAATAAGAAATACTTGAGTACAATTTTGAGATCAAGTCTTCTTGACTTGTATTCAGGTTTGAATACCGTTGATACCGAAAACCGTTGATCAACATCTTAAAATAATTTTGCTTCAAAAATAATTTTGACTGGTAAAAAATATGCTTTTTTCATCTACCGGTCCCCTTGGCTGGTGAGTTAAATAGTTAATTTTGGACACTGGCCACCAGGTTTAGTTATTTCAACTTTGTTTATGAGGAATCATGTTTTGTCCGTCAGTTTGGCATGGCAGATGGCTCTAAATACTACAATACCCATGAGCCTAAGCTGCCTTTGCTATGGAAATGAAGCCAGTAATAGGCTCAAATCGAGTGATAGTGTATTCAGAACATTCTGTTGTTGAATTTGTGAAAAAAACTTCATAATTGACGAATGACTTAAAATTTACCCAAAATCCAAACCCACATAACAATTAGCTTCGTCCTGCCATTACCGGTGCATGAACAGTAACATCATTTTAAGCTTGGCAATTGGATTGTTGTCGCTGAAATGCACCTTGTGCCTTCGACTTTTGGTCAAAGAACCAGATATTTTCTAACACAACTGTTAAACTTTTGTATTGATGATTCAATCCAACGTCAATCCACGCCGTAGAAGTGACTCACCTGGGAGTCTATGGAGAAAATGAAGGGGAATTTAACTTACTGTACCAGGGGGAGCCCAAAGTTGCTCTTCTGACTTTACAAATCTACTGAGCTGGCATTAAACTTCTCTCTCAATTTATCTTTTTTCACTTTTCATACAATTACTTTCGTTTACTACTTTTTGTCTGTACACTGCATGCATCACTGTGAATGCCTTCGAGGAAAGAGTGCGCCATTATCCCCATTTGTATGATTATCATGTGTTGGCCCTCTCAACGATGGCAGGCTTTTCACTCCGTCTGCAAGTGTAGCCATTAGATACAGCTATAAACCCTTTTGCCTTTGGCAACTTGCTCAAGGGCACATCAACCTGGTGATAGCTGAGAAAGAAGAGGGGGTTGATGTGCTGTGACCTTGCAGCTATATACCCATTTTAATAAGTCAAAGCTTTGTGTTTCTGCAGAGAAGTTTCTCATGCCTTCCATTCACTTTTCTGGCAGCCAGAAGTTTGGCGATTACAGATGTGACATCTTGCAGTTTTTCCACTTTTTTCTGTTATCATTCATCCATTTCAAATTGTGAATAAATCACTGTATATCATCACATTTCAAATTGCATGTTCATGATTTGAAATGTCACAATGACAGCTCAGACAAACAACAAGCTGTCTCATTTCCATTTTTCTTAATTCTTTGTTGTGTCTCTCATTTTTCCTTCAGTTGTTAACTCAATGCTGCCAAATGCAGAATAGTTGATGTTCTCAAATTAGACCTTTCAGTTCAAAGTATTACTGATTTATATGTCGGTTGGTTGATTTTCTTCTACCTTACAATAGTCCGTGAGTTTCACGGCCCGATGGGAAATTAAATCCCAACCTCGGCCTTGTTCATGTTTCGACCTGCTGTTCTAGGCTGCAAAGCTCCACAAAAACAGAGCTGATCGGCCCAAAATACTTCCCATACTCTCACCCTTGGCCCTGTCTCTTGACCTCCATCTTTTGTTAGCTGAGGATGTAGAGAGGGAAATATAATGAAGGACATGGGCGAGGAAGAGGGCAGGGTCTATCGATCTGGCTCTGTAGAAACTAGAGGGATAGAAGTCAAAGTAAGAAACAGGAGAGAAGATGATTCCTAAACTCTCTATCCTTCACATAGTCAGGCTTATGGATCAGTCTTGTTTTGAATGTTATTTATTGGTTTCTCCGTCCTACCTTCTATCACACTCAATTTGACCTGTTTGGGTTGGGTGGCAACAAACAGCCTGATCCATTTTGGGTCCAGATCCAAGCTGGTATTATCCGGATTTGTTGAGCTCTTAGTGCAACTAATCTCTCTAATCTTTCACCTCCTCTCTTTTTATTAGCAAACACCAATGCATCAATCATTCAGGCAGTCGGTTTAGTCAAATAGAGAATATGCCATCTCTTTGGGAAAGCTTGAGGTTTAGTCCTTTGCTGTTCTGGCTTGTTATTTAACACTGTTAAACCTGGATGGATTTAATAAGAGGTTTAAAAGGATTCGGATGATTGAAGCTGGTGTGAGGTTTCCTCTGTAGAATCTGGACTTCCAGCCCTTTGAGCTCATACTATTAACATATCTGCCACAGTGTAAGACAATAAGAGAGTAGGAATAAAGATGCCACCATCTTAACCCGATACCAATTGTTTTGTTTTGCTCTAACCAATCAGTAGAGAGTGATGTATCCTCCCCGCTGAACTACAACACTGTTTTGAGGGACTTTTTTAGCTCCTATTTCAGAGTAGGTCCTCTCCCAGCACAAGAGGAATCATAAGTGACGTTAGTGTATGGTGATTGGTACAACACATCGCCAACACGCCAACGCAGCACTAGAAACCGCCATTTTAAAATCCTGAGAAAAATTCAAAGTGATATTGCAAAAGGTAAATGGACTTGCATTTATATGGCACCTTATAGTCTTCTGACCACTCAAAGCTCTTTACACTACATGTCAGCATTCACCCATTCACACACACATTCATACACTGATGGCAGAGGCTGACATGCGAGGAGTCAACCGGTCCATCAGGATCTAATCTAAAGACCATTCACACACCGATGGCTCAGCCTTCAGGAGCAGTTTGGGGTTCAGTGTCTCGCCCAAGGACACTTCTATCTTGCATAAGAACACTTTGACATGTGGACTGACGACAGCAATTGACCGACAAACAGTGTGTATCTTTGTGCTACGTTAGCATCTGTAGCTCTGCTGGTAGCTTCGTGCTCACCATTGTCACACACATACGACCGTAGGCTATGTGTGTAACTTCAGCGTGAACCAACAGACCATGTGTGTGTTGTCAGTGGCGTTCTAGCTGTGAACGTAGGTGTAGCAGACAGTGTGTGTACAGTTTATGTCGGTGAATAAATGCTACGAGGCTACAACTCCTCCGCCAAGCGAAGCTATAGACGGGGGACGACTTCCTATATCTGTAACGCCGGCTCAGACTCTCTTAAGGTGGACCAGCTTTTCTCCTTAAGTGACGAGTTTTTGACTCAGCTTTTTTAACCGATAGCGTTAATCGGTTAAAATGCTTAATGTCGGTTAACAGTTAAACGGTTAATTATTAACATCCCTAGTTTATATGATTGCAGCATGTAACAGAGTTGTTTTATACATTCTTATATTACTAAAAAAGCTACGAGAGCTTGTGGAACGAGCAAACTCGCACATATTGTGTGGGAATAAATAGTGCATTTGTTGGAACTATCTTCAGCTGTGGATGAATACAGGTTTAGTGCTCCAGTGAGTGTAAATGGCAGCAGGATGGTGGCTCAGAACTGCAGTGCCGATGTTAATGATGAAACACGTTCGACAGCTCGACTCACAGACTGTTTTAATGGGTTTTTGGGCAATACTGGAGCTCTATGGCACAGAGGACTAATAGTAACATCTTTGTTTTGAATCTGACCCCGTGACCTCTGCCATGTGTCATCCTCCTTCTCCCCTGTCGCTCCTCACTGGTCACCACTGAATATGACATGTCATGGTGTTATAATGCATGAACAAAGTGACACAAAGGAGGCGACATGTTCCCGTGAGTCATTCACCTCCATCTTCCTGCCAGGTAGATTCATTAGAGATTCTGTTTGGAAATGTAGACGGAGCTGAAACACTGTGGAACCTCACCCCACTACACACACACACACACACACACACACACACACTCCCTGTGTTGAGTGTTATATTGGTATGCAGCACCAGTAAGCCTGGCAGAGTTATTACGCCTCAGTCCATTAATGCATGTTATCTCTCTGGTTCTCTTTATTTGTAATAATTTTTCTGTCTCTCTGTTTTGGACATTTTCCCTGTCTCCTTCCTGTATGTTTGCATATTTGCTTTAATCTCTTTTTGTGGCTTCTGTTGGTCCTCCTGTCTCCCTCTTGTCTCCCTCTTGTCTCCCTCTTAGCCTCTCATTAGATTTGAATCCCTTAATGAAAAACAAACAGGATGGAAACACCTCCTCCTCCAGCCTCCATTTTCTCTCTTTCTTTCTTCCCTCACCTCATCCTATTATTCTTCTGCCTCTTCCTCCGCCTCCTCTCGTCTGCCTGTCTCCCTCCTACGCCCCTCTCACCTCTTCAGCTGCTCTGTCCTTTCTTTTTTTTTTTTCCACAGCGAGATCCACCATTTGGGGAAAAAAAAAGATACCAAACCAAATGGAGTCTGCAGCACCTGCTCTTACAAAATGGCTGCAGACGTAACGATAAAAACAAGTGGTTTTGGAGGCGCAGGTGACATCGAACATCAGGATGTAAAATTGGTGCATTTGAGGAGGCAGTTTTAAGGAGAGTAGAGGCATCTGTTTAGAGAGTGGAAGCATGAATGAAAATTATAACCTCTTGGCATAAACAGCCTTTTTTCTTTTTTGCTTCTAAACATCTCTCCTTTCTCTCTGTCATCCTGCTGTGTCTTTTTCTCCTTTTGCATCTCATTTCCCTCTTCCTTCCTTCCTTCCTTCCTCTTCCTCTTCCCCTCTCCCTCCATCTCTTCCCCGTCTCTCTGTGGCAATGAATACTGAATCAGTCGGAGACAGACGGTGCGTGGGGTCTCCCTGGAGGAGGGATAAAAACACTCACACAGCGCACACACACGCACATGCTGACATATGCCCGAGCAAGAAAACCCTCTGTCTCCGACCGTACCAACGAACACACACGTGCACACGACGCGCTGGGAGGATTTCAGCGCTGATAAATTCTGACAGAGTGATTTTCTTTATCGGTAATCTGCAGTCGCTGAGTGAGACTCAAATAGCTTCTTCAAACATTAGTGAAGCCATGAAGGAGATTAATAGAAACACACACACACATGTTCAAGAAAACACACGCACACATGTTCAAGAAAACACACACACGCACACAAATGTGGAAAGACACATACTTTAAGGGAGAGTTGTGAAACGACATTTCAACAGGTTTCTGTCTTTCTTTCAGCCTGGTCTCAATTTCAGGGCATCAGATAGCGACGGTTGGGCAGTGGCCCTCGGCGTGTTGATACCGACGCACAACGCACCCTTGATTGTGGTCGTTGTCTAGAAGGTAACACGCAAAATGCAAAACTCTCGTGAGATGGTTAAGGTTAAGCATTGACCTCAAAGGGTTAAGGTTGGGCTTTGACTGTCCGTAATACCATGTTTTGGGCTTCGAAGCTTTGGTGAGAAATATTCGAAGGTATCCGAAGCTTCAGGACAGTGCTGCTGCTGCACTACCGTACACACACACCAACTTCTACACGTAACAATGTGTTATGAGAATGAAACGTCTGAGAATAACGAAAAATAATTAATGTTGGATATGAATAATGAATAATGTTGAGGGAATAGTCCTTATTTCATGGACTCTTTGGGGATTTATACTGTATATTATTATTACATACTAACGTAAAAAAAAGAAGCATTCGAATACTGATGTGGAGGTTGATTACCATGGCAACGGTCAAAGCTTCAAAGCATTTGGGTGAGCCCTGGACTTTGAACGGTTAAGGTTAGGATAAGTTTTTTGCAAGTTTTCACAATTTGCAAGTTCTAGACACGACCCTTTAGCGAAGAGCTGGATGTATGGCAAAAGTCATTCTACTATCATGCTAGTTTTTTTTTAAATATTGATCGATATCAATAATTATCACAATATATGTTTAAAAAAAAAATAATAATAATAATATTGCTCAATTTCCAGTTTTAAGTATCCTCCTTAGGACAGAACCCTAAAGAAACCAGAAGGTTAATTATGGTTTATAATATACAATCATTTATTATCAGAAGGGGTCGTTGAGGGTTGATTACATATGCAGACGATATACGACACTTCTTGTAGGCCATCTCACTGCTGCACGCTGTACTCTGGTGAGCATGTGCAACACAGACTTCTGCAGGAACTGGACTAAAACGAAAAAAATAATGGAGAATCTGCACAGTATTTGACTATATATGAAAATATAAATAACAGTTAAAAGGATCGTGAGGCAGCAACACAATATTGCAGCGTGTAGTCTGCCGAATCCAAAAAAGAAGAAGACTTCCGGGTAACTCTATGCTAACTGGAATGGAGATAAAATAATTCAATCGTGCGTCTCTTCTAGACTTCTCATGTTATCTGACCGAACTGATCAAATGGTGATAGTGAAACGAGTCATTTCACAAAACAATTCATCCATCGTTTTACAGCCTCAACAGTCGCGACAGAGTAGACCACAGCTCCGGCGGAGCCTACGACTCCACCATCCGGTTGTTTGTGTAATGTAATGTAAACCCATCCACATCATTATTAGAGGTTCAGAGCAACGGACTTAGTATTAAGAGAGAGAAAGTTGTCTAAGGGTGGGTGGGAAGTATGGTGGATGGGTCAAACACACACAGGACTTTAGTCCTTCATTTATTTTTACTGACGACATTATGTCACGTGATGCTACACCACTGAGTCTCATGACATTACGACTAAAGCTTAAATTACTTACAACCATGCTTATTTTAATTATGATTTTTTTTTCTAACCCTAATCAAGTAGCTTTGTAGCCTAATCCGTGACCGTTTCACAATGTGAACCACGCGCAAACCTTCTGCATTAAAGGAACTGTTTGTTAGAATCAGAAATTGGTTGTAACAGCGACACCTGTGGCCGTTAAGTCAAAGAAAGACAGCGTCCTGTTGCTCGTGCTTGCCAGTGTGCACGCGCTACCTGAATGTGAACGAGCATCCGTCAAAACAGTGAGGCGACACACGTCAGCTAAAAGCACAATATCACTCTATATTTCAGCTGCTTGGCAGTAATGTTAGCTGACCAGACGAAGGTCTCTCCATGAATCAATGCTGATCCTAGTGTTGGCTTTTCCTGCCTCAGCCTCCCGACCGCGGCCGGAGGGAACAGGGGAGACACCGGAGTTTTGGTCGGAGACGATAACGTTTCTCTCTACGTAGCCCCGTCACTTCACAAGACACGGGAAACCTCTGTTGGTCTGGAGGAGCTGCAGCAGTTATTTCTGCACAAACGTCCACTGTACATTCACTAGATATTCTCAGAGCTACTAACTCTACTGCAGTGTGGAGTGTGCGCGCACGCACGTGAGAGTAGAGCGAAAGAGCGAGAACGAGCGTGGTGTGTGAGTGAAGGCAGGCAGAGGAGCAGAGTACAGCAGAGACTCCGGTCCTGGAGACCAAAGCTACGGTCTCCCCCGCAACACTGTTTAACAGACGGGCTTCACTAGATACAACCAAGAGGTTTTGGTGCCTCCAGGGTAGTTTTTGTTGGAGTCTAAGTCTGTACAGCGTAGCCACACGCGAGCGCGCATGGGACACCGACCCGCAATGATTTATACGTGTAAGAAGTTACAGACCGTCCCTTTAAGATACTACGCAAAAGGATTCTGCCCAAGCAGCAAAATATGACGAATAGGGACGAGATCATGTTGCTTTTTTTGTACGATCCTTCTGTTATCTGGCAAACCTCTCTTCCTCTCTCTTTACGTGTCTTTCTCAATCTTAGTCACTCTCCATGTGTCCTTTCATCTTCGTCTCTCGTTGCTTCGTGTTAAGCATCTTTTCCCCCTCTGCGGCTTCACTTTGATTTTGATTATCATTAATTTAACTCTGTATGTGTTAGTGCGTAATCTCCTCGGCTGGGCGCCAAGACCCCATGCCACCGGATTAAAAGTTTACACTTTGCGAAGATGCAGATGCTGACATTGCATAACAATTATGACACCGTGAAGACACACGCAAAGTTCTGATAGTGAAGATATGGGTGGATGTATTTTCCTTCCTTTTTGTCCCTGTGAGGACATTCAGTGTTTATGAGAGTAGAATTACAGAAGCACACATGAACTGGATCTAAAAGTCTCTGAACACGCCATTAATGTTCGACAAGGTTCGTTTAATACATTTAAAAGCTCCAGAATCTTGTGGGAGGATTGTTTCATGTTTCCAAGGTCAAAAATAAAATCTCAAGGTCGTGTTTCAAAGGTTGCTCGAAATATAATCAAGAAATTCAATCTTATTTTGCCTGAGTTTGGAGGAAACTCAGAGACCATTCAACTTATCCCAGTTGACCACTGTTTTTTACGCTTTGTTGGCTCTTTGAGGGCAATAACCTGGTGATCAAATTAGAAATGTTTGAGGATAGCGAGGAGCTCCTGAATGCACCATTAGTTTGGATCTCTGTGCGGCTGAACAGTTTTATTTGTAGAAGAAACACATGTTCAACATTGAGATACTCTGAAGGACTCTCCTTCATGCAACACGTCCTCTGGCGGATCCAGCCTCTGAACTCATTCAAATATCATTTCAGTCATTTCATTTTGTGGCTCAAAGGATGGCAGTTTTGGTCTGTCGGTCCGTCTTTCACTTTGCTCCAGACTGAAATATCTCAGCAAGTAATGGATGGATTGCCATGAAATTTGGTGCAAATATTCGTGCCCCCCTGAGTTGTAACAACTTTGATGATCCTTGAACTTTTCATAATGGATGGTGAACATGGTCAACATTATATCTGCTGAACATCAACATGGCAAGGTTGTCATTGTGGTCATTAGGGCCATATTTACTTAGACAGCAGCTCATGATGCTGTCAGCTCCTGGTACCGATCTCTGCCCTAATGCCTTGCTCTCCCAGTTGACCTACACTGGAAATTGCATAGAGCCCTGGCTGTATGTGCTGTTGTAATTATAGAATTGCTGTGTTTCTTCTCTAATCTGCCAATCCAATCTATATGCAAAATCCGGTTTTAATTTAATCACCAGAGCAAGCCTCATTGGTTTCATATAGACAACTCTGTGACTGTGGCTTAAGTCCTCAGGAAATGTGAGCTTTTTCTCTGCATGCTGCATTATGTTGATCCTCTAGAACAGGAACTGTCATAAGGTTTGATTTGGCCCACCAGATGTATGTCAGGCAATCCCGACTGACTCTACTGTCTTTCAGAGGCTGTATCAGGCTAGAGTGAAGGTACCGGTATCATAGGAAACTAGGTAACCTAAGGAATCCATCGGTACCAACCATGTCATGGTAGCTTGTCGGGAAGGAGGCTAATTAACGCTCAGAAGTTAGGATAAATTCTGGCGAGGAAAAACTGGCATGGCCATTTTCACAGGGGTCCCTTGACCTCTGACCTCCAGATCAGTGAATGTAAATGGGTTCTATGGGTACCCACGAGTCTCCCCTTTACAGACATGTCCACTTTATGAGAATCACATGCAGTTTGGGGCAAAAACATGCAGTGTTTTGTATGCAGTATAAATGTCTTCGTTTCGCTTTTTCTAAAAAATTGTGTTTTATTTATAGTGTTCATAGTTATATTTCTGCACGCTGGGGTCCCTAAACAGTCTTGGAATTTCATAAATTGGGTATGACTGGAAATGAGCCCAATTGTATTCAGCAGGTGGGTTTTAACGGGCCAGCTGAGTAAAAGCTAAAAGAATATTCAATTCGGAGAACTTGGGATCCTGGTACCATTTTGCATCTTAAGAGCACATTAGGATAATGCTTTTGGCCCACCGTTAAGTTCCGGTTTCGGCCCACCAAGGGAAAAAGTTTGAGCACCCCTGATCTAGAATTATCAAAGCATTTGAGGTATGATTGCGTCACCCAAGAAGCACAAATGGATCAGGTCAAAGAAATCGAATCAGACAGTTCTCATCAAGTTTATTCTTCACAAAATGTCCTTATTAACTGGAAGACAAAAGTGTGAACCCGTCTCTGTCTATGCCAGCATACGTTTTAGCAAATGGCGGATTGCCACTTCATTACTCATAGAAAACTCTCCAAATTGTGGACGCATTTTTACTCAATCATTGTGAACCTTCAGATGCAGGATAGAGAGATGTTTGTGTGAAGAGGAAAATAAGTGTTGTATTGTAAGAAACAAAGAGGTGCTGCATGGCAGAGTGCTACCGACTTATTAGACAAACTCAAAGACGTGTTGGTTCACAAGCACATCTTTGTTACAATGAGTCAGAGAAGAAATATGGCTGCAGAGAACTCTGAAATGAAACTACGTGATATGAGAGTATATAGCTGAGGCTGTGCATCGGTGATAAGATGAGAACGGGATGAGTCGTCACATAAAAAAAACACATTTCATCCATTCCTTGAATTAAGCACGAACGCCATTATGTATATTATTTACTACTAGATTTTTCACTTGGACACAAAAGATGAACCACAGCTTCAAGCGCAACTGTTTGCTCGCTCGGGGGAAGCGGACAAGGTGACACGGGAAGATGCAGCGATAAACACAAAAGGACAGGCAATGCGGCGGAGAAATGACAGGGCAATCTTTAGGAGGAGGGAGATATCGGGCCCTACAGGAAGACGGAGGGGAACCGGAATGAATGGGCCAAACGGAGGGAGAGCGGGCCTGAGGAAGATTTAAGGACAGCGAGGGATTAATGGCAGAGAAAAGGCGTGCCAGAATTTGGAAAAGGGAAAATGAAAAGAAGGAGGAGGTGGAGAGATTTAGAGGTGTCAGGTGTATGAGAAAGCAACGCACAATTAATAAAAGGGTTCATGGATAAAAGGCTGAGGTGCAAGAAGGCGGAGGAGGGAAAGAAAAAATGGAGGGAAGAGGAGTGATTTAAGGATGTTTTTCAGACTTCTTGCCCACTCTTGTATCCAATCTCTACCCAAAGTATAGAAAGATGGAGGAAGGCAGTGAAGAGGAGGGACAAAAATAAGGAAAATGGAGATTAGACAGAAGTAGGGATGTCACGATAACAGAAATTTAGGAGTTGATACCAATACCAGTGAAATTCCATGATTCTCGATACCCAATTTGATACCACGGTAAAAAACAAATGTCAAACAATAAATCTCAAGAACTTCAACATCCACTGCTTTATTACCGTTTACATACAGGTTTTTTTTAGGAAGTTAAACAGGTCATAATTCCCTCTATTATCTATTTTTATTACTACTATAATTATATTTTACAAGATTACATTCGAACACATCTTGATAACGTCATGATTACCTTCACCCAATACTCATTCCTACACTACATTTTTACTGAATAGAGCCTGAACGCATCATAATGTAAATCAGTGGCACCTCCCGTGTTGAACTCAGCAGGAAGAGAGCTAGTTAACGTTAGCTGTTGGCAGCTGGTAAGCAGCGCAGTCCCGCACAGAGCTAACAGCTAACGTTAGGGGGCCCAGGCGTCCTGGAAAACCTGGAAAACAGTTGACCAATTTTCCAGTCATGAAAAACACATGGAAAATGAGAGAAAAATTCTTATGTTGTCCTGGAAAATGATTTCAACACAGGCTGTAACTCTGAATAATTTGGGTTACATTATCCTTCAAATGTAAATGTAAAGTCCTGGGGAAATTTCTCTAGAAAAGAGTGTGAATCCTGAACGTTAACTAGCTCTCATCCTGACAAATTTCATCACAGATTTGTTGTTCACAGTGTAACACTATCAGGGAAAAACAGGGTTCATCGATAGTGAGTTTAGTGTGTCCCAAACACATTTTCTATCGTCACCGGGGCAACGAGACGTTGTTGGTATCAAGCCCTGACGGCACCTGTGGTACTGTAGAAAAATGAGTCCTGTCGGCGTTTTCAAAATTTTGGCACTGACTTGGTAGAACCGAAGTATCGGTTCTTGTGACACCCATAGACAGGACGAATACTTAGACTGGTATCTTACAGTACATACATGCATATGTTATACATCCATACAAAGAGAAAGGTAGAGAACTAGATGCTAAAATGGTTGAAGAAGCAAAAGCGAGGAGAGAGAATTAATTTCCCTCTACAACCCCTGAGGGAACAAAATAGAGCAAGTGAAGTCAAGAAGGGTGAAATGCAAGAGACCAAAAAAAAAGTAGAGGAATTAATTAATGTTGTAGTGGAAGAGAAATGGAAAAACTGAAACTCAAAAGTGTGGGTTGAATGATCTTGTGGTCTGGACAAATAATTCACTGAAGACAGTTTCAATTCATTTCCAAGACTTCAATCTTTATTTCCTGCGTGACCTTTCTTCAATATCTCTCTCTGTCTCTTTCATTCTCTTTTACACTCTAAACCTGCCTCTCTTGTTCATCTTTGCTTGATTAGATATAGCACACAAAGCATGGCGATGATAAAAGAGAAAAAAAGGAAGGCACTACTGTATGGTTACTTGTTGCTGCAGTCGTGCGATGTCCCCACTAGGATCATTAAAGTTGAAATGGACTGCTTGGTAGAGTTTGTGTCCCAACAACTTGTCTCTTGAATCGATGAGGTAGAGGATCATCAAGCCCTGTTTTCTGTCATGTCCCTCTTTAGAAACTGGTTTAATCTTCATCAACCATTAAACTGCCCGAACCTTAAGATACACAGCTCTTCTTCTTCTTCTAGTTGAACATAGTTTTAGTCAGGCCTTTCCCTCAGAAATGTTGACAAAAAAAGGCAGCGTTCTGTGATAATTCTATTTTTAAGAAAAAGTAAGAAGAAGAAAATGTGTCTGGGAAGATGTGGGCAATATGGTCTCTCTGTTTTGCAGTGAGAACTGGATGCAAGAACTTGTTGATGGTTCAGGTTCAGTTTTTATATATCACAGCACAGTTTCCGTCAAGACTACAGTTCGCCATGAGATGTAAAATACTAATCTAATAATATTAAAACAAGCTCATTGCTGTTTGAAACAGATTCTCTGACAGCAGCCATGTGGGATGTCAAATTGTGGAACTGCTCCAACTGTACGACAGCTGATGGAAATTTTTGAAATGCCTGAAATCCATCTGATCATCAAACAGACAGACTGTTGATCATTAGGGGAATTAATCAGGCGTGCCCCCCCTTAAAAAGATTGTCAAATGATGGCCACCCTGGCAGGAAGTGGGCCTCTCCCACAGCTTGAAAAGCCACCCAGGATACCAATGTTTGTATCTAGCGTCAAACCAAAATTGAACATTGACTTATTTTATCGTGCTGTTATTTCATCATGGTTCGGTTAAAATAAGTAAGCTTGTTATGTATACTTTTGTTACGTAAATTATGTACTTCACTAACGCCATGTTACGTAAGTTAAATAAGAAAAGTATATGACACAAGTTTACTTATTTTAACCCAAACCGCAATATTTTCCAAAACCTAACCAAGTAGTTTTGTTGCCTAAACCTAAAGTTGTTTTGTTTCAATTCACAATATTAATGGAATCTGCGTTCTGGAAACGCCCACTTTAGTGTTTTTAGAGGGGCTTGGGAAAATAGCATTTTGACACTAAAACATACGTACAAAATTTAAATGTTCAGATTTAAATACACGAGGAACACCACTGTGAAGCTACAGAATGATATAAAAACCTAAAAAAAAGATCAAATAAAGTTTCACTTTCACAACATGGTAGGTGCAGCTTGGCCCATCTGAAGCATTAGAATGGTGAAGATAACCACTGATAACGCCCATCCAATCGGTTGATAATACCATTGGAAACGGGTGCACCGGAATGCCATTTATAGTTTTGAAGTTGTTTCTTTGCTGCGTGTGGAGCTTTGCTGTGATCGTGTTTCTTTAACCAGGAAGAAACTTACAAACTGCAATCCTGCTCACCTTCACACAAATCAGAGGGTCTGGTTGCAAACATCTCATCATAATATATCATTTTGTGTTATTTGTCACCTGCACACACCCAGTCCTCATGTAGGAGACACATCTGAATCTCATAGAGCTCATTTGGTGAAAGAATGAAACATTCATAAAACGTTATATTGACCTCTTTGTTCTGCAGCAGCATTAATGCAAGACTGACATGTTGATCATTGTGACAAGGCTGCAGTGAATTATTCGGTCTGTCCCCATCCAGTATAACCTCTGACTGTCTTTGTCTGTGCATCCTGTTGAGGATAAACAGGATTGTGTAGCTGCTGTATGTGTTCTGGATTCTGGAAGTCATCCCTCGATGTTTCTCCTAACTTCTCTTTCTTTCTTTTACACCCAATTTTCAACGCCGGCCTTTACGAAATCAAAGAGAAAGCTTTTTTTGTGTGCCTCTGAGCCACTGAATCAATGCATGAGCATCTATACAGCGCAAGGCCTGCCTGTCAAACAAAATGCCTCTTCTTCCTCTCTCTCTTTTGCATTTACAATCTTCCTCTCTGCTCGCTGCTCCCTTCTTCATTTCATTTTCTCTCACTCACACACTTGGACGTACACTCCCACATGTAGTACGCTTGAACGCACCCCCCTTCTGTCATCGACTGACTCACACAGGCGCTTTGGACTTCATATTTATGCATGTCTAGGAATGCAATTTGAGTCACACAAACAATCGCGCGCACACAGCTGGGTTAAAAGGGTGGAACACGGGTCTGAGAGAATATTATCTGCATTGGTCAAGGCTCCAGCAGATTGGCACTAACTCTCACACACACACACATGCACTCACAGATGCTGGTTAAAAGGGTGTAACAGGCAGGTCTGACAGACAATATTATCTGCTTTGGTCAAGGCCCGGCGGCTTGACATGCAGAGACACACACAGGCACACACCCACACACACACACACACACGCCGTCTCGCCACTAATGCGATGTGTTTTTTTCATTAGGACCCAGTCATTGGAGGCAATTACATGGGTCATCCTGGGTTTTAATGGAGAAATAATGGACTTGGAGGAAGGCAGAGAGAGATAGTGACAGTGAAGAGGGGGGGAGGGGGCAGAGAGAGAAAAGATCGAGATAGAAGGAGAAAAAAGAGACTTCGATGAAGAGGAGAGGGGCGACAGTGAGAGAGAGGAATAATGGGCTGGCATGAAATGTCTGTCACACTCTTGCTACATGCCAATCTAGAAGTGTCTGAGTGTTTGTTTCACACAAGTTGAAGTTGAAGCAAACTGGTTCTCACTCTGAATGAACAGTTTCTATGTTTTTGAGTTCTCATGTGTTGTATAGGATTGTAGCAGTACACTGTATAATGTATACTAGGGACGGGAATTGTAAATTAGCTTAGGTTATAAATGCTATAGTGTGTGGCATTGGTTCATGCTACAGTATATACTGGGGCTGCAACTAACGTCTGTTTTCATTGTTGATTAGTCTGTTGATTATTTTCTTTTTCAGAAGAAATGGATTAGTTGTTGGTCTATAAAATTTCAGAAAATGGTGAATAATGTTGATCAGTGTTTCCCAAAGCCAAAGGTGACGTCCTCAAATGTCTTGTTTTGTCCACAACTCAAAGATATTCACTTTACTGTCATAGAGGAGGAAAGAAACCAGAAAATATTCACATTTAAGAAGCTGGAATCAGAGAATTTAAACTTTGTTTTCTTAAAACAATATTCAAACCGATTAATTGATTATCAAATAGTTTGCAATTGATTTAATAGTTGACTATTAATCATTGCAGCTCTACTATACAGTATACCTGTCCCTATTCAAATAAATATTGAAATAGATCAAATAAAATGTGCAGGAAGGTTTGACTTGGCTTATTGGCTGAAACATTTGTGCCTTTTGTTCTCTGGCATTGTAAATTCAAATGTACAACAAATGACTGCTCAGAGATTTTGAAAATACTTCGCAATACTTCAGTGAAAAACAACCTCTCTTAAAAGGAGCTTAAAAGGTATAACAGTACATGTATATCTTTATTCATATCACAATGAGGAACTTGTTCCACTGGTTAATAAACCTGTGACAACACCGGTGTCACTGGACATTTTACAAGAATAGATGATAGTCAGTATCCGTAGAGCGCTTCCTTTGACTTTAATGTTGGATGGCGGTGTGTCTGGCCTCTCTGGTTGAGCTGTCCCTTTGGGGATGCTGGTGTCTACCTGGTGCCACTACGGCGCACACACCAGCCATCCTCCACATGGTGATTTCCACATTAACGTTATGGTCCCCTTACAGCATCGGGTTTAAATATGAAATTTTCCAAATAGGCACTTTTGCTTTTCAGTTTGACACCAAATCCTCCGCCATCGTCTTGTCAACTCTCTCTCGTCCCGTGTGTGAAAAATGAACTAAATGGGTTTTATTTCTGTACAAAAGCAAAACGTCGATGGAGGCGATGGGCAAGTAATGTATTGGTGTGTGCCCAAAGACCGTGTGACATTGTGTAACACCGTGTAACAACATGTAACACAGGTAACACTGTGTAACACCGGTAACACCGGGTAACACCGGGTAACACCGTGTAACACCGTGTAACACCGTGTAAAACTGTGTGACATCGTGTAACACCGTGTAACAACATGTAACACAGGTAACACTGTGTAACAACGGTAACACCGTGTAACACCGTGTAATGGTAGCAGCGGTAACAGAGGTAACACTGTGTAACACCGTGTGACACCGTGTAACACCGTGTAACACCGTGTAACAACATGTAACACAGGTAACACTGTGTAACAACGGTAACACCATGTAACACCGTGTAATGGTAGCAGCGGTAACAGAGGTAACACTGTGTAACACTGTGTAACACCGTGTGACACCGTGTGACACCGTGTAACACCGATAACACCGGTAACACCGGTATTCCTTTAATATTGATATTCAGTGCAGTGTTGTAGTACTGCAGATCGGTGTCGGTCTCCAGACAAAGACTCTGGATATTTTAAGACCGGTTAAGAGCACAACTGCAGGGATATTAACGAATTGCATCGTCTGATTTATTAGTTAACATCATTACTATGATTGCTCATAGAAAACAAAGGACAATTTTCACTCATACTCATCACCTCTGCAGTGCCTTGAGTCATTTGTCATGGTACAATATCTGTATACTGTATATACATACTTATACAGTATATATGACAATAAAAGAGGTGAATGAAGAGGCATCTTCATATATGTTCTGTGGGTGTTGTTATGGGAATGTGAATCTTCAGATCATTTTTAGGAGTGCCTCAGTGGTTTTTAATGTTCCACATTTTATCCTAAGTATGTCATACAGGACTCACGCTGGTCTGGTCTTTGTCTTGACTCGGTCTTGTGCTGCCTTGGTTTTGGTCTTGACTTGGTCTCAACCCCTCAAAGTCTTGGTCTTGTCTTTATCTCGATACAGTCTGGTCTGGGTTGTGACTTGATCTTGGTTTAGGTGGTCTTTCTTGACTACAACACTGATTTAGTGCTTGTGTATATCGAAGGTTTAGCCTCTATAAAGTTCCATGAAGCCAAGCCAGGCTAATTATGTATTATCCATTATGATGAATAGGTTAACTGATGTCTTTATTGACCTCACGTGCTCAGAGTAATCATTCATCTCTTTTTCCTGGAAGCCAAACGCGTTAGCGAGGGAACAGCCACTGTAGTTTTTTTGGTTACAAAAATGATAATCTCAACCTGAGCTGATCTTTTCCTGTTTAATACTCGGCCCAACATCAAAATGGAAGATCACACACACCAGCTTGTTTATTTTTCTTTATCTTCCATATATATAATCGACAGTTGTTTTTTATCCATACCTGCTATTTACTGCATCAGCTGAGCAACAACTACAGTAGATGTACAGTTAGAGACATGGACTCAAGTTTTGTGAATGAACATTATTTATAATGTCAAATTAATATTTCATATTCTATGTATATGGAGCCCATTATCTTCAGATTTCATAAAAATTCTAAACTTAAAGTATTACTTTATTAAACATTAGGAAGTAATTGGTTTAAAAAAACAGGCTTAAAACAAAATGATGGAATCTGATTTTAAAAATACAATTTGTGGCACAGACATTATATCTATTTTATGTAGTGATAAGTGATATATATGTATATACATATTTAGTTATTTATCACATGAAGTAGAAAAGCAGCAGCTCAGTTGCATTTTCTCCAGTTTTCTCTCCACCATGTTTCTACAGTAGCCCAGAACGGACAAACCAAACTTTGGCTCTAGAGAGGGACATTCACGTCTTCACGTTTTTGCGTTGGCCACCGTAGTTCTCCTACATGCTTGGCACTAGGGATGTCACAGGAACCGGTACTTCGGTACCAAGTCGATGCTAAAATTCTAAAAACGTGTCGGTTCTCGTTTTCTACAGTACCGACGGTACCGTACGATGCCTGCAAGTTAACACCCGCCAAGCGCCAAATATGGCTGCTTCTGTCCTCTGCTCTCTGTCGGAGATTGACACACACACACACACACACACACACACAACAGCACCATCCAGCAGCGAGATCAAGAGATGCAGAGATCCTCCATGTTGGAGAAGAGGATTCACTCGTGAGGGAAAAAACTGAACTGAACTGAACAAACTGAATAACTATCTTTTGTTGCTTATTGCTAAATCTCTGAAAAGTGGTGTTTTGTTTTTTATTGAACTCTGGACTCTGTATTTCCGGTGAATGTTATTGAGACTTGCATTTGATTAACTTACACTTAACTCCCCAGATCCACTTAGTTTGAACCGATCCAACAGCATCCAATCACGTTATGTTATTGAGCACCAGTTGGATCCAGTTACTCTGCTGCTAAAATCACATTACATCTGGTGAAGAGCAGATATGGCTTGTTTAGGACTCGAGACCTGAGTTGGGACTTGAGTCACAGACTTAGACTTACTTGTGACTTGCAAAAAAATGACTTGGTCCCACCTCTGGTAGTCTTTACCCAGTGAAATGTCACCATGTCAGTGAATTTAAACTAATGATATATATATATATATAGACACATGTACACATTACATGTGATTTATTGTTTTTTTTGTTTTTTTTACTGTGGTATCGAATTTGGTATTGAGAATTGTGGAAATTCACTTGTATTGGTATCGACTACTAGATTTCTGGTATCGTGACATCCCTACTTGGCACACAGGAGAAGTTTCAGTTGGTTGCAATCTGCAACCTCACGGCTAGATGGCACCAAATCGTACACACTGCTCCTTTAAGGGAGGCATTTTCTGCTTATTTGTCGATCATTGCTGAAAATGTTTCTTTATAAAATTGATTGTATATTTATAGTGAAAGAATATTGACTTTGATATGTAATATTGTTATATTCCAGGCAGGATAATCAGTCCCATGTCAAAAGTTGAATAGGCAGTGGATGTTTGCACCAACTGTTACTCACCATTCAACCAAGCTGTCAGCTCAACTGATTCTACACTGAGTTGTGTTTCTCACACAAACTGTTCCTTATTCAGATCGGGTATGATATGTCATCAGTGATGGACTGTTCTCAGATCAGAAATGACCAGGTCGCCAAGACTTTAAAAGCGTATGAATGTAATTGTTCGTATTGGCACCAGAAGTGGCAGGTCGTTAGCTGTGAGGACTTGCTCAGTCACTAATGAAGCCCCTACTATGGATTTCCTTAAGTGCTTCATATTTATGTGCTTGTAAAGACCGGAGTGGTTTTGCTTACTCACCTTTTTCCTTAAAGCTGTTTAAATCATGACTTAGCATTTCACTGATCGCTCAAACGGCTTGAGACGCTCGCTGAAATTGATCCGTTTGGTGATTTAAGTGAACGACTTCAACACAACATCTGATCAGGTGGAAGTATAAATCGAGACGAAGCATTTTGATGATAATTAAAGCAAAAAGGGGATGTCCGGTATTGATTTATTATATGTATGTGTTTTCATTTTGCCACTACTACTCTTGGATGTATTTTTCTTTTTGCTACATTTGAGCTTCTCATCAGGAAACGCTGATCTTATGGGTTAACTGGGATGTCAGTATTGATTGCCAATAAGGCAGGGAATATTCCCTCTCCCATGTGTGTGTGTTCGTGTGCGTGTGTGTGTGTGCGTGTGTGCGTGTGTGTGTGTGTGTGTGTGTGTGTGTGTGTGTGTGTTGTTTTTGTGTATGTAAATAGTATTGATTGTGCATTAATGCCTTAAACCATTTAGAGAGAAGAGATCCCTGAAGAGAGAGCGTGCAATCAGCAGAAAGCTACTTGAGTGGAATAAAGTGTTTCCATCAGTGCTGTGTGTGTGTGTGTTTTTGTACAGCTATCTTTGTGAGGACCAGTTTGAGATTTAGACCTTCAGAGTGAAGACATTTTTGGAAAGTGAGGACATTTTGGCCGGTCCTCACCTTCGGACAGACCTTCAAAGGCTTTTTTGAGGGTTCAAACTTGGTTTTATGTCCAGGTTAGAATTAGGTTTATGGTAGGGTATAAGGGTTGGGGTCAGGCATTTAGTCGTGATGGTTAGGGTAAGGGGCTAGGGAATGCATATTGTCAACGAGTGTCCTCGCAAAGATAATAGAAGTACGCAGCTGTGTGTGTGTGTGTGTGTGTGTGTGTGTGTGTGTGTGTGTGTGTGTGGGAGAGAGAGAGAGAGAGCTACGGAGACTATTTATTTGTGTATCTAACACTGTGTCTTTGTAAAAAACAAAGAAAAAGAAGACGATATCCTTTTGGTCCAAGTATATGATCAGTGAAAATATATTCCTATTTCCTCTATGTGTGTGTGTGTGTGTGTCTTAAGGTAGGTGTGTGTGTGTGTGTGTTTGGGTCCCATCTGTTTTTCAGCCTCTCCATCTCCTCTAGTCTATCTGCTCTTGGTTACAATCTATCTTCCTTCCCACCTGATGTTGCAGCATATCACTACAAAATCTACCAAACTGCATTTCTTTTCTCTCCTTTCTTTTCTTTTCTCTCCTTCCTCTACTTGTTACGTCTCATGTATTCCTCTTCCACTGTATCCACTCTCTGCAATGCCGCAGTCTGTGTCACATCCAACATTTTCATTACGATGCTTTGTCAGATGCACTCGAACTCTTGTCATCACTTCTGTCGCACATGTTGTGAATGACTGTAACACTTGCGAGTGGCTCTATACTGCACAACATGACTGCATTGTTTGATTTAATTGCTTCTGCTGTCAGAGAGGTGTTACCTCGAGATGTAATTACGTACAAACATTCCCCTGTGACGCCTGGATGGTTTAATATCTATCACAATCTGTTGCATCTTTAACACTACTGATGCTATTTTTGTAGAGTGGAAGATAAGTTTTAGATGCATAGCAGCGTGGCTCTATGTCAGTGTGGTGGTTGATCCTACACTTTGCTTTAGATCGAAATATCTCAACAACTATTGGATGGATCGTCATGAAATTTTGTGCAGACGTTCATGGTCCACATCCTAATTACTGTGATGATCCCATGACCTTTCCTCTAGCGCCACCGTGAGGAATGCATTTGTGAGAAGAAAGGTGCGCTTCAACCGTTTCACAAGGAATAGTAGTCCTGTCTGGTGCTCACAGAATCGGGCGATCTTGTAACAGGAGAGACTTCAGAGAGCCAGTCCAAAACACACTAGAGCACACAGATTTAAGGCAATCAACTTTGTTAAAGACTAACGTTTCGACGCCAACTGCGTCTTCATCAGAGATGATAACTTTTGTGGTTTTGAGTGAAATGTCTCAACAGTGATCAGATGGATTGCCATTGCAAATCATCTTTCGCCATCATGAGGTCAAAACTTTAGTTTGTCCGATACTTTAATTTATGACCAAATACTAGCAAATTAATGTCATCCTAAAATGCCTCACCTGTAATTTGTGTTTAGGGCTAATTTGCTAAACTAAGATGGTGAACATGGTAACCATTATACCTGCTAAACATTGGCATGTTAGCATTGTTATTGAGAGCATGTTAGCATGTTAGCATGCTGACGTTAGCATTTAGCTGTGCCTCAGTCCAGCCTCACAGAGGCTCTAGAATGGCTGTAGACTCATTCATACAGAATGTGAAGCAAATTTTAGACATAGTGTGATTGCATACAAAGTCAAAGGCAAGAGAGAACAGAGACTGTAGGAACATAACAGAGAGAAGTGGAGTTTCTGTTCAATCAGAGGCTGAGCTGGACACAAACACAAACTCCCAGACAAACAGTCGGTGCTTCATTGCAATGTCAGTAAAATCACTATATTGGCTGCAACCCGGTCTCCTACAGAATTAAGTTCCCATACAACTAAGGAACATTCTCAATTAGGTTTCAAGGGGAAACATATTTTCTCCCAGATTGCGGTCGCAGTCGTTTTAAACACTTTTAAACACTTTTAAACACGTGGTTAATGTTGTAAATTGAAACAAAACAAAACAAAAAAGAAAACGCAACAAAATGACTTAATTGGGTTTTGGCAACAAAACTACTGGGTTCGGTTTCGTATAAAAAACATCTTAATTTGGCTTAAAATGACGCGATTCACACGGGACATGAAGTGCGGTCTCCTAGGAGACAGTCCGGTGTTAGTTTGACCCATCCACCACCCCTCCTTCCTTTTTAGGAGACAGGGCTGAATGGCTGTGTACCTGGATAAAGCTTGTTCTGATTAACTGATCAAGTCAAGTGACAAATATCACTGATCTAGCATGATATATGATTGTAGGATAGTGATGGAGATATCTTGATGTCTAGATATAATGTTAGTAGGTTAAAATAGGCAGAGCTACGTATAAAGTGTACAAGAATGTATGACTGGATTGATGGATTAAAAAATGTGTAGCCTTATCACATCTACTCCTCTGTCCTCAGAGTCCTCCTGGTTTGAATAATTGACTACTAGTTCAGGCTCTTAGGCTTAGGCTCTTTAATCCACTTACTTAGCAGGGAAAACTTTCAGGGCGGCCCTCTCTTAGTCGATTAGTGTTTTTGGTCTTAGTCAACTAAGATTTATTTCGTTGATTAGTGATTTTTCACGCTGAATGACTTATTTCCAAGAAACTTATGATTATCTGGTAAACACCAGATTTAAAGTGGTGCTTTTGTGATATTCTTTGTGGAGAAACTCAGTTTTACAGATCTGTTGATTAAAGCTTCAGTAGGCAGTATATTTTTGGCATCATTGGGCAAAAATCACATAATAACCTTTCAGCATATTGTAATTCAAGTGTTCTGAGAGAAAACTAGACTTCTGCTCCTCCTCATGGCTCTGTTTTCAGGCTTTAGAACATCTAGCCTGTGACTGGAGAATTCATTGAGAGAGCGTTCCTATTGGCTGTGCTCCAGTCATGTGACCGGAACTTGGTATTCCTTCACCAGATTTCACAATGGCAGTGGCGTCACAAACTTTCCCATTTTATATCGAAACAGTACACAACAAGATGATTCTGAGAACATGTGAGGAGAGAAATAGACATTAATGTAACAGAATATTGATTCATATTTGATCAGCACTGCCTAGTTTGACCGTGAGATCTTGCAGATGCCGTTAGGAGCACTGGAGGACACCGGAGGACACCAAAGGACATCGGAGGACACAGACACACGTGATTTTTTTCAGGTTACCTGTTTCATGAGCTACTGTCACGATATAGCAACCGCTTTATAAAAATAACTTTTTTTAATCATATTTGCTCCAATCTCGCCTACTTCAGCTTTAAATCAACCCGATCGATTAGTTGACGAAATAGTACGAGTGTTAGTCGACTAAGAATCTCTTTGGTCAAGGACGGCCCTAAACATTTTTCCCAGACAGACACTATACGCGACTTCTGATGTAAGAAAACACATGACAAGTACAGTACATGTTTAACCTCATAAATTCACCGAAAGCCACTGAATTTAGAAGATATCTGCAATGATATTTGCTCAGGTACACACACAGATGCAAGTTAGTTCCTCTTTAGTCACGAGAATGTAAAGACAGAATATCGAAACACTACATTAAAAGGACTGCACCCACCAACACATGAATGCACCACACTGCCAGGCTTTTCAATTCAGTCACATAGCTTTCATTACAACACAGTGATAGGGAGAAGCAAATGCCATTTAAATGTTCATCGTAACGGATTACCTTTCCACGAGTTTTAAGTATCTGCCTGATTTTGTTTTGAAATAAAAAAGGGAACCAACAGATGATGCGATGCAAGTATGCAAAATGTTTATGAAAGATGCAAAAACACCAGCATGCTCCTTTAACTTCTTGAAAGCCATATGCAGAACTAAAGTTATCCATTATGCATCTAATTCAACCTCAAAACTGAACTCAGGTTTCTATAATTCAATAATGTGATATATTACATAAATCAAATTATTTTTTTCCCAATTGGTACTTCGGCTGCAGGCCAAGTGTTTACTCCACCAAAAGTGTTTAGTTTTGACTTCAGACTAATTACATCTCAATAGTTTTCAAAAACAAAATTAAATCAAGTTAGATCATTTACAGATTGAGCGCTTTCTACCCTTGAAGCGGTTACATCAGAGGCAGCTGAGTGTTTCTTTTTGAGATCTTATGTAAGAACTCTGAAGGCGTCAAAGCTTTTTAAAGATGGAGGGAGAGCACACAGTGTTTATTGTTTATTATTGTTTCAAATGAGCTTTTTGATTGGTTCAAGGCACGCTCCATTCCCAAAAAGCACAGCCTTGCCAACTCTGGCGGCAACTGGGGATCTAATTAGCGAATTAGCAAACTTTATTGGTTTCTGTTGTTCTTTTTTCATATACATTTGGAGTAAACTTTTCAGTACCCAGGCGTGTTACTCTGTGGATGTTAAGTAGGGTGTTTTCACAGATAAATAAGGGTTAAAAGTTTAAATGGTACTTTTATACGGAGAACTGCTCCACTGCACATGAATGTGAGAGTGTCACAGCAATATATTAGATTCCTGCTCCCCGCTGCTGTGGCTTTGACCCTTGTACTCCTGATTGTAGCTGCATGTGATGGTGGTATCTCGTGATAATAGTGCAGGACCAAGGTGGCCGGCCTGGGGGATCTCAGATGGACTCAGGTTCAGTGTTGCCTTCTAGAATTAACTGAAAAAAAGAGAGAAAGAGGGGAGGCAGGGGAGAGAGGATCAATATATGTTGTTTTGTTGAAGTCAATACAAGCATAGAGTTTTCCAGCTATATGGGACACACATGAATGAACACACTCCCAACTAGGACCAACTCAGCTTTGGGTTTCCTTTACTTTTTTTCTCTTTAAATAATGAGAAGGATGTGTTTTCTCTGCTTATTGAATTCTTTGTTCAGACAGGCATGCACACAGTGACGTGAGAGGTATTTTAGAATACCATTTAAAAGGTACAAATTATCCCACTGGATAACATTACAAAACAACAAAATCTAAAAACAACTACCAAACCAAAAACGATTTAAGCTTTCTGAAGCTGTTAAAGGTTTTATATTAGCCATGCAAGTACATTGTATCCAGGGATGGCAATGTTTGTCTGTCACTTGGTCCAGACTGAAATCTCAACAACTATTGGATGGGTTGCCATGACATTTGGTATAGACATTTATGTTCCTGTCAGGATGAAATCTAACTTTGGTGAGCATACTGATGTTAGCATCTAGCTCAAACTGTTCCTAAGTACAGCCTCACAGAACTGCTATCATGGCTGTAGAATCTTGTGGATGCTAAACCTGCACAAATGAGACAAACATAGAAACCGTATAATTCTCAAAGCACCCGCAAAGGATGAAATGCACACTTAACTGCGCTGCCAAGCAAATAGTGTTTCAGTGCTCCTGTTCTATCTGCACTTATTTAAAATAGGTTTTCAAATTGCACATCAATCAATCAATCAGCTGCAAAACTTTATGGCCCTGTTTGTGCTATTATATCATTAGTGCAATATCTTTTATGAATTGGACCTATTTTGATAATCGTTGATGTAGTAAAAATGGCAGAAAAGCTGTTTTCAGCCTCTCAAATAAGGAGATTTCCTGTTTTATACCATATTGAACTGAATATCTTTGTGTTTTGTACTGACAAAACAAGACATCACCTTGGACTTATTTTTCAATATTTTCTGATATTGTGTAGACTAAACGATTAATCTACAAAATACTTGGCAATTTATTGATAATGAAAATAATCGTTAGTTGCAGCCCTACTATCAGTGGCCGCAATCCATTCTTTGTGAATTCGCCCTTCAGTCTTGTTACATCATAAACAAAGTAAAACAGGTCTACGGTCTCTATTAAAATCAGTTCACGGTCTTTCTGCTATTTTTCTTTTACATGAGCCTTTAAAGGGACTATTTGTAACTTTCAGAAGTGCTTGTTAACAGCGACACTTGTGGCCGTAAAGTCAACGAAAGTCAGCGTCGGGCTCGAGCTTGCTCGCTCTACATAGACATGAACGAGCACAATATACATCACATTATCACTCTATATTTCAGCTGCTTGGCAGTAATGTTAGCTGACCAGACGAAGGTCTCTCCATGAATCAATGCTGATCCTAGTGTTGGCTTTTCCTGCTGGCTGAAGCAGGAAGAGAAACGTTATCGTCTCCGAGCGCGCCCGCAGGGAGACACCGGCATCCAACGGGGGACGGTAACGTTTCTCTTCCTGCTTCAGCCCCGCTGATAACGTTTCTCGCTGCGGAGCCCCGTCACTTCACAAGACAGGGGAAACCTCTGTTGGTCTGGAGGAGCTGCAGCAGTTATTTCTGAACAAACGTCCACTGAACATTCACTAGATATTCTCAGAGCTAAACTAACTCTTCTGCAGTGGGAAGTGAGCGCGCGTTCACGTCTAGAGGTGGAGCGAGACAGCGAGAACGCGCGCGGTGTGTGAGTGAAGGCAGTCGGGCAGCGGAGGAGTGACTCCGGCCACACGCAAGCGTGCATATGCGAGCGCGCATGTGTCCCGACCCGGTACATTTAGAAACTTAAAAAGTTACAAACAGTCCCTTTAAGGCTATAAAAACATTGTGTCCACCACACAATGTGTCCAACTATTGCTGCAGAGTCTTATTATAGATTGTTGACAGACAGCCGACCATTGAGACCAGTGAAAACCATTTTTGAAATCAACACTGTCAAAAGTTAGAATATGTCCAATACAGATTTAGATTACATATGTATAAATACAATACATGTAATATATCAATTCAATATAGAGACATTATGTTTACATATTCTCTGATTCACTTTGAAATGAATGGTGTGTGTAAATGCATCATTAATATTTAAATTTGTGTCCTTTTAAAGACATCAACTTTACAGTGAAATGAACTGCTGACCAGACTAACAAAGATGCTCTGCATAGACAATAAAGTTTGTGAGGCGACATGTTTGGGATGGATTGCTTCCTCTTAGATGCTTCCATTTCTTACTTTGAGTGCCAGGTGATTGGCCATAAGTGGACTGTGAAATAACAAGCACACTCATAAGAAAACATTCAACTCAGGGATAATGAAGTAACAATAAAAGCAGCACTTTGACAAAACCAAATGAAGGCTTCAGGTTGACTGTGATGGACGGTGTGTGGAGGCTGTTTATCATACTGAACAAGAATGGATGCTTGTGAATATATTCTTCTGAAGGGAAGAAAATGAGCTGTAAATGTAGAGGAGGGGGTCATTTACACTATTGAGAACAGCACATTTACACTATTGAGAACAGCACATTTACACTATTGAGAACAGCACAGGCCCAGCCTGATCCATTTAACCCTGACAGCCAATAAAACGCTTCAACCAGAACCTCGCAAAACGGCTTTGATACAACGGCTCCGATACCACTTTACGGCAGTGTGATGCTAACCTCTCGTCACCACCTTTCGGGTCCTCAGGCTCCACCTCCCTGACGGTGTGGGCGAGACGGGCCGTTGGTGCGCCCGTCCCCGCGGGGCGGGGATCCCACCTCAGCCGGCGTGCACCGGCCCTCACTTTCATTGCGCCATTGGATTTTGCTTGCACACCATGACTCGCACCCCATGACTCCTTCATCCGTGTTTCAAGACGGGTCGGGTGGGTTGCCGACATCGGCGCAGACCCCTGGCCCCTTTTTACGTGGGGCGAGAACCCGATCTGGCGGGGAGAGAGGGCGCAGCGAGTCCTTGGTCCCCAGTGCGGCGAGGTCCGGGCGGGGATTCTGTTTATTAATTCATTCATTTCATCTTCAACCGCATATCCGGGGTCGGGTCGCGGGGGCAACAGCTCAAGCAGAGGACCCCAAACTTCCCTTTCTGTATTCTGTATAAAATGCCTTATTAGAAAAAAAGACACAAGTGGAACGTTGAAGATATATTTTTTGAAAGTTCTGCAAAGGAGATAAAAGACCTATGGTCATAAAGATGGTTAAAGGGAGTTCTACCTCTATTAAACCAAACCCCAAAGGTTGAGTCCATAGAAGAGGGTACAAATAAAGGATTAGAAGTGGGAGAGAGCATGGAGGCTCTCCAGATGTTTATAGAGTTAACGACTGTTGGGTTAAAGGTCAAATTTGTAGCAGCTAAGGGAAGTGGAGAACAAAGTCCTTATTGTAATATTGGTTCTGTTTGTTCACCACTCATGCTCATGGTTTGCAGGGGAAAAGCTGACAGGACTAAAGTGTGGATATTTGTGATTTAACAAAACTAGACATTTAATATTAGCTTACTAGCATACCACAACACATCTGGATACATATTCAGTGAAACTCAAGAGCTCTTTCTCTGTTTCAGACTAAACATCACACGTCAGATGGTGAGCACCTCAAGTCTGAAGAAAGTCCCAACAACGCGCACGTGAATGCAATAAAACACTAAAGCCTGTTTCACTTGAAGATCAAGCAAGGGTGAGTACACAGTTACACACAGAGACACACAGTTATACACAGTTACACACAGTTACACACAGAGACACACAGTTATACACAAAGACACACAGTTACACACAGTTACACACAGAGACACACAGTTATACACAAAGACACACAGTTACACACAGTTACACACAGAGACACACAGTTACACACAGTTACACACACACACAGTTATACACAGTTACACACAGTTATACACAATTATATACAGTTACACACAGTTACACACAGTTATACACAGTTATACACAGTTACACACAGTTACACACAGTTACACACAGTTATACACAATTATATACAGTTATACACACACAGTTACACACACACAGCTTCACCTTTTGAGGTAAAATTAGATTCAGTTGTTTGTAAGCATGCCGTGTAAACTGTGTTCTAACAGACACACACACACACACATATTGTATTCAGCAGCACTCCTCCTCTCAGACGAGGACACACAGTCCCGTGTCAGTGAGCTGCTCCTGAGGGCTCCGAGCTGCTGTGGGCAGGTTTAGTGTTGAATTCAGACGAGGAACATCAGCATTCAGTGTTGTGTAGCACCAACTCTCACTGAGCACCAAAACTCCTACATGAGGGCACGCACACGCACACACACACACACACACACACACACACACACACACAGAAACACACCCAGAAACACACCCAGGCAGACATACAGTATATGTACAATACACTCCTCCTCTCACACACACACACACCTAGATGTCCTAATTGTCCCCCTCCAGCGGAGGGGATGCTTGATTTTGCCTCTATTCCTCCGTCTTTTTCACCTCTGTCTCCTCTCAATGTCCCGCTGCATCCGCTGGTGTCTATTTAAGGGGATTGCCCCACGCACACAAACACACACACTCTTACTTACTCTATCCTTTCTCTCTACGTTTCTCTCTCTCTCTCTCTCTCTCTCGCTCTCTCTCTCTCTCTCTCTCTCTGTCTCTCACTGAAAGTTGCAGCATCCGACCAACTTCAACGACTTCACATTATTGGGCTCAGTAGTTTGTTCTCCTGTGTGCTAGTTAGCAAAGTGGTGTCTGCTGATATTTGATAAGTGAGAGTTCACTGCATTTTCTCACGGCCCACTCACTGACATTTTGGGTGGACTGGTCTGACACTCACAAATATACACACACACACACACACACACACACACACACACACACACACGTTTGTATTGCTGTACTTGTGGGGACCCTGACCTTGCATAGTACATGTGAGGTAAGAAAGAAGCACAGTGAAATGTAGGTGTTGCTGGAAGCTCAGTGATTTAGTGACTAGTCAGGCAGGTTGATTGAGGTTGAGGTGGAAGGATCATGGAAACGTCACACAGGAGGTCACTGTTCGTTTCCCATCCCCCACCGATAGTCAATGTTGGTTTCTTTTAAACATGACTGCAGTCTTTCACTAACCTTCTTATTGTAACTATGACAACAAAGACCCCCTAATAAATTAGCAAACCCTGTTCCTTCTCTAAACCTAACCATGCTGTTTTTGTGGCTAAACCATAGATTGTATCAAAGGTGGACGTAGTCTCCGTGACGTCACCCACAGGTTTCTGAAGAGCGGTGGTGAAGCTCAAAGTGCACGGCTTCGGCCGTCGCCATCTTGGCAGAGTCAACATGTTCTCATCCCGACTCGTCACACACTGCCGCCTTGTCACTTGGCAACAAAACCTCTTTGTTATGTTTAGGAAAAAACGACATGGTTGGACTTAAAACTGCTATGTTTGTAAAGTGAAAAGGAAACTGAGCGTTGTTAAGATGGGACATGAACAAACAGCTGATTGTAACGTGAAAGTGAATTTTAACAGATGGGACTCGAACAGCGGTCTCCTGGATGAAAGCCTTGTGTTTGCTGCAGTTTACAGCTGCAGTTCTCTGGTATGTTCTTGGATCATTGAAGCCACATCAGACTGAGTAGGGCTTGAAATGCATTCGTTAAATCTAGTGCTGTCAATCGATTCAAATATTTAATCGCGATTAATTGAAAATTAATCACACATTTTTTATCTGTTCAAAATGTACGTTAAAGGGAGATTAGTCAAGTATTTAATACTCTTATCAACATGGGAGTGGACAAATATGCTGCTTTATGCAAATGTATGTATATATTTAGAATTGTAAATCAATTAACAACACAAAACAATGACAGATATTGTCCAGAAATCCTCACAGGTCAGTACCTGTGAGGGTTTCTGATTATCATAAAGTGGGCATGTCTGTAAAGGGGAGACTCGTGGGTACCCATAGAACCCATTTACATTCACATATCTGGAGGTCAGAGGTCAAGGGACCCCTTTGAAAATGACCATGACAGCTTTTCCTCACCAAAATTTAGCGCAAGTTTGTAGTGTTATTTAGCCTCCTTCATGACAAGCTAGTATGACATGTTTGGTACCGATGGATTCATCAGGTTTAGTCTAGTTTCATATTATACCAGGATCTTCACTCTAGCTTTAAAACTGAGCCGCTACAACCTAAAGATTGCATGTTGCGTTAACGGGTTAAAGAAATTAGTGGCGCCAAAACGAATTTGCATAAACGCGTTATCGTATTAACTTTGACAGCCCTACTTAAAGCTGCAGTAGGCAGTATATGTTTGGCATCTTTGGGCAAAAATTCCATAATAACCTTTCATCATATTGTAATACAAGTGTTCTGAGAGAAAACTAGACTTCTGCTCCTCCTCAAGGCTCTGTTTTCAGACTTTAGAACATCTAGCCCGTGACGGGAGACTTTGACCAATCACAGGTCATTTCAGAGACAGAGCGTTCCTATTGGCTGTGCTCCGGTCATGTGACCAGAACTTGGCGTTCCCTCACCAGATTTCACAATGGCGGCGGCTTCACAAACATTCTCATTTTACAGCTAAACCGTGCACTACAAGATGATTCTGAGAACATCTGAGGAGAGAAATAGGCATTAACGTAACAGAATATTGATTCATATTTGATCAGCGCTGCCTAGTTTGACCGTTTGGTCGGAGTTCAGAGTGATTGACAGCTGACCTCAGATCAGCTATGATTGGTTGTTTTCCTCCAGTCTGTGAAATCTTTCAAATGCCGTTAAAACACCGGAGGACACGGAGGAACATGACTTTTTCAGGTTACCTGTCTCATGTACTACTGTCACGATATATATATATATATATATTATAACAAAAAAAATGTTAATCATATTTGCTCCAATCTCACCTACTTCAGCTTTAAATCATGTCTGCATGTTTTGAACCTCTTGCCTGACAAGGAAACCTCTTACTCTTTTATAGAAGCTTTTTTGCTTTATTGTGTATGTTAGGACTAGGATTTTTGAATCTTATATTTAATTTTTTTATTGTCAAATAAATCAATTTATCTGCCAAATTTAATCCAAACCTTATAACATTAAACCTCCTTATAAGCTTGTTCTCAAACAGCCCTCTGAAGCAGTCAGACCGGCCAACATGTCCTAATCCTGAAGGTCTAACATATTAGATTGGTGCTCACACATGCACAGATACATTCACAGACATCTCAGATACGTTTCTGAGGTGGCGTTTAAGAGGTCAGCGTTTAAAATGGTATTCTGTGAATTCTCTCTTTCCCTTCCTCTATACCTCTCGCTCTCTGGCTCTCACGCGATGATGAGACATGATGTACTGGGTCCATCTGGCTGTGATGACTCTGCCCTTGTATTGATTCAAAATACACACACTGGCATGTTCTCTCACAGGGAGGAGGAGAGAAAGGTCATGTCTCTCAAGTTAATTAGTCTCTGAAGCCCTCCGGTCTGGAGGAGCTCTCCTTTCCACTTCTTGCCTCATGTCTTCCTCTCTCTCTCTCTCTCCGTCTCTTGTTCTTTCTCTCTACAGTCTGCCACCAGAGCGTGAAGGTCAGATTACCTCCCTTAGCATTTCTTTGCATGTGTTTATGTTGACTGACTGTACATGCACACATAAACACACACACACACACACACACACACACACACACACTTTGAGTGTATTCACTATATCTTTGATCCTAAAGCCAGACTCAGTTTGTTTGTGGCGGTGCAGCGGAGCTACTAAGTTTAATTACTTCTTCACTGTAGCTGACGGGGCAGAATGTGTGTTTGGGTGTGTTTGGCTGCAGGGATCAGCCATAATGAAGTGTGAATGTATCTGATAAAAAAGCCTGTGAGTCAGTGAACTAGCCCAGGGGACAAACACACTACTTTACCACAGATTACCTCTGTATGAGTGGGATTCTGTTGGATCTCTTCTCTTCTCTTTAAGCTACTTATTGACTTTACTTTTGTGGGGAGTGCAGAGGGTGGCTGACTTGAACAACACCTTCTAACTTATCATTTCATATTTATTTCACAAGGGCTATAGCTAAGATTTTTGAAATATCTCAACATTTTTAGTATTTAGATTTTTCATTTAATATTTATTATTTTAGGTAGCTGTGCAATTTCTATTTAAATGGAGCCTTTGCACATGTTCTACTGCTTATAAGATCAACACAACTAAGCACCTGTCTCAGAGGATTGTAATCTCATTCACCTTCTTTTAGCAACAGATTACTTACCAGGAAAACTACATACAATTACAGAGAAAGAATGGGCTGCATAAAAGTGTTTTTCCCAACGTAAAGGTCCACAGCTCTCTCCACGCTGCCAGGAATAACATTTAATGGAGTAATACTAAATGCTTTATATATGTCTTTATTTGGCGTGTAAAGATAATGCCAGAATCAGTCTAACAAAATGAATATTTTTTTAATGGCACAAAAAAACTTACTCTGGGATGCTTAATCCTCTGCACCCCCAGCTGTTAGTCCTGCTCCTCTATAGAAACAACAGAACCACGGCTTTCTTTGATGATTTACAAAACAGAAATTGAAAAAAAAGGAATCTATACAACATTGTTCCAAATGCCTGGAAGTGTTACTGATATTGGGAAAAATTTTTACAACCTCTACCACCTCTCTTGTCCTCTCCTCTCTGCCCCGTGTAAACAGTCTGTAGTTCAGTCAGAGATTCTCTGAATTTGTGTTGTGTGCCTGTTGGTCTCAGCCGAGTCGTTCATGGCTTCCCAGTCACGCTGAGGAGCGCAGACTGTGGTGAGTGCAAACGGTGTATTTTTGGTGAAATCTTTAATGAGATTTTGATGAAATATCATAATTTTAAGCTTAGATTTGGTTATTTTTCCTGATAGAAGCATTCATCACACATAATTCGTTCAAGAACCGTCGGGAGTATGCACATCCAACGATTATTTCTGTTTTGACAAATTTCTGGAAAATACCAAGAATATGACCTCAGTGTCCTTAATGGTAGATACGGTTCTGATTTCATATGATGTTCAGTTATACCAACAAACTCCACTCGAGGTCCAGTCAAGGTTGTTTTTCTACGTGTATTAATATAATAAATTCATGTGCTTTTTTTAGATATTGGAAAGTAGGACAACTAGGACTCTGCAGGATCACAGTTAATGTAAATGACCATTACTATATGATACTGGAAGATGGCTTTATGGAAAGTATAACATGTGTATGCAGCTCTGTGGGTACATGTGTATTGTACAGAATATCATGTACTGTATGTCTAAATCTATATGAGCACATGTATGTACATGTGAGCAGGTATGTGTGGGCATCATGGATGTACAGTATTTTATCACTAAAGGTCTCTATTTGGAGGGTTACTTTAAACCAAAGACGACAAAAGGGGAAAGGTTAAGAAGGAGACTTGGGACGGACATGGTGTCCTCTCTCTCCACTCCTCACAAGAGTGCTTGTGACATCTAAAGATATAGAAACTTACCTGACAGCAGCCATCTTCACTGTGGAGTATGTTTTGTTGATCCTAATAGTTTATCTAAGAGTGAGGTTGTCCTCAAGTCCATTTAAACTGACATTATGAGGGTGTAATTTGACTTAACAGCAGATATTTGGTAGCAGAAGCAGCGTGATATTATCTCAGACTATCAAACCATCAGTCCTCGGTTGGCGGTGGCACCTCGTAATCTTGACCACAGTGCACTCCACTCTCCTGTTGCCAGGTAACGGAGATCTTTTTGTTTTTTGTGAGCAAAAACTTTTCAGATATGATTCAAACATGAATAAAGATGTATTTATCCTGCCTGTACAGTACTTTTATTTGTGCTCTCTCTCTCTCTCTCTCTCTCTCTCTCTCTCTCTCTCTCTCTCTCTCTCTCTCTCTCTCTCTCTCTCTCTCTCTCTCTCTATGCTGGTGCCAAAGCGACAGCTTCACGGTCATCAAGAAGCCAATTCAATCAGTTAGCACAGAGACACTTCACTCCTCTCCACTCACTCAGCTTAATTATGGTTTACATCTCTTGAGATAGTTATTTTCTACTCCTTTTAGAGCAGCATCTACTGCAGAGCTGCTTAATGCCTGGGCCATGACTCGTCTGTCTGAGGAATGCTAGCTAGTTATAAGATCACAAATATCTTTTGTTATGTGTTTATGGAGCCAGAATGCATGATTTGCTGTTGCCCTAGAATTATCTATAAAGATATATTTTTTCCGGCAGTTGGCATACTGAGGACCAAACCCTCACAGAAACCCTCACAGGTACTGCATTTAGCATAAAACAATATGTTCCAATCATAACATGGCAAACTGCAGCCCAACAGGCAACAACAGCTGTCAGTGTGTCAGTGTGCTGACTTGACTATGACTTGAACCAAACTGCATGTGATTATCATAAAGTGGGCATGTCTGTAAAGGGGAGACTCGTTCACATATCTGGAGGTCAGAGGTCAACGGACCCCTTTGAAAACGGCCATGACAGTTTTTCCTCATCAACATTTAGCCCAACTTGCGCTATTTAACCTTTTCACAAGAAGCTAGTATGACATGGTTGGTACCGATGGATTCTTTAGGTTTTTGTAGTTTCGTATGATGCCGGTATCTTCTTTTTTTTGTATTGTGTTATAATGTGAGAGCAAAGGAAGAACAAAAAAAAATTATAATAATAAAAAAATTCAAAAATAAATGAGTAAAATATATATATGATACAGTATATACACACACATGTATTAATAATAATGAATAATAATAATGATGATGACGTTATGATACTAATATCCATAACAACAATAATACCAACACTAATAATAATAAATAAAGCAGTCAGCACACTGACACACTGACAGCTGTTGTTGCCTGTTGGGCTGCAGTTTGCCATGTTATGATCTGAGCATATTGTTTTATGCTAAATGCAGTACCTGTGAGGGTTTCTGGATCAATACCTGTCATTGTTTTGTATTGTTCATTGATTTACAATAATAAATATATACATACATTTGCATAAAGCAGCATATTTGTCCACTCCCATGTTGATAAGAGGATTAAATACTTGACAAATCTCCCTTTGAGGTACATTTTGAACTGATAAAAAAAAAAATGTGATTAATTTTGGATTAATCGTGATTAACTATGGACAATCGTGCAATTTATCGCAAATAAATATTTCAATTGATTGACAGCCCTAATAGGAATATAATGTTGTAAGAGACAGGGTTTACTTTTTGCCTTGGCTGGATTTCTGAGTAAAGATATTTGCCACTATTCCAAGAAAAACTATCCATTTTTACCTAATAAGGCTGCATTGCAACTGCACTCATTCCCATTGATTTCAGTGAGGAGAACATGATATTAGCTTCCTGACAGGACTGCAGACCAAGGACAGTGAAGTGCTGTGCTTAAAGTGGGCCATCAAGTATTCATTAGCAGCTCTCATAGCCACAACAATCACTCCTCGCACACTTCTGATTGCCAAAAATAAAGGTAATCAGCAGCTATGGGCTTTTTGTCTTTTGGACACACCGCTGACAACCCATCACCACGCCCACGCTGGGTGCATAAACCCAAATTAGCTCTCCTCACACCCTCTACGTCTGCCCTCTATTTTTAGGCAGAGGGCAGACGTGTCATCAAATAGTCGAGAACATTTGAGTGGTTATTCTTGGCAAAAAAAAAAAATATTTTCTGTTCTCTTGGCAACTTTCAGGAATACAAGGTCACCAGTGTAGTTAACATATCTGATTGGAGAAGGAAAACTAGAAGCACTGATCATTAAAGCAGTCAATGTGCCCTTGACCAACGCTCATAATTAAACGTACTGTAGCCGCATGAACAAGGATCACAGGATGTTGGAGGAAAAAGTCAACCCACAAAGGTGCCTAGATAGATACTCATACCTTCATCTTAATATGTAGTAAACACAAAATAATAGCTGTCTGCATAACATGCACACACACACACACACACACACACACATATGCGCACAGAGTAATTGCTCGCCTCCAGGCTGTCTATCAAACACTGTCTGGCTTCATAATGACATGCTAATAAGGCACTAACGACAGAGAAAAGGGCTAACAAGCTTTGCAATTAAAATGACCGAAAATTCCTCTCCTCCTCTTCACTCCTGCTTCTCTTCCGCTCCTCCCCAGGGGGGCCCGGTGTTTTGTCAGCCTTACTCGGCTTAAGTAGTTTTCATAATGGAGGCACACATCAAGAAAGTGTCAGTTAGGAAGTGAGAGGGAGAAAGTGTGTATTTTTTCTGTTTAATCTCCAATAATGTTCCTGCTTAAGAGCTGAGGGTTGTGATACAAAGTGAATGAAACTCCCAAGAGGGCTTCCTATACACACACAGTGTAGGCACACCCACTCACTTTCTGCCTTCTCCTCCTCAAAGTCTTTTTTAGTGATAATGTGAGAGGACATGGTCTGAAAAATTCAACTCAAGCAGAGTGGGAGCGATGGAGGACAAGAGGAGAGGGAGCAATAGTGGTGTACTAGTGGGATAAAGGGGTTTAACATCTCCCCGTCATTTGCATAAATTATCGAACGCATCTCCCTCGCTGAATCGATCGAAACAGCAACTACCCACTCAACACCCCTCGTTACATTTCAACATGAAGCCCGTGTGGTGCGACTCAGTCTCAGCAACTTATTTCTGTCGATGGCGTTGTATTCAGTTTTGATACAGACAGAAACAGCCAAGGCCGGTCGACAGCTGATGGCAGCGCATCCATGAAGAGATCTTTGTGTTTCCTGCTGCGTGTTTGGTTCGTGCTGCTCTGATTTTTAGAAAGCTGCAATGTCTGTATAAGGCAACTACTCCTTCCTCCACTTCCTCACTCTGCGGTGTGTTGGTGTCTTTCAAAGGAAGACACAATGCCTTGTAGAGTCATCACAGCTCCCTCTGAGCACTGGCCGATGCATGTTTCAGTGGCAGCTGTGTCAGCTTTATTGTCTCATTCTAAAAAAACTAAAATCTAACAGGTTTTTTGTTTGTTGAGCTTTGGCTTGGAATCAGTCAGCCGAGGAAAGGAGGCAAAGCTGTCAGGAGGAGATTTACAGCAATACAAACTCTCAGCTCGTAATCTGCCTCCAGACAGAGTTGTAAGGGCAGTGGCCGCATTATAAGAATCATATTTATGAGCGTTCTACACTTTTAACGGGACTGTTTGTAACTTTTTACACGTATAAATGTACCGGGTCGGGATCCCATGCGCACTCGCGTATGCACACTCGCATATGCGCACTCGTGTGTGGCTACGCTGTTCAGACCGCTCCTCTGCTCCTCTGCTCCTCTGCTCCTCTGCTCCTCTGCTCCTCTGCTCTGCTGCTCTGCTGCTCCGCTGCCTGCTTGTCTTCACTCACACAACGTGCTCATCCTCGCTCCACCTCACGTTTACGCGCGCTCACTCCACACTGCAGGAGAGTTAGTTTAGCTCTGAGAATATGTAGTGAATGTACAGTGGACGTTTGTGCAGAAATAACTGCTGCAGCTCCTCTAGACCAACAGAGGTTTGCCGTGTCTTGTGAAGTGACGGGGCTCCGCACAAAGAAACGTTATCGTCTCCGACCGGGTGCAGGTGTCTCCCTGCGGGCGCAGTCGGAGACGATAACGTTTCTCCTCCTGTTTCAGCCCCGGCACCGACCCGCTTTTCCTGCCTCAGCCCCGTTGCTTCAGCGGCTGAAGCAGTGGGGCTGAGGCAGGAAAAGCCAACACTAGGATCAGCATTGATTCATGGAGAGACCTTCGTCTGGTCAGCTAACATTACTGCCAAGCAGCTGAAATATAGAGTGATATTGTGCTTTTAGCTGACGTGTGTCCCCTCACTGTTCTGAGCGATGCTCGTTCATGTCTATTAGAGCGAGCAAGCGGGAGCCCGACGCTGACTTTCATTGACTTAACGACCACAGGTGTCGCTGTTAACTAGCATATCTGAAAGTTACAAACAGTCCCTTTAAGGTTTCCAAAATTATGTCCTGAAAAATTAAATTTTTACAAACTTTCTGAATCAAGTCCAAGCTCAAGAACAACTTCTACCAGCAGTGGACTATGGGGTTTTCAATTTTGTAGCAACCTTTGAAAAGTAGTCTGCAACAATTCATCGACTTGACATACAAACGTTTTCGTTTTTCCACAATAATTTGATATCCTTCACTATGATTTAGAATGTGAATATTTTACCATTTAGTGGATCTATATATCCCAAATATCCCACAGTGCTGCATTGGGAGTATATGTCTTCAGTCAGGTTGTTCTCATAAACCGTTCGTAGCTATATGCCGTACTTACAAAAAGTAATGCACTATGATTCATATACTTTATATCCCACAGACTAATTTGTATGTAATCAACTTAATCGCGAACCAGGAAGTATAAAGAGCAAAAACCGCACCATAGGAAGGAGGTCAGGGTTGATGGGTGAGTAAAAAAACAGAGATTTTTACCCAGGAGACCTCTGTTCGTACCCTGTGTGAAACCAGAAGTCACCGTTGATTTATTTGTCACGTAACTTCCTTACTTAAGTTACGCAGCTTTCATAGTTATTTGCAAACCACGATCTTTTCCTAAACCTAACCAAGTTGTTTCCTGTGAAGACGGAAGTTGGTTTTGAAAAGATTGTATGCACGTAACGATCGGAAATTGACACTAAAATAACTTTTGGTAAGATATCATAGGAACCGTTGTATGAGGATCATTGCTTCAGCATAGGGGTAAAAAACAGTTCATAAAAGTTAAAGCTACTACGAGGAACTTGAATTTGTGATGATTTTGGCGGTCCCTGTGGACAAAAGCGCTAGTGTTTCCGAGCACCAGAGTCCCTTTAGAAAACCTCTGCATTGTATTGCAGCAGGGTCTGACAGTCTGCCCCTGGGGTTCTGGTTCTCCCGTGCCCCCCTTCCCTCCAGCGTGCCTTCCCATGACAGGCATTAAGAGTAACTATATAGACACTCCAATCTTCTTGCTGATGGTCTCGTTTACTTCTGTAGGTCATCAGTATTAAATTGAGACTGTTTCATAACCAGTTAAAGGTCACCTATTATGCAAAATGCACTTTTCCATGTCTTTTAAACATCAATATCTGTCCCCAGTGTGTCTACAGGTCACCATAGTGTCATAAAAGACCATACTCTCTCTTTTTCTCCTGCTCCGTTTGTCCGGAAATGGGTGTCGAAAATCACTTTGCAGCTTTTCCTTTCTCTTCTGACGTCATTAGAGAATTGCAAGCCATGGGTTGGTTGAACCAGAGAACGCGCAGCTAGGTGACCCCGCCCCACAGCGCGTCACTCTGTGTAATCCACAACCGAACTTGACCAAAGTAGCCCCTACTATTAGTCTCCAAGAACCAGCAGAAAGGTCTTTATGTACTCCCATCATCTAAATATAACATGTTCTTTCACGAAGGCTTTATGTAATTACACTGTTTAAACAGCTGATATATATATATATATATATATATATATATATATATATATATATTTGATGTCATGCATGTAGAAGAGTACAGTTAGTAAATAGTGACTGTAAGCAACACAACACATTTCTGTTTCACAGTCAAACTTTATTTGAGTTGACAGATGACAATATTAATTATACACAGCATTTGTAATCATCAGTTATGATGACATGGTACAGGAGAAAGTCTTTCAGCTCTGGTAAACTATGATAAGCTAAGCTCCAGTGGTCTGTAGTCATGGTAACACAGAGACAGCTACTACTGTAATTAATATACCATTACTCTGATTACTTCCATCAGGTGTCTTTTACCAGAAATAATGAACTGACTACTGTTTCACATCTTCTATTTTCCACCCTGATGGTCGCTGTGTTTACACACTGTCACATAGCGGTAGCATGTAGCTAACCCCGTTAGCATGTAGCTACATGCTAACGGGTTAGCTCTGTATCTCCAAACAGAACTATCTGCTCTCAGCTATCTGCTCTCAGCTGTCTGCTCTCAGCTGTCTGCTCTCCTCTGGGATTATTCTGTTGATCATTTCTCACAGATGGATCTGTAAAGACAGACATAAAACAGAGTGTATGTTTACGGTTTACAGAGTTGATGCATAAGGTAAACACTGAGCTAACTAACAGAGCTATAAATAGCATTATTTACCTGAGAGAAACCGTCAGGAAAACCTGGAGTCTGGACCGCAGATGTTCATCATTTGTCGCCGATTTCTGATCAGACTCCTCCGGGAACTTGCGCTGGGTGAAGTTTCTGGTTTACAAACTTTAAAGTGGTTTTATAAACTTTTCCTAGCTGCTTCCCTTTACCTGCAGAGCAACAGGTAGCTCTCTCCCTCTCTGTGAGGGGAGGGCGAGAGAGTGCTGTGTTGTTGAGGACGTTTGATTGACAGAAACACTGACCAATCAGAGCAAAGTGGGAGGAGACAGGCTCTGAATCAGCCTCTGTCAAACAGAGCCTCTGAGCTGGTATATTCAGACTGACAGTATGAGAAGAATAAAGGGTTTTTTGAACATTGCAGCATGTAAACATGTTCTAGTACAACATTAAAATACATCTATGAACCTGGAAATGAGCATAATATGAGACCTTTAAAAGTGCCTCACAGTAATTTTCATTTGAGGCTTCAGCAGTCTGAGCTAGCTGATCGAGTGGGTATCTATTCTGGCCAGTCACTACTATGTTCCTTGCTGGTCCATTTTCAAAAGAAACACAGCAAAAGTGCCCTCCTGGATGCCTCTATGGTAGATTAAACATGATAAAGTGCCCTCTAGGGTGCCCTTCCAGTGGAGAAAACGTGATGAGTGCCCTCTTGGACCTCCCTCTCGTTGATAGAACATGATAAAGTGTCCCCTAGAATGTCCCTCCAGTGGAGACAAGGAGGTGCAGTGCACTAACCAATGGAGAAAACATGATGCCATGCCATATAGGCTGCCCTACATGCTAGTATGCAGCTGGTGCCCCACTGCATGCAGCTGGTGCCCCTGCCCCTCAGACAGACTGAATGTGCCACTGCACCACGGGTCGATGAAAGCCAAGAGATTGTGGCATTACTGCAAATGGAAGAACAAAAATTGTGGGAAATTCAGTTTTTAATTTGAAGAACAACGGCACCATGTCAGAGGACCGTTCCACGTTCCACGTCACCATCGTCTCTTTTTACAAAAAATCTTTTCTCTGCTTTTCAGCCACAGCTCTTATTTTAGGAGCAGCATTAGACAGCAAGGTCGCAAAGTTATTCATCTATGCTATCCTCTCCTCCTCTGTCTCCGCCTCCTCTCCTCCTCTCATCATCAACTCATCCCCTCTCCTAGTGGCAGGATCCAACACAATACAGCTTCACACGTCACTGGAGCCATCAAGTGCCACCTACACGGCCGTGCATTGTGTGTGTGTGCATGAGTGTGTTAAACAGTATTAAGGAGGTGGATTGAAGGTGAAGGCTCCAGTGTTGTCATGCACATCACTACCGAGACGCACATCTCTTTTAGTGTCACCCGCTGCCCTTTAGATAGAAGGAGGGAGACGCGGAGAGAGAGTTTGGGGTTCAAGCTAAACTTTACTAAGCAAATACGTTAACAGACTGACTCATGCGTGTGAAGTTAATTCAAGCAAAAGCCAAGGCTAAGAGAGGAGGAGGAGGAGGAAGAGGAATGGATGTTTGCAGAACACTTAGTGCATGATCAATGACAGATACTTTGAGGCTGGGTGGAATCACTGCATGCAGCCAGTGGGTTACCTCTGGATCTGAGAAGTGAAGCCAATGCTGAAGTGACTTAAACCTGCATTCTCTCTACCAGCCAGCAGGGGGCGACTCCTCTGGTTGCTAAAAGAAGTCTGGTTGTATAGAAGTCTATGAGAAAATGAGCCTACTTCTCACTTGATTTATTACCTCAGTAAACATTGTAAACATGAGTTTATGGTCTCAATCACTAGTTTCAAGTCTTCTTCAATACAGCATGATGTTCATTTAGTAAATGATGGTCCCATTTAGAGTCAGATAGACCATAAAGCAGGGGATGCTTTAGGTCTACCTTGTGACTGACGGTCTGGGTATTGTCCGCATTTTACAACTTTAACCCTTCCACACTGTGTTTTCAGTTGATGAAAGTTAATTTAAACATATTGGTTGCCTAAAAATGTCTTATTCAGCATGTACTTAGCTCCAACGTCTCGTGTCACTTCTGTTTCCAAAAAAAATAAGATGGCGACGGCCAAAGAAAACAAGATGGCGGCAGCCAAAATGCCGAACTCAAGGCTTCAAAACGGTAGGCCACCAAACCAATGGGTGATGTCACAGTGACTACGTCCACTTCTAGGATATACTGTCTATGCATGCAGCACACGTTCTGATCTGTATATCCTAGTTACTGTATATTAGCAGAGGGTAAACTGTAGCATTGCTTCTCCTGCTTTACAAACTTTGTCAGAGAAGCACGTTTTGCTGTCTTCACGTAAAGACAAAGTCAGTAACAAATGAAAACATTCACAAGTACATTTTACAGCTTCTGTAACAACCAAACAGAAAACCATCATGATGGACTGACATGAGTAGAGTAAAAGCAGTGACGGACTAGAAGGGACAATTATTTTCCTCCACATTCTCAACCCTTGGACAATTTTGCACATTGCTGCCCAAAACTACCACTTCTAAACTGCACAGCTCTTTCATTTTCATTGAGATATTTTCTACATATTCTTATAATATTTTTTCATACTTGTATTGTATTTTTCTTCTATTCTATATTTATGTTTCTTGAATTTTTGCAATACTTGCTTTTATTTCCAATTTCCTTTTCTCTGACTGTGTTTATGTTATGCACCACTACACCAACCAGATTCTATTCTTTGAATTGTTCGATATGTTCTCAGTGAGTTGTCCTTGGATTTGACAGCAACAACCTTGATTTATCTATTATCAATGTCTTATAGAAAGCTAAAAGCTTGTCGTAGCAGTGAAGACAGCATTTCTAACGATGGCACCAACAAAGGAAAATGCGAGTCCTTCAAGTGAACAAAGCCAACAGGCATTGTTCATTGTTTGTCATAGTTTGAATGAGTTCCAGCGATTGTCCATGTGACGTTTATTGTGATGGAAAGGCTTATCTTTGGCTGGGTTTGTTGGGACCAAGCTCAACTGTTTTATGGTGTATTTATCCTTCACTTTATTTTGTGGCTCGGTGGCTTAATATAGATGTAAATCATAGACTGCATATAAGAAGTGAACGTAGTCACCGAGACGTCACCCATCGGTTTATGGGTTTATGAGTTCGGCATTTTGGCCGTCGCCATCTTGGTTTCTGGGAGTCGCCATCTTGTTTTTTTGCAACCAGAAGTGACAGGGTGAAAGGGTTAAAGTTGTAAAACATGGACACCCAGATCGTAAATCACAAGGTAGCCCCGCCCTAAAGTATCCCCTGCTTTATGGTCTATCTGACTCTAAATGGGACCATCATTTACTAAATGAACATCATACTGTATTGAAGAAGACTTGAAACTAGAGATTGAGACCATAAACTCATGTTGAGGTTTAGGAGGCGTCGCCTCCTGCTGGCTGTTAGAAAGAATGCAAGTTTAAGGCACTTCAGCATTAGCTTTACTTCTCAGACCCGAGGTTGCCCACTGATGTGAGTTATGCAAATTTGAATAAGCTAATGCTTTTATCCATGAAGTCACCTTGATAGTTATTCATATGAAATGGACGAAATATGATGTGAAAGTGGAGGGAGTGAGAAATTTACAGCCACATTGAAAATGTGAACTTCTATCACTTACTGTGTCATTTAAATCAGAACAATTCTGATTTCAACTAACATTCATCTCACTTTACTGGAGATTTACATTCTTTTTTATTTAGTCTGAACAACAGAGTAAATGTCCCTGGATATCAGCCAAACCTAAGATATGTTGATGGATGAGGATAGATGAGGGCAGAGAGAGGGCAGATAATGCAGCTGCTGTATGACAGGAGGAAGACCCTCATCAGAGCTAATGGATGCCTCCAAAAACTGCTCTGTAATGAACGTTTTTATTACTTAAACGTCCCCGAGAGACTCGTGCTCGTGATGTGAACATTGTGCCGGTCATCACCTCATCCATCTCCTCTCCGTTTCCTCTTGGCTGTCTAGTTCTGTATGGAGGGGTCACCTCTATCCTTTGTGTGTGTGAAACAGGGAGAGTGTGTGTGACCGTTTGGTTTAACTCATGTCTGACTCTGTGACACATTCTTGGCTGCAGACATGGTTGTGGATATTGAAGTTGATGGTCCCCCGGTAGAGTGGTTATTTTGTGTATGGTGTGTTTGAGAGAGAGAGAGGCAGCAGTTTGTACTGTTCATGTTTGCCAACCATAAATCATTTGCATTCTATAATAGCGTTTGCAGGAATTTATCAACGCAAGCTCTCTCGCAAATGATGTTATGGTTGTGTGTGTGTGCATGTGGGAGTGTTTTTGTGTGAATCACTGATGCGTATTCTGTTTGATGTGGTCATCTCGCTTATGGTTTCCCAGATAATGCCTTTTTTCTTTTTGCTTGGAAGTTTATTCAGTTATGAACAACCATTTGCACAAAACATGTCCTCTGGTCAGATATATCTCCTTTGTTTTCTGCTACTGAAAACAGCACAAATGAGCTTTTAGAGGGGAAAGAAACAACTTAAAATGCAAACAGTAGTTCTTCCCCTCAGGGTAGAAAAAAGAATAGACTTTGAATATTGTATTGCAATTAGGTTTTTTTTCATTGCTGCACTGTAGAATTGATATTTTTCTCTCAAAATGAATACAATTAAACATACAGTATATCCAAATTAAGCGGACTTCCCAGACCAGCTTTATTGAGGGGTTAAAGTAATGTATTCTTGGTCTGCTAGTTTGAAAATGTCAGCTAATAAGAGCAGCAGTTAAAATAGCAGCTTCTTGTGGAGCTTCATTATTGGGCAAAAAACTGACATAAAAGGGACACTCAAGTCTCTATTCAATTATTAAAGAGCTCAGAAAATAAATGGAAATTCCAATGGTGACTTGGGCAAACTTTATCTGCCTATCAAATACAATCTAATGTCAGCTAACAGGGCACAAAGCTAGCATAAAGTTAGAACAGCTGAGCATATTGCAAAAGGTGGGACTTTCAGTCATTTGGGCGTATTAGTAACATTTTACTTGAGCCATCAATAGGAATAAGGATAAAAATGAACTGGGTGATTGATCCACACTTCAAGGAAATGGAATAAAGTGATGCAAGACTTGGTTACGGCTCTTTATTGTTGTACACGACTGTGCCGTGGAGGAAAGGTACCTCCAGTATCCATATCGTTACTCTTCACGGTGACAACAAGTACGTGAAAGCTAATGTTAGCTAACATTTGTTTCAATTTGAATCCTACATATCTGCAATATTTGATTGACTTTTGGCGTTATGTCGCCGACTGAGGGCTAACCATTAATTAGCGTGTTGCTGTTTGCTAGCTAGCTATATAACGTAGAGTCGTCAGGGGTCTAATGTTCACCTGCCCCACATATACCAAACTAACGTTAGCCTTTATGGGGATGGGGAGACGTCTTGATTACACTTGAAGTAATTAGAAGTAAAGTCATTTATCCTGTCTCACAAATCAACATCATTTTCCTCCTGACATCAACATGCCAAAGAGCTGCTGTGTCATGTCCTAATAACTTGTTATTAGGACATGACACACCAAAAGTCAAAAATAGTCAAAGTCAAAAATAACTTGTTATTAGGACATGACACACCAAAAATCCAAGTCTCCAGTTTTATATCAAGGAAGGAAGGAAGGAAGGAAGGAAGGAAGGAAGGAAGGAAGGAAGGAAGGAAGGAAGGAAGGAAGGAAGGAAGGAAGGAAGGAAGGAAAAAGTGTCTGGTGAAGTGGCCATCAACAGGGCTCACGTAACTTAAACTCTGACGGGAGTGTCAACCAAAGACCCTGGTCCCCCAAATCAAAACACTTATTTCTGATCTACTCATTTCACAACAGGTGATAATAATAAACATATTTCATACAAATAAGTCATATAATAATGATATCTGGTGGTCTGCAGGGGGTCCTGTATGGGGATTCAAGGCTGATCAGGGCAAGTTTTCAATTAGTATCGTCGTTGGCGTTGCCTGTGTGTTGCCCACCGGCGACTACGTGTCTGACGTCAGCTTGGTTACTCATATATTAGCATACTTAGATACTTTTAATCTAATGTAACCTTTATTAACGAGTGGACTGTTAGTGAAAAACATCAAGCCTTACCTCCTTCCTAACATGGCACAAAGCTAACACAATATTAGTATGGCAAAGCTACCAACAATGCAAGATTAGCAAACAGGATAAGCAGGTAATCGGGCAACCAGCAATTATTTTTGTTAACTTGGTTCACAAGGAGCATCACACCGACAAACTGTCTTCAAAAGGTCCCTAACTTATCAATAATGGTTGACAATGGTCAAGATAGCTTAAGTTCAGCCATAATTGTGCAGCCTTAACTCTAAGCATGTGTGTGTGTGTGTGTGTGTGTGTGTGTGTGTGTGTGTGTGTGTGTGTGTGTGTGTGTGTGTGTCTAACTCAGGGTGAGTTATGCAGAGCACATAGGGACAATGATCAATCACAGCCAATTTGCTGTTTACTTCCCTCAGGCGCATACACACAACTGCCATAATTGATTTCTCTGCATTATTGAATCAGTATTGCAGCTCTCCTTATCCCTCTCCTATTTAGCAGCTTTGTTGTGTATGACAGTATTAATCAATACATTCAAGGAGGTGAGTTTCTCTCAGTCTCCCTCTTTCATTACCAATCTAACATTCAATTGAAGCATTTAACCAGGTGGGTCACCTTAAAAATGCCACAGTCAAGACTAATCTCTTCAAAGGCTTCTGACAAAAATTGTAATTTGAAGGACTCATCTAAAATTCTGGTTCATTCTGGATCTTTGCCCATTCTTTTTTCCTCACAAAACTATTCTTTGCTTCTTGTCCTGCATATTAGTAGTAGTTGAAAATGGCTGGGGTTTTGGACTCAGTCGACCTTCCCCGCTCCCTCTATCCCCTCTCATCCCCTCCTCAACCCTCAAGACTTCTGAATAAAAGCCGCAACAGATGGAGGAAGAGGAGATTCTTTAAATATTGATGTTGACTTTTTCAGACTTTTTCAGACTTTCTCAACTGACCATGAACTGTGTTCCAGTATGACTTAACACACACACAAGTATAGACTGCTGCAAACACACATAAAGTCAATGCACAAGTATACACTAGAAAGACAAGAGTAAATGTGTGTACAGACTGATGTTTCAACAGTAAACACACAGTTCTTTGGGTTGGAGTGACAGCGCTCTGACTGATTGAAAGGCCTTCACCAACACCCTGCTGCGTATTTCATTTCATGGTGCATTACCCACCACCTCTGTGTGTGTTAGTGTATTGTTGTGTGTCTCTGTTAATGCGAATACAAACCCCATCCTCATGTTTTCCTGTTTACAGAGTGTCTATCTGCTTTCTGTGATGAAGGTAAATTAAGAGACAAACAGAACGCATCAACAGATTGGCCTCAGATGTGGATTTGCCCTTAGTATTCCACTTGTCCCGCTCCACGCTTTGTTGTCTGGATCACGTCTTGTTGGGTGTTTCGTGCCAATAAAGGCCAATTAAATTGAATATGCCAAGACGCAGATAGACAGTGATTAGACGGAGCGAGGCTGACAAACAAAGCAATCACCAGGAGACACAAAAGGAAATCCACGAAAACCAAAAAAATACCAGAACACAGAGGAAGTGTGAAAAAGACAGCAGACTGAGTGTTCATTGTTGTGTGATTTGAAGTTATTGTCGAACTAACCTTTGGTGGCAAAGCAGTAGTGGTGGCAGTTTATATGATGCAATGAGCTGCAATATTGTAAAAACATGAAACATCTGAGGGATTGAAAACATGTGGCATTTCAGTATAAAGAAATCACTGATAACAGATAAATGACATAGATCATTTTAAATGAAATGGGCCACTTTTAAATGCCAATATGTAGTTTGTTTTATTTGCTTATGAAGAAATTAAATTGAAAAGCGAGACAGCAGTTAGTGTCCTAACTTGTTTTTGAAGGTTTAATCTTGACCTTGAAATAGCAATTTGACAAAAATTCTTATCACAAGGTCCACTTACTTAATTCTTCCAGAGCTTTCAGCCACATCTCTTGGCCTTCATCAGCGGAAAGTGTGTTCTCTGATGTCAGAGGTCATTTAGAACATACCAGAACAAGGTCGATCTTTCCGCGCCTTCACACCACGAATAAAGGCACCAACCAATCACGTGCAGAACGGGGTGAGTTGTGCCTGTATTTATACAAATTGTAGTCGGAACCAAGATGGCAAACTTTATAACTCCTTTCAAACGTGAAAAAGGCAGCGCAGACCAGATCCTTTCCTTCCGTTCTAACCTTTCACCATAAAAGCCTTAGACATATGATCTTCACAGGCGAATAATTCACATTTTGGTGTTGTTTATTCGTCACACTCCCGGAGTGTAAAGGCCTAAAGAATGGAATTTTGGTTAGGACCACCTGTAACATGTACCAACAGAACCATGTCCATGACAACTGAACAAATTGATGAAGCTGATGAAGGCCATGCTATATAGCTGAAAGGTCCAGAATAATCAAGCAATCAGAATTTTATCAAAAACTCATGATTTTCATTTTGTCTTTGGGTTGTCCGTCCGTCCGTCCCATTCTAGTGAACATGATATCTCAGGGACCCCTGGAGAGAATTTCTTCAATTTGGCACAAACGTCCACTTGGACTCAAGGATGAACTGAATGAATTTGGTGATCAAAGGTCAAAGGTCACTGTGACCTCACAAAATAAATTTTTGGCAATAACTCAAAAATTCATATGCTAATTATGACAATTTCACACAAATGTCTAACAGGATAAAAACTATGAAATGATGACAGTTTGGACAGACATATATGTAAACTGCAACTTGACTGGTTGGCGGAGGCAAACGGCGAGGGGGGTGTTGTTGGGGGGTGCTTTTAAGGTCTTTGTTAACTTGTTTCTTGTCAAGTGGGCTTTTATTCTAAAACACTTCCTCAAGGAGACAAAAAAATTTGAAGTTTTATGTAGGGCTGGGCAATATATTGCTATTATATCAATATTGTGATATGACACTAGATATCGTCTTAAATTTTTTATATTGTATTATGGCATCAGTGTTGTCTTTTCCAGGTTTTAAAGGCTGTATTACAGTAAAGTGATTTTCTGAACCAGACTGTTCTGTTCTAGTATTTGCCCCATACCCACTTAGTCATTATATCCACATTGCAGGTTATTTATCAAAAATCTCATAGTGTAAATATTTTGTAAAAGCACGAATGGTCAACCCTGCAACATTGTCGCAATATCGTTATCGAGGTATTTGGTCAAAAATATTGTAATATTTGATTTTCTTTATATCGCCTAGCCTTAGTATTATAAGAGGGATAAACATGTCAGTATCTTAATAAATGTAAAAATAATCATAAACTATTAATATGAAAATCATTTCAAAACAGTTACAAAGTGCTTTACAGTAAAACAACAAAGTCAAATAGAGATCAGTCAAGTTGTTCCACACAAAGCTCAATGTAGCTGCATCAGCATTTCTCTCTTGGAGCTAAATGGCTTGCAGCCCAAACCATGAAGAACAAGCTTGGATCAAATGCAAAACTGGAAAGCAGGTGTTCGCACACTTTTGGACAATAATATACCTATAGGGTGAACACATTTGATGTAGGTTTTTCAGAATCTGACACGCAATATGATCAAAAACCCTTCAAAAAGCCAACTTCATCTCGTCGCTCCTTCATCTTCTCAAGCTCGCTCTCAATAAAGTTGTTTGCTTCTTTCCTCCTTTTTTTGATCTGAGTCCTTCTTTCATATCTTCCTAACATCTCCTTTCAACTCTCTGACTTTCCATCACTGCTGATTACAGCAGCTTGCACCTCGATGTCCACCCACCTGTTTGTGTGTGTGTGTGTGTGTGTGTGTGTGTGTGTGTCAGTCTGCTATTTTAATTGTTGGTATCTATCCTTTTCTTTATTTTGTGAGTGTGTAAATCCACTTCTTTGCTTCTTTGCTTGAGTGTGTATATATATTGTACTCATTTAAGGCTCTCAGCCAAACATCTTAATAACATTCAGCATGAGAACCCTTCAGCGCCGGAGGCCATCTTTTCTTGCCGCCTGATTAGTGGGAGTCGAAGCTGAAGAGGGACTTTAGGTCGAGCACAGCAAGGGCAGTCAGAAGGGTCTGGAGGGGTCTTAATGGTCCAAGACCTCCAGGACACCAATTAGAGAGAGGGATGGAGGGAGGAGTGATGGATTCACGGAGGGAAAAGAGGGCAAGCAGGAAAGGGGTTGATGAATTGAGGGGAGGTTGGTGGCAAAGAGGATGAAATTAGGAGAAGGCGGGAAGGAGGAAATGAAGAAGAGGGAAGACAGAAGGATGGACAGATGGAGGGAGGGACTGAGAGAGGACAAGATGGTTGAAAGCTGGAAGGAGGGATGGAACATGAAGGACAGAACTGAGGACGAAGGGATGTAAACAAGGAAGAAAAGAAGTGAAGGGTGGAGGTCTTCACTAATGTGTACTGAGACAGAAGATGACAGGAAGGAAGAAAACTGTGAGTCTACAGCCATGCTGGCGGCTCTGTGAGGCTTCATTTAGGAACAGCGGTGCTTTGAGTTACATGCTTACAGTTGGTGTCATGTTTAATTTGTGAGCCTGTCTATTGATGCCTTCACATGTGGTGGTGTTTACCGTGTACACCAGTAGAGTCCATATGAACACCAGTAGAGTCCCCCCCCCCCCGTCTTGTTGTATTCACTACCTAGTAAGTAGAAAGTTCCTGAAAGCTCAGAGTTCACGAGTTGTGACGTGTCTGTTGACGTTGTCAGAAATGGTGGAGGCCTTTGAAGTTCATTTTTGCGGTGCATCGTAAATTAATATATTGTCATTTTAGTTGTTTTTTTCGTAATATTATATGTCTGAGGAAAATGTTGATATTCCCAACGGCCTCATTATACCTCTGCATTAACCTCATTATGTTACCCACTTGCTAGCTTTTTAGCCTCTGTGGCTTCTAGACGCCGACAGTAACGTTAATATTGCCGTTGCTTAGCAGCGATGTTCTCACGACCTAACCACTTGAATGCCAAGCATATCGTGTCCACGACTTCCCATGTTGTAAACACGAGCTCAACAGTTTCATTTGAAGGCACCATATATTCCTTCAGATCAGTACCTCCGCCGGTGCCGTGCCATTGTTCCGACGGCCCATTATTCCGAAACCCCATAACCCGCCCTACTCTGCCTCTGTTTGGCTTACCCTGATATTCTTACCCTAACCCTAACCCATCTCACTCTTCATGCCTCAACCTTACCAACCCAACCAACCTAGGGCTGACCCCTGTACTCTAATCAGCATCTTCATGTAGCGTGTTAGCATGCAAACATTTGTTAATTAGCACATTCGTCAAATGGACAAATTAACCTTTTGACCCGATTAGTCGCACTAAATGAAAATTGCATTGCACTTCTACAACACTGTAACACATCACTTCGCATCTGCATCACAGTGGACAATCAATGCAGCAGAACCAGAGAGATCTTCTGTTTTATTGCACAAAATGTTCTTCCTTGTCAAAACATGCTGCTTACTAGGGGTTTGAAAAAAAACCTGATTCACATAAGGATCACTTTTCTTATGTTTTGGTAATCGATTTAATTGCTACCTGAATCAATATAATTGCTCTTTTGAATCTATGCAAAGGCAGAAGGAAGTTAGCGCTTTCATTGTTGTAGTCTGAGTAACGAGACGTCATATCTGTTTCAAGAAAAACAAAGTCGAAGCAAGGAGAAAACGGCAGAGGCTATGAGATTCGCAGGGATACAACCTGCACCCTCACATTTTAAATCCAACACTATTATACAAAATACATACATATATTCTACAAATGTCATGGCAATCCATCCAATAGCTTTTGAAACATTTCACATAAAAGCACAAATGTCAGCCTGATGATGGTGCTAGAGGAAAGGCCGGGGGATGGTCAAAGTCAGTAGGGTCCAATGTCTGAGAACCATAAATGTCTGTATGAATTTTATGGCAATCCAGATGTTGAGCGATTTCTTTATGTCCTTGACTTCCTCGTTCGTAATTGTACAAGGCTTCTTTGGTGGCATTTTGCTCGGTTATTTTGTGTGTAGGACCAAAAAGTCCAACTAAACTCGCCATTGATCTGAAAAATATCTAATCAGGGAACACCAAAGTCATTAGGATTCATCCTCTGGGGACCAAACTGGTGGACTGAACAACTGACCATCAAACAGACACGGATTGCCAAGCCGAGAGCAAATACTGAAGGAGTGATGCGGAGAATTTAAGGTAGAGTTGGAAAGAAACGCTGTGAGAGAGGGAGCGGGGGAATGAGGAATATTAGGGCTAAAGGGAGGTGGCAGATGAAATGAAGCACACTGGAAAAGAAAAGGTGGTAATGAAGACAAAGGCAGGAAAGAAAGAACTTAAGTGAAAAGAAGACATAGATAGGTGAAAAGGCCAATTAGATACAGACACTGAGACATTGAGAATGAATAATAGTAAAAAAAAAAGACAGACGTGTGAACTGTAAAACCTGACACGATAATGAACAATGATCACAGGTGAATATTGGATCAGCCTAGAAGCACACTGCAGGCAATAAGGAGGAGGTTAAAGGGGTATAATTTAGTGGAGGAAAGGAAAAGAGTCGAATGAAGATGGAAGAGAGAAGGAAAAAGCAATGGGTTTTGAAGTTATGGCTGAATGGAGGTTAAATGCGTCTGTGCATGTGCAGCTATCATCATTCCCTTCACCTATTAATGTCAAAATCCATCAGCAGAGACCTGACCTCCACACCAGTGTGCTTGGATGTACAGTACCTGCATGTCTATGTGTGTGAGTGTTGATGCCAACGTAAATCAATCACGCCCTCCGCCAGCACAGGAAGTCCTTGTGAAAAATAGTCCGTCCTTTTGCACTTGAAGCTAAAAGCCTCAGTGATTTACTGTAAAATGGTTTGGAACTGAATATCCTCAATTACACCGCGACCATTATGGGTCTTTTTTTTTCCTCAATGAAAATAATTGCTATAGTTTTTTGGAGCGACGACCTCCTGAGTCCCTACGTGCTGCGAGTGCATTGATAAATGTAACACTGCCTGCACTAGAGAAACACAGCACCAGATGTAATCCAACACAAATTAGTAGCAAATGGTGTTTCTAGGAGACAGGGTTTGACCACAGTAATAACTGGTGTCACTAGTGATTGTTAATTACTGTTTTACTACCCAGGATTAACATAAGCAGCATTTATCTCTCTCTGGATCGGCACCGCCAGGCTACCATGACTTACTTCTTCTGTCTCTATGCTTTTCCTGGGTTGTATATCCTTCTGCTTTCCTTTTTTTAATTCTCATTTTTTTCCTCAGTATGCAAAGACTTTGTTGTATTCAATTATTTAAACTGAAAATTCACAAAATGTGAGTAAATTCTTAAATTATTATGTATTTCCTATTACGAGATTATTAATGCAAGGTCAGGGTGTGTTTCCTTTGTGCCCAAAGACTATATTTAGTATGAAAAGGAAAAATGCCACAACATTTGTTTGATTGGTCTTAAGTCTTGAAATCTGGTATGGACATACTTTGGGCAAGTATCTGACAGGATAATTTTGACATTTTTAGATCACATGAAAAATCACACTTTTATCAATTGTCAAAGTCAGGATTTTTCAAAAATGAGGTAAAATGCTAACGTTTGGTTATGGTGTAACCTTTGTTCTCTGAGTGAGAGACTATCTCTCCAGCTTACTTATTCCATATGTATGGGGAATGACCTCTCCTAGGTCATGTGACGTGGATACTTATTTAAGACAAACAGGCATTGCTGGCCACTCCTAGACGCAAGTCTTTAAAGCGGGATCATTGCTAGATTTAATCGTAACGTGTCTCCGAGCGGCCTCAGGCTGGAGAGATAGTCTCTCACTGAGAACAAAGGTTACACCGTAACCAAACGTTCTCTATTGTATCGAGACTATCTCTCCAGCTTACATATTCCATATGTATGGGGAACTCTGTAAGACACACCGTGAGGAGACGGTGCAGACCAATAATAATGTACACCTCAACAAACAAACTATTTACAAATGTACACCATTACACTCAGGCCCCGCCAGACGCTAAGGCCTCTACCGGGAAGAAAGCTGCTCAGGTCAGCCCGCAAGACGCTAAGCTGACTGAGGGGAGACACTTATCACCCCAACAGGGGGACCTGATAAGGAGGCCCAGCCCTATGGGCAGGTAAGATCAAGTCACATCCGGGTTGCACCCAGCACCAACATACCAAAGGAGGTGCCGGCTGCAACATTTAAGCGGTAGAATCTGGTGAAGGTAGATGGAGCTGACAATGTGGCTGCTGTGCAAATTTCGTCTAGAGAGGCACCCCGCCACAGTGCCCATGAGGTCGCTACACCTCGTGTCAAGTTCGCACGCACCCCTGGTGGCAACGGCCCATCTGTCTCCTTGTAAGCCTGTTGGATTGTCTCAACAACCCAACGTGACATCTTTGAGCCCCTTTGAGAAACTGCGAGATCAGAACACAGCCTATCTCGGGGAGTCTGAGTTCCCCAACCCGAGTAACCTTAATAGCAGCCACCATTCCTCTGAGGGTGGTGGAGGACTTCCCCGCATCCAACTGTTCCTGCAAAAATCGCAGGATGTCTTGAGCCGTACAGACAAAAGGGTCCACCTGGTGTGTCTCGCACCATGACAGGAACACCCCCCACCGATAGGAGTAGGCTGCCCTAGTTGAGGGTGCCCTTGGAGGGTTGTGACTACCCGCTCTAGCAAGGAACCCTGTCCTCTCAGGGGCCCGGTCCAGAGCTTGAGACCCCGGGGGAAGGGGTGGAACAGAGACCCCCCTGCTTGAGACAGCAGGTCTCTCCTGACTGGAAGCTCCCATGGCGCTCCGTGCAGGAGAGGTGGAATGTCAGAAAACAATGTCATGTGGGGCCAGTTTGGGGCCACCAGAATCACTCTCCTGTTCTCTGCCTGCACTCTCCGAAGAACGGCCGGGAGAAGGCTGGATGGAGGGAAAGCATACAGTTGGCCCTGAGGCCATGGATGCGCCAGAGCGTCCGTCCCGAGAGGGGGTTGTCCCTCCCCAGGGAGAAAAACAGAGGGCAATGTGTTGTCTCCCTGGAGGCAAACAGATCTGCGTCCACTGGCCCAAACCGGCGACAGATCTCTGATACAACCTCGGGGTGTAGCCTCCACTCCCCGGGTCCAGACTTCCTCTGAACAGCCAGTCTGCTGCTGTGTTTGTAGAGCCTGGCACATGCACCGCTCTCAGAGACAGAATCTGGGGGTGCACCCATGTCCAAAGCTTGTGTGCCAGCCGACACAGGAGGGGAGAGCCCAGGCCCCCCTGCCTGTTGACATAGGCTGCAGCTACGATGCTGTCGGTTCTTACCAGCACATGGTGCCCTCGGAGACGTGGCATAAAGTGCTTGAGTGCGAGCTGAACTGCTCTCAGCTCCAAAACGTTTATGTGCTGACCTGTCCAGGGGCCAGTCCAGTGACCGCTGACATCCCAGTGAACTGCACCCCAAACCCCCAGAGAGGTATCTGCTGTTACCAGCTGGCGAAGAACCACTGGACCCAACATGCTTCCCTTTGCAATATTGCCTGTGTGCTCCCACCAATGAAGGGCCACACGAAGCCTTCGGGTGACCGACGCCTCGGTTGACAGGGACCTCTGAGGGCACAACCCCAAACTCAGGAGACACCTCTGCACACGCCGCATGTGCAGAAGTGCCAAGGGTACCACCTGAACAGCAGCTGCCATCAGGCCCATGAGGTGGAGACACAGTCTCCAGCTGACCTTTTCTCCTAACCAGAACTGGGAGAGGCAGGCCATTATGGCCTCTTGCCTCTCCAAGGTCAGTGTCACTGTGGCAGACCTGGAGTCCACTATCATTCCCAGGAACTGTGTCACCTGGGCGGGCTCCAACCTGCTTTTGTTTGTGTTGAGGCGCAGGCCTAAACCCTGGATGTGCTCCAGGAGCATGGACACATGATGGCAGCACAGCTGTTCCGTGGAGGCAGATGCCTCCACAGAAGGCATCCAGTCGGCGTCAGGGCCTCAAGGTGTCCAGGTAATCCAGGTATCCAGTCGTCCAGGTAATTCAACACCTTGAGGCCCTGACGCCGAAGAGGTGCTAGGACAGCATCCATGCAACTCGTGAAAGTCCGAGGGGCAGAAGAGATACCGAAGGGGAGGACTCGAAACTCGTAGGTCCTGCCCTTGAACTCGAACCTCAGGAAGCGCCAGCAATTCTCCCAGATTGGTATCTGAAAATGGGCGTCTTCGAGGTCGATTGTAGCGAACCAGTCGCCTTGGCTGACTGCCTGTCTCACCCTCGGAACTGTCAGCATCTTGCATCTCAGGGGACGGAGATACTTGTTGAGCCCCCTGAGGTCCAAGATTGGTCGGAGTCCCCCGTCCCGTTTGGGGACAAGGAAATAAAGGGAATAAAGCCCTCAGGTCGCCCTATTCCACCTCTCTTATGGCTCCCTTGGACAGGAGTGATGTCACCTCCACCTGCAGCACTTCCCTGTGCTTCGGGTACTAATTTAGCCTGAGGAGCTGAATTTGCCAGAGGAGGACTGCACAAAAATTGCAACCGGTATCCCTGGGTCATGGTAGAAAAAAACATGCCGGTCTTGTGCCGAGAAGGGCCAGTGGCGGTCTGGGTTCGGCACACCGTCGGGAGCTAGGTGATGGCCACGAGGGTCTCTGACCTCGGCCACGCCCCCCTTTCTTTCCTTGCCGCTGAGCCCTCTGCTTACGAAATGCCTCCAGCCAGGGTCTAAGGTCCTCTGGACCCCACTGGGGCTGCGCAACAGAACCCTGAGGTCATCTCCCTAGCATAGTGCCGGGCTTCCCCGGCCTGTTGCAACATACTTATCGCCTCCGGACCAAACATGGCAGAAGGCTCAACAGGAATCCATAGAAGTGTGTCTCGGTCTTCCTGCTGCAGCCGGGACTGCGACAGCCAAAGGTGGCGCTTCACTGTCCAAAGGGATGCCATAGCTTTGCCTGCTGCCTCAGCCTTATCCTTCATTATCATAGGTAGAAGAGAAGAAGCCTGGTGCATCTCTTCTGTCAGGCTCACCTCCCCCTGCTCATCCTGTGACCTGCGTTACAATTGGAGCAGATACAATGAGAGGATCGCATCAGTATTGGCCAGCTTTGTTTGAACAGCCATAGCCTTGTGCATTTTAAATAGTAGACCATCCATGGTCCTGCAATTTTTGCTAGGGCAGCTAACCCTACCCAGCAAAGATTGACAAGGAGACATAAAGGCTGACAATGCCTGGTCCACTGGAGGCAGTGGCCAAAAACCAATCCTCTCAGCTCCACTTATGTCTGCCATCTGCCTACTGACACCAGACCACCTGTGTGCTGCTGTAGGTGCAAGGAATTGCTTCTGCACTACCTCCTCAGAATCTGGAAGGAGGGGTACTCTGATAGGGGCAGGTCAAGCTTCACTCTCATCCTCAAACAGAGAGGGCGGTGTCCTAGGGTTCTCAGGCAGAGGAATCCCAAGCGCTCCTACTGCCTTGTCAATGACCCCCTTAAACCGGAAAGCCAAAGGTGGCTCAGCTGCCCCTAAGCCCTGCTCGGCCTGCTGTCAAGCTGGCAAATCGGCCTCATCCTCCGAAGGAAACAGGGAAAGCACATCAACTTCCTCCCCCTCCCCATGGAGAGGGGGAGGAAGTCGACGCAGACTCTCAGCCTGTGAGCGGGCAGAGGTAGACCCAGAAAAAGAGGGACCCCATGCAGTTTGCCTTGGGCGCTTAGCCCCCCCTAAACCCGGGAAGGGGAGCGGGGGCGCCTCCCTCTAAAAAAGTGAAGTCTGGCTTCCCTTGTGCGAAGAGGCATGATAAAACAATCCATGCATGACGCTGGGTCATTTTTAGCTCTCAGTGCATGGTCTTATCCCAAGCATGAAACACACCTGTCATGCCCATCCTCCATTGGCAAATTACCATTACAACCAAAACAGGAATGGCCTGCAGTGTCTGCCATACTGATGAACAAAGGATTTTTTATTTTATTTTTTAAATCCAAAGAATGCCTCTCTTTCGTACTCTTTTTCTTTTCTTATTTTATTTTTTTCCTAGAAATGAAACAACTCTCTAATGCCAAGGAAGTGATGTCACCAGGTATCAGGTCCTGTGATACATGGAACCCGTAAGCGGCACATGAGATTGTCTACACCTGTTTTTCTTTTTTTTCGTAATGTCGGCTGCCACTGCCAGCAGCGTCTCTTTCCTCCCGGGACGCAGGTGCCGGCACGGGGACGCCCGCCCAGCCCTGTGTGCTGGGGTTGTGTTTGGGAGAGGGATCCGAAACCTCTCTTAACAATCTCTGCTTGCTGCGACTACAGCGTGTAGACACAGCCTACGTGTTCCGTACCCGCCAGAGCAGGATAGGAACACACACACATGTCAACGTTCGCCGCTGTAGCCGATTTAACGGCACAGCAGACAAACTGCCTCATGACACGCTAACGACTCTCGCAATACGCCCTGGAAGCCCCGGTACCCCGGTCAACCGGATTAGCCGCCACGCAGCACACCGGAGACACGGCTACCAGACAGGGACAACAGCAGCCCGGGGGAGGCTGCCAAAGACAGAGGCCCGCTCCTTACACCAAGTAAGTGGACTCGATGCTGTAACCCTGATATTCTGGTTTGGATTAGCTGTTTCCTCTTTATCTTTATCACACGTACTGCACCAAAGTGGAGATCAAAATGGCAATGATCCCACGCCAGCGCATGCGCTTTATAGACTCGCGTCTAGGCGTGGTCGGCAGTGCCGGTGTGTCTTAAATAAGTATCCACGTCACCTGACCTAGGAGAGGTCATTCCCCATACATATGGAATATGTAAGCTGGAGAGATAGTCTCGATACAATAGAGAACATTGTGTTTATTAAATGTGATTTTTTTTTCAACGTATCCTCATACAATATATGTATGATATCTTACAAAAAGCTAGTCCTCCTTTTTCTTTCATTTTCCTACAAATGTCCAGCAACACGTGTTAATATCCGCTCATTACATGCATACTTACATACCCAATGAAGTGGTCAGAGTACGACAAAGGACAACAAGAATTAAACATGCTGCAAGCTGTGCTTCTATCCCTGTTCCATTAAACTTTACATGCTCATTCATGTGTGCATGTGCATGTCAGTGTTTGGTTCAAAACTTTGACCTGTCATGACTGGATTCAAGACTTTTTAATACTTCAGAACTGCGAAAGATTTGAGACATTTACCCCCCCCAGACACCTCTTGTGCTCTCACAACATATTTTATATAAAGTACATACGAGGCAGGTGGAGGGCCAAGGATGAAAGTGAGTGAGGTTGAAGAGAAAGAGGGAAGTGGGGGGATTGAGATAAAAATATCTATAGCAAGAAGGAGAGAGCAAGATGTGTCACTCCCCCTCGAGTGTCTGCTTTTCAGTTCTTCTCCTCCACTTAAAATTTACTGGGAGGCATGGGGAGAGATGGATGGATGGAGAGAGGGATGAAGCAGGAGAGATGGAGGAGTGTGCCGCTGCCCACTCAAGGGCAAAGAGCACCTTGACAGCCTTTCTTGCAGAAAGACGAGTCATGTCAGCCTCTTCTTCTCTCTCTCTCTCTCTCTGTTCATTTCTGTCTTTCTATGTATTCCTCTTTCTCGTTTATACTTTCATTTCCAGTCAATTTAATTCTTCCTTCTCCTCTGGCGCCTCCTCTTCCCTCTCATATCCATATGCAAGGATCTAACCAGGAAACTGTAGCCTATCTCTCCTAAGATGCCACAACATAGACACTCTTCCTAAAACCCAACTGTAGTCGTTAGAATCAAACAAGAGGAAGTTGGATGGATATTTTACTAAAAATGACATGCTTTAAATCAATGTATCCTCATACAACGGTTCGTATGATATCTTACAAAAAGTTATTCCTCAATTTTTGTGTGTTTTCTTGGTCATCCACCCCGACTTCCTCCCTACATGGCGATTGTCGCTCTTAAGTGGATTACATACGAATTGATTTCGTGGGATATATACAAATTACAGTGCATTACTTCTCATAGTTATAGCTTCGAACGGTGTATGAGAACATCCTGTTTGAATTATCATATAAAGAACAATACAACATTAAATGGACTGAGCGGATACCACTAAATCTAGCACCTTTCTATGGCCAATGATATACTAACACCTGAACATAACTGTGTGAATCGAGATCTTTGACTTTAGGTTTAATACTGTAACACATGAGACACTATAGTCTATTCTTATTTTTATAGCATAATACTGTATATTTGGAATTTAGGTTTGTACTAAACCTCAACAGATCACCATCCTCTATATATCAGAAACAATTTGCGCTGAGGGTTACTAATATTACTCAGTTTTTTACATTTTTATAATATAATGAAATAGTACAGGTTGCCGTGTAGATTGGGGTTATTTTGTTGGGCCTTTTATGGCAAGTCATTTTAACATTTAATAGCTGGACTGGATATGTATTGCAGATATCTGTAATTCAATAATTCCAAGTCAAAATGAACATTTCAGATATCCACAGCGTCATTCTTGCTATCCACAAATGATGTCACTTTTGTCATTCATGTGTATTGGGCTTCCATTTCGAAATATCCACAATTGCATTTTTGATATCTAGAATGAACATTCTGGATATCTGCAATATAATTCTTACTAAGAAGAACTCCTATATCAGATATCTACAATCTAATTACTTGTCACAACTGAAGTGAGCCATTTTTGCATGTTATGCAATATCCACAAATGTATATCTGCAATTGCATTCTTTCTAGTCATAATTCTAATTGTAGATATCTGAAATTGCATTTTAATGCATTATTCAAAATTACATTATAGATATCATGAATGCTTTTTTTAATTTGGGATATCTGAAATTAAAATGACTAGGAAGTATGACTAGTAATTAGATTGTAGATATCTGAAATGGGAGTTCTTCCTAGTAAGAATTCTAATGCAGATATCCAGAATGTTCATTCTAGATATCAAACATGTACTTGTGGATATCTCGAATTGAAAGCCCAATACTCATGAATGGCAAAAGTGACATCATTTGTCCTGATATCTGAAATGTTCTTTTTGATTAGAAATAATTGAATAACAGATATCTGCAATGCATATCCAGTCTACCTCTGTAATACATATCCAGTCCACCTCTGCAATAAATATCCAGTCTACCTCTGCAATACATATCCAGTCCACCTCTGCAATAAATATCCAGTCTACCTCTGCAATACATATCCAGTCTACCTTTGCAATACATATCCAGTCTACCACTGCAATGCATATCCAGTCTCGCTATTAAATGTTAAAACGGCCACATATACTTTTTAAGGATTTAAAAATATCTTAAATTAAATTTTGAATAGGAGAAATAAAGTTTTAGATATCTTACAATACAATTTCTTCTAGTAAGAATGTCCTTGTGGATGTCTTTAATTACCATTCTCACTAGTGAGACCTCCATTATCACAGGGACGTCCCACACCAACACACATGGACGTACTGAGGAGAGATGCTGGACAGTGCTGGCGAGCTAGCCAGATGTATGGTGGACTGAGACAGCTGGAAGATCCGCTTGAAAGTCCGTCTGAGGACAATCCAATGATATCAATTCCGATAGTTGTATTATCACTCTTTCCATCCACCACTATTGGTTTTGTGTTATCAGTCCTACTTGTATTAGCTATTACAGCTGCTAGGCTACTATTGTGGCTGCTTCTCTCTCTCTCTCTCTCTCTCTCTCTCTCTCTCTCTCTCTCTCTCTCTCTCTCTCTCTCTCTCTCTCTCTCTAACTCTCACTCTCACTCTCACTCTCACTCTCTCTCGATCTATCTACCTATCTATCCCCCCATCCGGTCTCGGCAGATGGCCGCCCGCCCTGCGCCCGGTTCTGCTCCAGGTTTCTTCCCAGTAATCGAGGAGTTTTTCCTGGCCACAGTGCGCTTGGTGGATACTGTTGGGTCTCTAAACTATGGTGTACGGTCATAGACCTGCTCTATATATAAAGCGTCTTGAGATAACTTCTGTTGTGATTTGACGCTATACAAAAATAAATTGAATTAAATTGAATTGAATAGTGAGAAAACAATTTTGACAAGGAGAAATGCTATTATGGGTATCTGAAATGTAATTACAGATAGGAGTGTGGTTCGATTAACTGTTAAACCGGCTTGCCATAGGCTTATAAAATCTTTTTAAAGCCTGTCATTGAATGTCCAAATGATTTTCATGAAGCAAAAAGAATGCTGTTTAGAAGGAGAATGTCATCTGCAAAAAAGAGCATTTTTAGTACCAGGCTAAGAGGAAGAAGGTGATGGAAAAGAGAGAAATGGACTGAAAAATGACAAATACAAAAAAGAGAAAACAAAAGCAGAAGGGACAGAGGGAATGAGAGAAATACAAAACCAAAGAGATCAAGACAAATAGAGAGTAAGAGAAGGAAAAAAACGGACAAAGTAAAGAGCAACAGAGAGGAAAGACACAAGTGACTCAGACAAAGGAGAAACTAGATTAAGGATAGAAGTAACAAAAAAAAAAAAATATTATTATTTCTCTTAGCAGCACATGCACACACATTTAAGTATAGGCACGAGTGAATGCAGGGACACACACTCACACACACAGTTGTAATCCATCTTAATACCTTGGGGTGTGAGTGGAGGGATAGAGGAGGATAACCGATTGTCTAATAGCTCGACATAATCACAGCAACTAGGGATGATGTTCTTACGGTGTTACTTAAAGACTCTCTCTGTGTGTGTGTGTGTGTGTGTGTGTGTGTGTGTGTGTCATAAAGGTAAAATAAAACATAAATCTCTATAGCAACACACTGAGACATTAACTGTACACACAGGCATTGAATCAATCTTCTGCCTACAAAAACATGGATAAGTGTTTGCATGACAAACCTTTAACCTTGCCGCTCATATGTGAGCAGATAAGCTTTCTCTGCACAATCTACATGACACGCACTCACACTACCGCACACATGGCAATCTTATAAAAAGTAAGTCAAAGAGCTTTTATCCTTGTGGTTTTGTTTGGCAGAAGAAAAGCTCTCTTTGGGCTTGGAACAAATTGTACAAAACACAAGCATACACACACACTCACACACACATTTGCTTCCTTTCACTTGCTGACTGTTGATTGCGTTATCACTGAATAAAAGCCAAGGACTTCTCGCCTCACCTCGTGCTGAATTGAAGGTTGTGTAAGCCAAGATGTGCGTCATCTGTAGATTGTGTTGAACTGTGTAACTTCAGCTGCGCCAGGCATCTGTTTAATTTGATTACAACTCAGAATGCACCATACAGGATCAGTCTGCTTTTGTTTAGTAGTTTTGACCATCATTGCTCTCAGTAACGTGTTACTCACTGAGTAACAGTAATCGCTCTCCAACAGCACGAGAAACATGAGCAGTCAGAGGTGTCAAACTAATCACTGGGTAAAACTTATTTTGTAAAGAAAACTGAGGTGAATGCTAAAAGTGTCATCAAAACTGCCTGTTGGACACACCCATGATGTTTTCCTGTGCAATGAGGAATTATTACTTTAATTTTTGGGTGCCCTTACTTTTAGTTTTACCTCCAAATAAAGTGGGTTTGGTAATCTGACTAAACTGTCTGATAATCTGATAGAATATCTGAAAGGGGACCATGGAAACCTTGGAAAAAAGATTTTCTCCCGGCTTATGGTCGCAGTTTTAAAAAGTTTTAAACATGTGGTTAAAGGTGCTCTATACAATATCCAGAGCTTAAATATAGTAGCAAATAACTATTGTCTATGTAAATATATAGAGGAGTAATGTCTACCTGAGCAGAGAATGAAGTCCCTCTCCCTCTGTGTGTGTTGTAGTCAGAGCTTCTCTGTGCTTTGTTGACATAGCTGGGCTTTTAGTGCATGTGAGCGTGCCCCACTGGCTAGCTCTTTTTGCCGTTGTTTCCACTGTTAGCGGTGTTAACACCATTAAGCTTTGTTTGTACTCGCGAGAGACACTGTTACGTGGGCCTCTGTAGATGGCGCGTGCACTACAAGCATGCAAGTTCAAGTTCAAGTGTAGTTTATTGAACACATACACATTGACATGGCAGTGAGATGCTTTGTTCCTGTTTGTTACTCTCTCATCCCTATATAATAGACAATTGAATAACAAAAATGAAAGTAAAATATAATCATCATTATAACCATAGCAGCAGCAATAGCACATTGTTAGATAAAATATGAGGTAGAGAATACATACACAATTATAAGATAAATATAAGGTAATATACACCCACCCACAGGCACACACACACACACACACACACACACACACACACACACACACACGTACACTCTCCCAGTACAAACATACTTATGTAAGCGCTTCACAGTAAATAAATATAGAATTAAAGGGGACATATTATGCTTATGTTCAGGTTCATACTTGTATTTTGTGTTTCTACTAGAACATGTTTACATGTTGTACACATGTGTACACATACAACAATGTTAAAAAAAAAACTTTATTTTCCTCATGCTGTCTGCCTGAATATGCCTGTATTTACCCTCTGTCTGAAATGCTCCGTTTTAGCTCATTTCAATGGAATTGCAACGGAATTACGTTGCTAGGCAACAGTTTGGGTCCATGTTTACTTCCTGTCAGCTGATGTCATTTACATACACTGCAACCGGAAATAAACTGGGACACGTTTAGAATGTTTACGTTTAAAACCGTGTAATAGTCTAAATATTGTATATTTGTGACATCACAAATATACAGAAACCCTAACGACTTGTTTCAAACGCACAATTTCTGAATACGGGCTGTGTGTGTTTCTCCGTATATTGAACTTTTCAATACTTTCACAGTATTTATATAGCACTTAAACCTGCTTTATACTATAACAGACATGACAATCTCACTTTTTACAATATGGGACCTTTAAAACCTAGTAAAGTGTGTGGTACAATAAAGTGCAGTGTAACTGAGGGTGAGGAGGTGGGTATGCATGGATAGAGACAGGGGGCTCTGGTGGGTCAGGGTCAGGTGTGAGTCTCTAGTGGGTCTAGTGGGTTTCTAGTATGTGTGTTTCTCTGTTTACGTGTGGATTTTTGTTTGTTTCTATTTATTGATGCTGCTGTGGAGGCAGCTGATGGTGAGCAGCACTGAGTCCAAAACAAATTCCCCCATGGGACAATAAAGTGTATCGTATCGTATCGTATCGTCTCTTAGTGGGTCAGGGTCAGGTGTGAGTCTCAGCTCAGCATCCGGATGGCCTGGGGATAGAAGCTGTTTCTGAGGCGGTTGGTTTTAGCTCTGATGCTGATGTAGCCAGGCTTCCTCTTGGACTGCTTCCTGATGAAGAGGCCGTGGCTCGGGTGGCTGGGATCACCAATGATCTTGTTTGCCTTAGTTATACATTTCTTGGTGTATATGTCCTCCAAGTTAGGCAGCACGCCACCTGTGAGCCGTTGGGCCAACCACACCACCCTCTGAAGCCGCCGTCGATCCCGCTCGGTGCAGTTGCCATACCAGGTGGTGATGCAGCCGGTCATGATGCTCTCAATAGTGCACCTGTAGAAGTTCCTCAGTACAGGTGAGGACATTCCAAATTTCTTCAGCCTTCTTAGGTTGTAAAGGCGTTGCTGGGATTTCTTCACCAGCGTGTCCACATGCCGAGACTACTTCAATGTCCTCAAAGATGTGGACACCAAGAAACCTGAAGCTCCTGACTCGCTCCACGGCCGCATCATTGATGGTTATGGGTGTGTGCTCAGCCTTCTTCCTGAAGTCCAGGATCAGCTCTTTAGTTTTCTCCTCATTAAGCTCGAGGTTATCCCCCCCAGTGAATCCTCTTTTTCGAACAAATCAATAAAGAATCTCTGATCAGTTTGTTCAGTTCAGTTTTTTCCGACACGAGTGAATCATCTTCTCAAACATGGAGGATCTCTGCATCTCTGGATCTTGCTGCTGCATGGCGCTGTTGTGTGTGTGTGTGTGTGTGTGCTAAACTCCGACACGGAGAGCAGAGGACAGAAGCAGACGCATTTGGTGCTTGGTAGGTGTTCATTTCGGACCCTGCAGGCATCGTACGGTACCGTCGGTACTGTAGAAAACGAGTACCGACACGTTTTTAGAATTTTGGCATCTGACATCCCTAGTCTGTACAGGTGAACCTGCTTGGCCAGTCTTCCCTCAACGGCGTCCATGTTGAAATGGAAAGTGCAGCGCGTCATTACAAAAATTCAGAGGTGCACAACAAACCACCGCGACAACTTGCGGAGCCTTCGCGCACCACTTGAAAGCTGTGGTGACGTAATTTTCTGGCTCGCACCTCACGCCGGCTTCACTACAGGGAGCATAAACCAGGCTTTAGCTACGGGTCACCAGCTCAGCCGTTGCCATGTTGAGAGCTGTGTGGAGGCAATAGAAATGCTCCCAATCTCACATTTAGTACCTTTAACATTTAAATTAAAACAAAACGAAACAGAAACGCAACAATATTACTTGGTTTAGGCAACAAAATGTTTGTTTGGTTGTATAAGTTACGGACGTAAATTAAAATAAGTCAACCATCAACCACCCCGACCTCCTCCCAATGCAGACTTCCACAGACTTAAAACTGTATTTGTGATACGTCAAAAACAAACGTAATCTGGGAGAAATATGTGTCCCTCAAACTGTAATTGACAATTGAGTTTTGTTGTATGGGAATGTAATTTTTAGGAGACCAAGCTGGACCATGCCACCATGTTCCAAGACCAAAACAAATAGAAATTCTCCATAGTGCTAAGGGGAACTGCAGAGTTGAGTGATAACTCTCTCGCCACTGCTGTCAAACATGTTGTTGGCCTCACCAATATTGATTATAGCCGCTTTAAGTGTGTGAGGTTTCCTTTGAAAACACCAAACACTTCAGTGGTTTATTTAAAGTTCATTAGAAAGCAGCAAAGTATGACACATGTCTATATGAAAATGTGTGTCTACAGGCATATACTAGTGTGTGATTGCAATCTGCGTCCTGTCCCTAAAGTCTTTACATAATCTTTCATTACCATTAAAACCCATGAAACCCTTACAGATGCAGGAACCATCAACCCATAACAGCAAGAGGTTTATCTGTGACATGCAGGAGGTCAGAGAGACGGAAAGACGAGTGGGAAGAGTGACGGATGGATAGAAAAGTCAATTTTAGCAGGCTTTTTTCTTTGGTTTCACAGAATTAGATTTGTTTTACCATTTTACACTCTGTTGTCCAAACTCACCCACTGTGTAATTTAATTCAGTCTGTTTGCTTTCAAGCAGGAATGTTCCAATATTTCATTTGGCTGTCAGCATCTCATTCTGTGTTATTAAACATTTTCGGCTGCCCGCGAGGTTTAATCTCAGCTCGTGCTTATGTGATTGGATCAGCATTGGAGTTGTGATTCTATGAGTATGTACTTAACAGTCAATGCACAAAAGTAATATTATCTCTGACTTCCAGCACAGTCAAATATGTACAATGAGGCTTTAGAATCACCATGAGATTCAAACAAGAATTCAAACTTTATGTTCAGAGTTGTTTAAATTGCTCTGTGTTAGCTACCAGTGAAGGTGGAGATAATTAGACATTTAGTCATCATCAGCGAGTGCAGCATTCATTCAGACGGAGCACTCGGTCTCTGCTTCATGGTGCTACAGCAACCAAACTGAGAAACATAATGCTAGTCTTTTGCATCATTTCCTGTTAGTAAAATACAGAAAAAGTGCAGCGATTTCTCCAATAATAACTGCAAAAACCAGCCTGGTTGCGCTAAATGGCGTAAGGAATACCTGTCTTGCTTTTGGCATGTCATTTGTTCACCATGTAGTCTTCACCTAAACCTAACTGAGTGGTTTTGTAGCCTAACCCTAACTGAGTGGTTTTGTAGCCTAAACCTAACTGAGTGGTTTTGTTGCTTAAACCTAACTGCAGCCATTACCATAGTTCTGTTGCGTGTCGCACAAGTGACCCGTGAAAAGGCAAAAAATGCATTCTGATGGTGCGCGGAATGCCAAGGTAATGTCGAGCTATTTACACGCCTGTCCATGAGATCGGGTTGCCAAAAATGTTACTGCTTTTTTAAAGAAGGGAAGAGAGGAAGCAGGGAGGGAAAGTAAAGGTCGAGAGGATTTCTGGAGTGAATGAAAGGCTCATTGGAATAAAACCACCTCTGACACTTTAAGCTATAAAGTATAAGCCAGTGAAGTAAGAGGGGTGAGGGGGTCACACACTATTATATCAAATAGGTTAACAATGTGTAGTGACAACAAATATTATGATTATTATATATTATATATATTATGAGTTATAAAATGGTAGAAGCCAAGAGCATCAGCTAACTAGCTCCCTGATTAGAAGAGCTTACAGACAGTCAATAAAATGCAGCCATGCATTACGGGCATTAGCAGCACATCTGGGCCGTGTTTGACCAATCAGATTGCTCTGATGAAAACCTTTGTAAACACCCACACTTGAGTTAACCTTCTTCTTCTTAGCTGTCCATCGTGTCCGATGATGACGTTTGCCCCAGAGGGTTGGGGGGTGGGTGAAGTGGAGGCCGATGCGTGAGCCACACACTCGCCCGCAGATGGGGCAAAGGAGCCCAGATGTTGTTGTAATGCCGGCTGCCTGCTGGTGTCGTTGGGCCCGCCTTTCGGTCCTCCACACATACACACACACACACACACATTACGTATGGATGTAAGTAAGCCACAACTGGACACCATCTGTCGTGCTGTACATAGCCCAGTAAGGAAAAGTACTGTATTTACATTCCAGGATGGAAAGCCGTGCTTTATGGGAATTATGGGCACAGCTGGAACACGCCTTTGACCAATCACATTACTCAGACAAAACCATGTTATATTTAGCTTTGTTTGGTTTGGTTTTACACAGTTATATTCAGTATTTATTCTCAGCTAGCACTTTATGAAACATCAAAATACAGTATCAGATATGCAGTATCAGTTGTATGTGTGTGTGTGTGTGTGGGGGGGCATTGTGTAACAACATTAACTTACTGAAGATTTGTGGCATTACAGTCAACTTATATTAACCACATGAACAGTTAACAGCTTTCTTGAATTAAATAAAATACTAATATGTGGCGTTTTAGTGGGTAAAATCTCTTCTTTGTAAATTTTAAGTAACAAATACTGATGAAAGTCTCACTTGAATGTTGCAAGAGGGCAGAAATATGTTGCCAACTGATTTCCAAAAAGGTACACACATCTAGAAGTCTCACCAGGTGGTGATCACAAGTAGATCAAAGAAAGGTTGCACCAGATGCTCTTAAAGGGATAGTTCAGGTGTTTCTCAGTGGGTTGTATGAGGTACTTCTCCATAGTCAGTGTATTACCTACAGTAGATGACGGTCAGCACGCCCCCAGTTTGGAGAATCAGACAGTAGTACTAGCACGGTAGCAAAGCGATGTACTGCTGTGGACGGGGGCAGCAGCAGAGCAGATTTTAGACACCAAAAAAATCTGTTCAAGTGTGTGCTATATTTAGAATATTTTCACTGGTTTACGTTGCCATGAGACATACAGTCTATGTTTCCGACGACTGAACTGAACTGAAGCCGTTATCTGTGCTCTCACCAAAGCAACCAGACCCAGTAATTTAACCTAGAAGAACACAGGAGTTGCTGGTCTACCGTTACCTCGATCGGTTAGATTGTTTGTGTTATTGTGTGACTTTGGTTAATTCGGATTCACCAAAGTCAGACTAACCAATCTCAAGCTATATATGGTCTTTTATTTGGTTGTTGAGATAGTCACATGTTTGTTGTACAATATTTGGTGTAGAGAAAACAAATTGATAAGACATTCCCCCATTGTGACAGCAAGCTAGCTATGACCTGTAGGTATGACCTCAGTTGGAGAAAGGGATTTCATTGGTCAAACATATATTTTCAGAGAAATCAGGGTTCGTCGTATACAATACTGTGCAAATTTTGGGGGCAAAAATCTGTGCTCTGTGTGAAATGGCTTTTAGTGTTGAATTTACAACTAGCTGACACACCCCAGTCCTGATCCCTTTGTTGGTTTATCTTTCTCTCTTGACCTCTTCTTTTGTTTTAATACCCATCACAGACATTTCATTGACAACCACAACAAGCAGACGGCTCAACAGGAAGTTGTGGTATCCTCAATCCTCTCAGAGCAGCTCAGCACCAATGAAACCTCTCACTGACACCAACCCTCAAGACCCATTTAGATTGTATTACCTGGTGCATGAAGTGACTCATAAAAGGCTGTATGTTTAAACTGAATCTAATTTAATAGCACTACATTTTTAGAAACAAATCCTCTCCCTGTATATGCATGTAATATGCTCCCTGATGAATTTAATTCCAATTGTCAACCAACAGTAGGAGTTGACATCTTGTTGACAGAAACACTACTAAAAGTGTGTATCAAAATTCACACTGTAATTAAAGCTGCGAGCAGCGATGAACGAGCTCTCGCCCCTCCTCGCGGGTCGGGGTTGCTGGCGGGACGCCGACCGATGCGGCCGGGCATCGTGAAACCGAAACTCTGACGAGCGCCATTACGCCTGCCACAAGACTCTATGAGTTATAAAATAGGGGGCGTGGCTAATGTGTTGGGGGCGGGGATACAAATACCAACTTAACAGGCACTCTCTGCTGAGTGATATGATACCTCCTACAAGACTCTACGACAAACGGTTCATGAGTTATGAAAGGGGCGTGGCTAATGTGTAGGGGGAGGGGCTAACCTTCACCAATGAAACAGGAACTCTCTGCTGAGTGATATGACACCTCCCACAAGACTCTACGACAAACGGTTTATGAGTTATGAAAGGGGCGTGGCTAATGTGTAGGGGGCAGGGCTAACCTTCACCAATGAAACAGGAACTCTCTGCTGAGTGATATGACACCTCCCACAAGACTCGACGACAAACGGTTCATGAGTTATGAAAGGGGGCGTGGCTAACGTATTGGGGCGGGGCTATGAGTATATTTTTACATGTACATGTCTTCAAGACTGGACCACCATCATACCTGAGAAATCTGGGGCAGATCGGACTATGTACAGCTGAGTTATAACAACTTCCTGTTTCATGGCGAATGGATCAAAACGGCCAGCACGCTACGGTCAGATCGTTCATTGAAAACTCACCATTTTGATAACTTTTCATCCTCAAGGTCTTAAGATGGTCCTGACCAAATTTCAAGTCGATCTGATCAAATCTGTAGGAGGAGTTTGTTAAAGTACGTGACCTATAAAACGCCAAAAATGGTGCGAAAATCGCATATTAAGTTCAAGATGGCTGACTTCCTGTTGAGGTTTGGGCATACCTCCCAGAGGCTTTTTTGTTTGTCTTCACATGTTACATCTATCTGCCAAATTTCATACATGTACGTGAAGCCGGAGCGCGGGGCTCAATTTTTTCAACTAGGGGGCGCTAGCGAGCCATTTTGCCCCGGCCAAGCCCGAGACCCTTAAAATATCAAATTTTTCACCGCGTCTGAAAAGTCTGCCAAGTTTAACAACTTTTTCAGATGGCTAAGGTCGTCAAAAAGGCGATTCATTGGGGAGAATAATAATAATAAACACTACAGTTTCAATACGGCCTTCGCTGCCCCGATGTTGTCTGTGCTCGGGCCCTAATAATATAATAGTGCTATTCACTGGAGTCATCAAACACACACCTACACACACACACACACACACACACACACACACTTGAGTATATTTTACCTTCAATCTCACATCTTCTATCTATTTCTTTCCCTCTTGCTGCTTTTGCTCATGTTCCCTGTGGTGTGAAATCAACTCATCCGACAGTCTCTTTCATTTTCCACAGTGTTAGTCACAATACAAACCGCCGCCTTTATTACTTTCACAATACAGAACAGGAAAAGTCCTGATTGCTTTGGTTAAACGTAGTTGGGGTGTTACATTCTCTGCAATGAATTTGATGAATTACCGCGGATAAATAACAAGTCACCACATATAAATGATAACTTAAAAGATTTAAAAGCACTGTGCACAGTCCAGAGAATCAGAAAAACACCTATGTGGGTGATGAGTTTCCACAGGTTTTATACAAATTTCATTTAGTTTATTTATATCTCAGAGTTATCATTGAGGGCAGGCCCTCATTGATGGAGAGTTCAGTCAGATAAACAAAACAAAGAAAAACAATCGTATAGAAGGATTTTTCTTTTAAAAGAAAAAAAGATAAAAACAAAGATAAGAACAACAAAACCAGCTTTACAATTACACACTTACACACAATGGCCCATATCGTGGCCCTAAACAGTCAATAGGTTGGGAGAGCACTGACCTCAAGGTGTGTTGGAGGTTGTTCCATGAGATGGGGGCATTGAGTGAAAAGGACGACTTTCCAAGAGCAAATTGTGTTTGTGGGACTGTAAGCGTCATGAGAGCTTGTTCGATAAGGTCCAAGATTGTGATCTAAGGTGGTAGCTTACCAATGAGGGCTTTATACATAAACAAATAACGATGTTTATTACGCCTATCTGTCAGTGAAGTCCAACCAACCTTTTCATACAGGATGCAGTGATGAGTGCTATAAATATCACCAGTAATCTACCTAAGTGCAGAATGATAAACAGCATCCAAGGGCTTAAGAGTAGCATGCCGATAAATCACATAACTATAAACCAGAACTGAGAGGACAACAGATTTTTCTACAAAACATGGGACAGTTAGTTCTATTTCTATATAGATAACCAATCTTTTGTCACAATTTATTGCCAAGATTGTCTATAAGATATTTGAATGTGAGTTTGTCATCAAGGTATTTATATTCTGTAACTCTATCAATATTGGATCTTTATATAGTACGTCAAGTTATTATTATCTGTACCACTAGCTCTAGAGAACAACATTAACTTTGTTTTATGTGCATTCAATACAAGTTTTAGATTATTAAGTGAAACTTGGAGAGCAATAATGGAATGTTGCAGGTTCTTTACAGCTAGCTGAGCATTTGGAAATACAAAACTGTATCATCTGCATACAATCATGCATGGCAGTTAGTTAAAAGTGAGATAATGTTATTAATATAAATTTTAAAAAGAACTGGATCTAGGATTGAACCTTGTGGAACACCCTTAGTTATCAGTAAAAACTCTGAAACTTCCTACTGTGTTCAAAGTAGCTCATTAGTTTATCCATTCACTATAGCATTACAAGATATAAAATACAACTTTAAAACTTAATTCAGTCATTTTTTGATGCGGTATCGCCATAGTGGAACAAGCTGTCATTACAATATTGAAATGTCTAAACAACATAGTCATATTCTAACATTATCAGGCGGGCATGCATTTATCAAGACTTTAAAAATCTGTTAAAAACTAGTAGTCGTACTACATAAACTACAGTAAAGTGTAATTGTGCAGCATTTCTCTATGGAAGAATTCATTTAATTTTTTCAATCTTAAAGTCAGAAGCCCCCAGCTGACCTAAGTTTGGAAGACCAACAACACCAATATGCTCTTAAGGACAAGTTCTGGCTCTTGCTTCCTTCAGGACTCCGTAGTTAAGAGGAACATTGGCTGAGCAGAACATAAATCAAAGAGAAAACCCATTTATAAAACCTATTTTGAGAGTAAAAGTTCTCTCTGTATTTTGCCGAACCGCTCTGCTCAGAGCCGCCCAGAGCACCGATCGCTGTTGTGCTTATGGTGTTGCTGTTGACACATCAACCGTGTTTTAATGGAAATTTTGACAGCAGCACATAGGGGAATATGGACATACACACACACACACACAAAAACACACTGATGCAAAAAAGTTGACATGGAACAGAAAGTGTTTCACACTTGTCCACTTGGGACTAGTCTTCCCTTTCCCTCTCTCCCTTCAACGCTGCACTGTCATAACTTTTAATCAATGCAAAAATAAAAGTCAATGTCTGTTGTTTTATTGGCAAAGGTATGGAGAGATAGAGAAGAGGATACAAAGAGAGACAGTTCCAGACAGATACGGCCAAGGGGTGCACAAACTAACCAACCTAAAATATGAATAAACTACAGTAACACCTGTCCTGCATACTTGTAGAACAGCCAACATATAGCCACCTTCCACTGCAGGAAGGTGTTTCAAGGTGTGAAAAATGGAAACACAGCTAATCCAAAAAGTGTAGGTAAATAATTAAAAAGATGAAACAAGTTCAACTTTATTGTCTGTCACAGATTAAAATAAATTCTTCTTTGACGGGGTTCAACATTAAACAAACTGCACGTTTAAAAACACACTATATGTAAAATAAGACTAAAACTGTTATTTCTTTTTCTCACTTCGCTCGCCTACCAAACACGACATAGAGATGCTATAAATCAGTGGTTCCCAATCTATTTTCCTTTAAGCCCCGCCCCCTACTTGTATGTAAAAAAAGCAGAACCCCCCCCCCCTATATTTTCTGACGGCATTACCCTAAAAAAAATAAAAAAAATCCTCGAACAAATACATTGAGTGTATTAAATGACTTAGAACATAACTCATCAGTATGTGAGCAAACAGTTTTTTGACCGCAGTGAAAATGTTGTTTTTGAAAGGCTAAACACCAACAACTATGGATTGAAGCTGAATATTTTGTTTGATAAAAACATGTTGTGAATTTTGGAACTGACTACATCTCTCTTTTTTCAAAAAATTTACTTTTTAATACAGGCGTTGGAAATCATCCTACACCATTGGATACTCATAATAATACTAATAATATTAGTGTAGCCTGATCTATATCTGCAACTGTGCACACATACTGGGTTTACACAGAATGTGGCAAAAAATATATATTTGTTAATAATTTTATATACAGACTTTTGTATAAATTATTCAGTAAGTCTGTTGTTATGATTTTAGTTATACACGTATAAATCTAAGTTGTGATATGGTGTAGTTGATCCCACTTTAGTCTTTTTAATGACAAATACATTATCTGAAATGTCCCAGGTGAAATACATTAGAAACACAAGTAAGAACCTCACTCTGTTTTAAGAGTGTAACAATACATCGATGTGGATCGATATATATTGATTCTAGGGCTGTCAATCGATTAAAATATTGAATTGCGATTGATCCCGATTGTCCACAGTTAATCGTGATTAATGACAAATTAATTGCACATTTTTTATCTCTTCAAAATGTAATTTAAAGGGAGATTTAATTAGTATTTATTATTTAATCCTCTTATCAACATGGAGTGGGCAAATATGCTGCTTTATGTAAATGTATGTATATATTTATTATTGTAAATCAATGAACAACACAAAACAATGACAGATATTGTCCAGAAACCCTCACAGGTACTGCATTTAGCATAAAACAAAATGCTCCAATCATAACATGGCAAACTGCAGCCCAACAGGCAACAACAGCTGTCAGTGTGTCAGTGTGCTGACTTGACTATGACTTACCCCAAACTGCATGTGATTATCATAAAGTGGGCATGTCTGTAAAGGGGAGACTCGTGGGTACCCATAGAACCCATTTACATTCACATATCTGGAGGTCAGGGGTCAAGGGGAGCCCTTTGAAGATGGACATGACAGCATTTCCTCGCCAAAGTTTAGCGTAAGTTTGGAGTGTTATTTAGGCTCCTTCGCAACAAGCTAGTATGACATGGTTGGTACCGATGGATTTCTTTTTTTGTAGTTTCATATTCAATTCAATTCAATTCAATTTATTTTTATATAGCGTCAAATCATAACAGAAGTTATCTAGAGACGCTTTATAAACTGGGAAAAAAAGTTGGTAAACTTGTGTTTGGTGGATTATTTCTCTGTTGTTACAATGCTAATGGTCATTGTATTTTACATCGTTGGAAAGCCTGTTTATTTACCTTCACAATGATGTCCAACTTGTAAGGATCATGCATTTGTGGGATGAGCAGCACAGCTGATTATGTGGGTAGCACCCAAGAAAAAATTGCCAAAATGCTCTGCCAATGGTAAACAGTGTATTCTAATAAGGCTACCAGGAAGCCTGCAATGACTGCCCTTCACCGTCAGGCCCGTTTGCGCTGGTGTCGACAACACAGTCAATGGAACCTGAACATGTGGGGGAATGTCATGTTCAGTGATGAGTCCAGGTTCTGTCTGCCAAAGTCGGGTGGCAGGGTCAAAGTATGGAGACGACGTGGAGAACGCTATGCTGATTGTTGCACCGATGGAGTAACAGCTTTTGGTGGGGGTAGTGCCATGTTGTGGGGGGCGCATCTCCCTCACTGACAAAACAAGGCTTGTCATCATTGAAGGCCATCTCAATGCAGTGAGATATCGGGATGAGATTCTGCAGCCAGTGGCAATCCCATATCTCCACAATCTGGGACCTAACTTCATCCTCCAAGATGACAACGCTCTCCCCCACAGAGCCAGGGTTATCACAGACTATCTCCACAATGTGGGAGTAGAGAGAATGGAACGGCCTGCCAAGAGTCCAGACCTCATTCCAATTCAACACTTATGGGATCAGCTTGGGCGTGCTGTATGTGTTAGAGTGACCAACACAACCACGCTGGCTGACCTGCAACGAATCCTGGTTGAGGAATGGAACCCCATCCAACAGCAATGTGTGACCAGGTTGGTGACCAGCATGAGGAGGAGGTGCCAGGCTGTTGTGGCTGCGTATGGATCTTCCACCCGCTACTGAGGCTCCTGACGGTGTATTAAATGAATAAAGTGTAAAATTGCCAATATGTCTTGTTTGTTCCTTGTTACTGATAGAGAGTTCAATCATCCAATCCACCAAACAATTCAAAACAAGAGTCAATACCAACAGGAGAATACACTGTTTACCATTGGCAGAGCATTTTGGCAAATTGTTCTTGTGCACTCCCCACATAATCAGCTGTGCTGCTCATCCCACAAATGCATGATCCTTACAAGTTGGACATCATTGTGAAGGTAAATAAACAGGCTTTCCAACGATGTAAAATACAATGACCATTAGCATTGTAACAACAGAGAAATAATCCATCACATTTCCGAACTTTTTTTCCCAGTTTATCAGGTTGTACAGCTGTTTCTAAGGTTCCTAAGTTTGAGGATAAATTGGTACCAGTTGACGGTAGGAGGTGATTAAATTTGTCTCTAATAGTTAGGATTTTATCATTAAAGAAACTCATGAAGTCACTACTACTGAGGGTTGTAGGAAAACATGGCTATGCAATTTGGGTGGGGCTAAAGTTAGCATACGAGCCCTCTGTTATATTGAGACATGGTATTGAATTTAATGCTGATGGAATCACTTCCTTAAATTTAGCTACAACACTATCAGATAGACATCTTGTGTACACACTTTTGTCTTATGGTGTATAGTCTAGTAATAAGAATTCAAAAGTGATTAAATAATGGTCTGATAAAAGAGAGTTCTGTGGAAAAACAATTAAATGTTCAATTTCAACGCCATATGACATAACAAGGTCGAGGGTGTGGTTAAAGCGGTGAGTAGGTTTATGCACGTTCTGCGAGAAACCAATTGAATCTAATAAAGAGATAAACGCAGTACTGAGGCTATCATTATCAACGTCCACATGAATATTAAAATCACCTACTATAATGACTTTATCTGTTTTCAGGACTAGGCTTGATAGAAACTCTGAGAATTCAGATAGAAATTCAGAATATGGGCCTGGAGCGCGGTACACTATAACAAAGAGAATTGGCTGTAGTGTTTTCCAGGTTGGGTGTGAAAGACTAAGAACAAGGCTTTCAAATGAGTTATAATTTAGTTTAGTTTTAGGGTTTATTAATAGGCTTGAGTCGAAGATGGCTGCAACTCCACCTCCTCGGCCGGTGTCTCGAGGAATGTGAGTATTAATATGACTCGGGGGAGTGGATTTGTTTAGGCTGACATATTCTTCATGACACAGCCAGGTTTCAGTAAGACAAAATCAATCAATATGATTATCTGATATTAAATAATTTACTAGTAGAGCTTTAGATGACAGAGAACTGATATTTAACAGTCCACATTTAATTCTCCTGTTTTGTTGCTTTATTGCAGTGCTAGTGTTAGATTGTATGAGATTATTATGTTTAAATCCTCTTCTGTTTACTTTTAATTTAATACTTTTAAGTGGCCGTGGGGCAGACACAATCTCAGTTAGGTTTTGGGTGGGTAATTTCTCTAATGGAAGCGCAGAGAAGTGTGTAAGACTACAGCTCTGCTGTCTCTGTAGTCTTACTGATACCAGTGTCTTCATCCTAGCTTCAAAACTGAGCCCGCTACAGCCCGCTAGTGGCATTAAAATTCATCATCATCTTTAAGATAGGCCTCTTTTGGTTGGACCGCAGAGAGCCAGTCCTACAAATGCAAAAGTCTGTCACTGAGTGACTGACTGAGTGATGAAGTTACAGGATTGGTCGGCCGACTGTTGGAGTTTCCTCATTGGTCGTTGCTCTTTCAAAATGAAAAGGTGGAGAACAGTTCTGTGTTTATGTTTTCTGGGGAGCGTGTCAGTGGTTCAATGTATCAAAGTATATTTATATATATTGTTACACACCACTTATATGATGAATGCTTTTGATACACATGCTTTAATAAAAAACTGAAATACTTTTAACATTCCATACTGTATGTCATGCTAATACATTTTCACCTTGTATATGATGTATAATTTACTGATTGAATGTCAATTGCTTCATTATAAGTTGTCTTTCAATCAAACATAAGTGGAAAAAAACTGACATTATAGACATGATCACTGACTATTTGTGTAACAATTTAGCCACAAATTCACATACTGACCATATAAGTTCCAGCCATACACTTGGTTCTGACCAAGTCTTGTTTTTAAATTCTCACTTCATATTTATTCGTTTTATTCAAAATAATAGATTGTTTTTCATTTAAATGTCAGGAAGAGCTCAGTAATACAATTGTTGAATCATGTTTTAGTTGCTTTTTGTGATGTGTTGATATAAATGTAACTGACTCTGTTAAATGGTCATATGATATGACATCATCTCATATCGTTCATGGCAGACTTTGTGATATCATCAAAATGTTGATTAAACTTATAATTCACACCCCTACTATTTCCTGAGGTTAAGTTTCCGTAGTGGAAGGCTAACATGCCGATACAAAGCTATGGTATACTAGGATGTGGACAGATACTACACTGGGGAGAGTCAATACTCGCCCTGCTGCAGTAGTAAATAATAAATTCGTTGTTTTCCTATTACACACAGTATTTCTGTTGTTGATTGAAAAATGACCTCCACCAAGATTTAAACATGTCTCTGGGCCTCAATCTGTGAATCATAATAATAATTCAAATTAGAAAAAGTTGGAGAGCAAAATTTGGTCCAATTTCCTCAAACACTGCAAAAACAGCATTTTCATTCACTCGAAGCGGAAATTGTTTTTTTCAATGAATAAATTATATGATAAATGTGGATGGAAGTGCATTGTTAAATAAATAATGATAATGGTTCGAAGCATGAATGCATCAGACTAATTGTATAACAGCTTAAAAACGGCTGAAATTCCTTCAGAAATGTTGAACCTACTGCTACACGCATACCTCACTCAAACCTTTAGGTAGTAGATTACAATATACTGAAGAGTGCATCTCTACCGTTTTCTCTTAAAAGCAATACATTAGCTGACTTTTAACGAGAATTAAAGATATAACAGATTATTGAAGTTTACCTTTTCTTTGGTTAGTCTGTTTTGATTTCAGCTCATGGAACAATCCTAATTTACATTTTCTTTCTTGACATTTCTAAAGTTCAGCTGTAATCCGTCTTCTGTCTCTTTTTATTTGCGGCTTAATTCATTTCTTTCTGCCGGAAGGTGCCTTAAAAATTCCTATTTCATGTTCACTTAATAACTCCTCTCTTTGTGTTTCATTCACTCTTTACAGTACGTCTCTCAAGCTCTCTCAGTTGAGTGATACCGGCTGATAAACGTATGGGGGGGTATGCTTGTGATTAATCGCCGAGAGGCCTTTCAGGAAACATAATGAGTTTCTCCTGCTGGAGTGTTTGTGTGATGCATGGGTGAGTGGTTACACATTCCTGTTTGCGAGTGTGTATTTCTTTCTTTTTGTACAAATAGTGCTGGTAGCAATGAAAAATGCTCCACTTTCATTACCTCATTTATCGACTCTGAGTGACATTTTCCCATTTCTGCCTTATTCACTTCCCTTCCCCTCCATCCCTCCATCCCTCCATCCCTCCATCCCTCCATCCCTCCTTTACTCCCCGTGGGGTTACAAATACAGATTGCACAGTGGGTCTACAGCTATATGAACTTAAAGGTACTAATTAAACATCAATACGTCTTTGTCAAATTAACTGGGAGACCACCGCTGAGGCAAATTTGTAGCCTGTGTCTTACTGCAGAGGTAATGTTGATCTGTTATAATGTTTATATCCCATCATTTAGATCCTATTGCTTCTTATCATTTAAATATTAATCCAGAGAAAACCATCTCACCACAAAGTCCATTTAGTAGATGTTGGTGGTGTCAATCATATTCAACCCATTCTCACTCCCAACTCGTCAAACACCAACACTTGGTCAGTGACCCTCAACGTCTGATACAGACGCAGTGAGGCACCATTTAGTGTCAATATGAGACATACCGGGCTTTCAGCCAACTCAAATATAAACCCATCCGAGTCATTATTAGATGCTCAGACCATCTAATAATTATGGGGGCGGCTGTGGCTCAGAGGTTAGAAAAGTCTTTCACCAATCCGAAGGTCGGTGGTCGATCCCCGGCTGCTCCGGCTAACCCTAACCCTAACCCGTCACATGTCGATGTGTCCTTGAGCAAGACACTTAACCCCAAATTGCTCCTGAATGCATAGCCATCGGTGTGTGAATGAGTATTTAGATTAGATCCTGATGGGCAAAATTGGCACCTTAGCAGCCTCTGCCATCAGTGTATGAATGGGTGAATGCTGACATGTAGTGTAAAGAGCTTTGAGTGGTCGCAAGACTAGAAAAGCGCTATATAAATGCAAGTCCATTTACCATTTACCAACTGATGTAGAATAAAGAGAATGAATGTCCGCGTAGGGCGGGAGGGAATTGAGGTTGATGGGTCAAACTTATTTTGCCGTAGTTTTGTTATGTGACAGACATAATTAATTAACAGAACAAATGCACTTTTACTAACCCAAACCACAATCTTTTCCTAAACCCTAATCAATAGGGATGTCAGGATACCAGAAATGTAGTAGTCAATAACAGTGATTTTCCATGATTTTTGATACCAATTCGATACCACAGTAACAAAAGCAAAAACAAAACAATAAACACTTGGAGTTAGGAAGTTAAACAGGTCATAATTCCCTCTCTATTATTGATTTTATATTGCTGTGACATCTCCTTCAAACTGTATTAAAGTTGCTCACCAAAAAAAATTTGAACACTTCATGATAACGTTATAATTAACCTTCGTCCAAAACTAATAGAGCCTAAACACATCATAATGTAACATGATGCATCCTCCTTTAATGTTAGCTGTTAGCTCTCTTATTTAGCCTAGCAGGACTGTGCTGCTTACCGGCTGCTAACAGCTAACGTTACTAACTCTCCTGCCGGTTTCAGCATGGATTTGTTGTTCACGATGTAGTATTATCAGGGAAAAAATAGGGTGCGTCCCCTGGATGCGTGGATAGTGAGTTTACTGCGTCCTTTACGTCGGGCCGCCGTTAGTCTCGAGCCCTGCTCCCTGATACCTGCGCTATGTAGAAAATCAAGAACCATTATGTTTTCAGAAATTTGCCATCAACTTGGTTGATGGCAAATTTCTTGGTACCAAAGTGTCAGTTCCCCCATGACATCCCTACTAATCAAGTAGTTGTGTTGCCTCATCCTATCCAAGTACAATTTAAAACTAAGTAAACCTACATGGGAAGTTTATTTTAAAAAGAGACTCTATGCATGTAATGAGCGTTTCCTGTGAAGGCGGATTTTCTAAATAAACGGTCTCTGACACGTCCAAAACTGATGCCAGAGGGGTACCTAGACTTCATAGTTTGAACCTTGGGGCCACTGACCAAGCGCTGGTATTTGACGAGTTGGGAGTGAGAATGTGTTGTCATATTACATGATCTTCAAAAGCAGATGTAATTTGCCCGGTTGTCATTGAGTCGTAGAGCACTTTATGGACTTCTTGTCAATGCTGACTTAAAAGCTGTTTATTCTTGACCCTGGAAACAGTAGAGAAAAGACATCTCACCACAACTTTGCTTTAGGAGTAAAAAGATAGACAACAGGTACTTAAAGTGCTCAGAGAATAAACAGAAGAGCTACTAAATGGACCTTGTGGTGAGATTGTTTCATCAACTGTTTCCTGGATCAAGAACAAACAGTTTTGATTGATTTGTGGTAACTGTTTGTCACACAAAGTTTATAATAGAAGAGCAAAGTGTGAGGAGCTGTTTTTAGCATGCACCTTTCTAAAAAGGTCTCATTCATTGTTATCTTCCATTTGTATCCCTTCCTTTCCTCCTTGAATGCTTCACTGTTTCCTCCTTTCTCTCCCTGTAACGTTTCTAAGCCCCCTTCTTCTCCATTACTCTATGTTTTCATCCCTGCTTTATCTCTTTCCTGTTCATTTTACTTATTTTGTTCTTTCATGTTTTTTTATTCAACCCATTCTTCTTTTCTTGCTCCTTTACTGCTTCCATCTTTTGTTTTGTCTTACCTGCTTTTTCTCCCTATATTCCCTTCCTTCTTTCCCTTTATTTTCTTGCTCCTTTCCTCCATGCTTCTGTCCTCCCTTCTTCCCTTTTAACTCCTCCACCTTCCTCCCGCCTTTATTCACACAGTTTGTTCTCTTCTGTGATCGTGGGCAATCCCGACCAAGTTTACTGTCTTTCAGAGACTGTAGCAGGTTCAGTTTTAGAGATAGAGTGAAGCTACAGATATCATATGAAACTGAAACTAGAAGACCTGAGGAATCCATTACTAACAATCAATAGCTTGTCGGGAACGAGGCTAAATAACGCTCCAAAGTTGGGCTAAAATTGGTTGTAGAAAAACTGTCATGGCCATATTCAAAGGGGTCCTTTGACCTCTGACCTCCAGATATGTGAATGTAAATGGGTTCTATGGGTACCCACAAGTCTCCCCTTTACAGAAATGCCCACTTTATGATAATCACATGCAGTTTTTTTATGCAGGATAAATTAGTTATTTTGGCCCATTCTAAAATGGTGTGTTTGAATATTTCTGCACACTGGGGTCCATAAACAGTGTTGAACTCCATACATTGGGCCTCACTGTAAAGCTGTGACTCTTGTAGATCCAATGAGCCCAACTGTATTCATGTGTGATGATGTTAGTCCCCATAGGAGACATTTCATTGACTCACTGTATAAAATGACCTGGGGTGACCTCTAGGATAATCACAGCCTTATGAAACTTTACAGCCACAAACTAGAGACCTAGAGCATTCAGAGGATGGATGAATCAGACTAGAGAACTAGAGCATTCAGAGGATGGATGGATCAAACTAGAGACCTAGAGCATTCAGAGGATGGATGAATCAGACTAGAGAACTAGAGCATTCAGAGGATGGATGGATCAAACTAGAGACCTAGAGCATTCAGAGGATGGATGGATCAAACTAGAGACCTAGACCATTCAGAGGATGGATGGATCAGACTAGAGACCTAGAGCATTCAGAGGATGGATGAATAAAACTAGAGACCTAGAGCAATCAGAGGATGGATGGTTCAAACTAGAGACCTAGAGCAATCAGAGGATGGATGGATCAAACTAGAGAACTAGAGCATTCAGAGGATGGATGAATCAGACTAGAGAACTAGAGCATTCAGAGGATGGATGGATCAAACTAGAGACCTAGAGCATTAAGAGGATGGATGGATCAAACTATAGACCTTGAGCATTAAGAGGATGGATGGATCAAACTAGAGACCTAGAGCATTCAGAGGATGGATGGATCAGACTAGAGACCTAGAGCATTCAGAGGATGGATGGATCAGACTAGAGACCTAGAGCATTCAGAGGATGGATGAATCAAACTAGGGACCTAGAGCATTCAGAGGATGGATGGATCAGACTAGAGACCTAGAGCATTCAGAGGATGGATGGATCAAACTAGAGAACTAGAGCATTCAGAGGATGGATGAATCAGACTAGAGAACTAGAGCATTCAGAGGATGGATGGATCAAACTAGAGACCTAGAGCATTCAGAGGATGGATGAATCAGACTAGAGAACTAGAGCATTCAGAGGATGGATGGATCAAACTAGAGACCTAGAGCATTCAGAGGATGGATGGATCAAACTAGAGACCTAGACCATTCAGAGGATGGATGGATCAGACTAGAGACCTAGAGCATTCAGAGGATGGATGAATAAAACTAGAGACCTAGAGCAATCAGAGGATGGATGGTTCAAACTAGAGACCTAGAGCAATCAGAGGATGGATGGATCAAACTAGAGAACTAGAGCATTCAGAGGATGGATGAATCAGACTAGAGAACTAGAGCATTCAGAGGATGGATGGATCAAACTAGAGACCTAGAGCATTAAGAGGATGGATGGATCAAACTATAGACCTTGAGCATTAAGAGGATGGATGGATCAAACTAGAGACCTAGAGCATTCAGAGGATGGATGGATCAGACTAGAGACCTAGAGCATTCAGAGGATGGATGGATCAGACTAGAGACCTAGAGCATTCAGAGGATGGATGAATCAAACTAGGGACCTAGAGCATTCAGAGGATGGATGGATCAGACTAGAGACCTAGAGCATTCAGAGGATGGATGGATCAAACTAGAGAACTAGAGCATTCAGAGGATGGATGAATCAGACTAGAGAACTAGAGCATTCAGAGGATGGATGGATCAAACTAGAGACCTAGAGCATTCAGAGGATGGATGAATCAGACTAGAGAACTAGAGCATTCAGAGGATGGATGGATCAAACTAGAGACCTAGAGCATTCAGAGGATGGATGGATCAAACTAGAGACCTAGAGCATTCAGAGGATGGATGGATCAGACTAGAGACCTAGAGCATTCAGAGGATGGATGAATAAAACTAGAGACCTAGAGCAATCAGAGGATGGATGGTTCAAACTAGAGACCTAGAGCAATCAGAGGATGGATGGATCAAACTAGAGAACTAGAGCATTCAGAGGATGGATGAATCAGACTAGAGAACTAGAGCATTCAGAGGATGGATGGATCAAACTAGAGACCTAGAGCATTAAGAGGATGGATGGATCAAACTATAGACCTAGAGCATTAAGAGGATGGATGGATCAAACTAGAGACCTAGAGCATTCAGAGGATGGATGAATCAGACTAGAGACCTAGAGCATTCAGAGGATGGATGAATCAAACTAGAGACCTAGAGCATTCAGAGGATGGATGGATCAGACTAGAGACCTAGAGCATTCAGAGGATGGATGGATCAGACTAGAGACCTAGAGCATTCAGAGGATGGATGAATCAAACTAGAGACCTAGAGCATTCAGAGGATGGATGGATCAGACTAGAGACCTAGAGCATTCAGAGGATGGATGGATCAGACTAGAGACCTAGAGCATTAAGAGGATGGATGGCTCAAACTATAGACCTAGAGCATTAAGAGGATGGATGGATCAAACTAGAGACCTAGAGCATTCAGAGGATGGATGGATCAAACTAGAGACCTAGAGCAATCAGAGGATGGATGGATCAAACTAGAGAACTAGAGCATTCAGAGGATGGATGAATCAGACTAGAGAACTAGAGCATTCAGAGGATGGATGGATCAAACTAGAGACCTAGAGCATTCAGAGGATGGATGAATCAGACTAGAGAACTAGAGCATTCAGAAGATGGGTGGATCAAACTAGAGAACTAGAGCATTCAGAGGATGGACGAATAAAACTAGAGACCTAGAGCAATCAGAGGATGGATGGTTCAAACTAGAGACCTAGAGCAATCAGAGGATGGATGGATCAAACTAGAGAACTAGAGCATTCAGAGGATGGATGAATCAGACTAGAGAACTAGAGCATTCAGAGGATGGATGGATCAAACTAGAGACCTAGAGCATTCAGAGGATGGATGGATCAAACTAGAGACCTAGAGCATTCAGAGGATGGATGGATCAGACTAGAGACCTAGAGCAATCAGAGGATGGATGGATCAAACTAGAGACCTAGAGCAATCAGATGATGGATGGATCAAACTAGAGAACTAGAGCATTCAGAGGATGGATGAATCAGACTAGAGACCTAGAGCAATCAGAGGATGGATGGATCAAACTAGAGACCTAGAGCAATCAGAGGATGGATGGATCAAACTAGAGAACTAGAGCATTCAGAGGATGGATGAATCAGACTAGAGAACTAGAGCATTCAGAGGATGGATGGATCAAAATAGAGACCTAGAGCATTCAATGGATGGATGGATCAAACTAGAGACCTAGAGCATTCAGAGGATGGATGGATAAAACTAGAGACCTAGAGCATTCAGAGGATGGTTGGATCAAACTAGAGACTACTTCTATCATAATGTGTGCTTGGGTGTCCAGAAAGGCGCCACTAAATAAAATGTATTATAATGTTCTAAACCCATATACACTTTCATAATTTATTTATGACTACAACAACTTGTCACACAGTTCTGAGCAGCGTCTCAGATTAATCTTCAGGTTCCAGCTTTCAGATGATGTACACCACTTCTATGTGACATCTACTGTTGACCTGCTATCTCTAACCTCTACCCCCTAAAAAAGACTAGAACAGGTCTATTATGGGTCTCAGAGGGTTAACACTTCTCTCTCTCTTCTGTGTCCTAACTTTCTTCTTCTCTGCTTCCTTCCTCAATTGTTATTATTTCCCTCTTTAAAAAAATGCAATAGTAGTAAAACCCTGTTATAGCGATCCATCTCTCTCTCTCTGGCTTTGTTTTCATCTATCATTAGTATCCTTTGAATCTTTGCCTTCTTTCCTCTCTCTCTCTCCTCTCTCTCTCTCTCTCTCTCTCTCTCTCTCTCTCTCTCTCTCTCTCTCTCTCTCTCTCTCTCTCTCTCTCTCGTCTCTGTCTCTCTGCGGCGCCCGGAGGCTCGTCTTTCTCCTCCTCTCTGGCTCTTTGTATGCGTCTGAGCACTTCCTATAATCTTGAGTCTCTTGACTGATTTAAGGAACGCTCTGTTCTGTTCTCCGTCGTGTCTCAGAGCGTTATCTGACTGCCCGATTTTTACACGCTGCATCGTAATACCGTCGACGCATCGACATCCCCCCCCCCCACGCACACACACACACACACACACACACACACACACTAACAAACACAGACATCCAGCGCTGTCTCTTTCTCACTGTGCTGCACATCATCTTCCTTCTTCCTTACGGCCCCTTCACAGACACAACATCTTTGAGTCAGCCATCCCCCTCTCTGTCTCCGACACAAACACAGATGGAGGGATTATGTGGTATCACATTAGCAGAGCAGCTCTTTGTTATTGGCCTTTACATCATCCAGCAGAGAATCAACTCCTTAAACACTCTTTAAACCTTCTGTATCTCTTTTCTCTCTCCCTCTCTCTCTCTCTGTTCATCTCTCATCTCTCTTTCTGACTCAGTCTTCCATTAAACTATTGCACAAGTTGCTTTCTGACATCTCAGCTAAGTGGAATGTGAATCAGTACGTTTTCCATCAACTTCCTTAATGAGAATATATTCAAGCGGACGTGCCAGGATTAATAACTCCCTGCTACCTGCCACCCTTTGTGTTTTCTTGCTTTTTAATGACGTCATTTGTCTCTGTGACGGAAGCTCATTTGAATCAGTAGCAGGTAAAGCTTCAGGCTTTTCTTGGCTACTAATGAAGATTCAGCAACACTTCACTTTTATTGAACACTCCACTACACGCTGGACAAAGTAGCTTAATGCATTGATACAATATATTTAACATCAAGGAACATTTACTGTTAAAAGAATAGTTTTGGGAAACATGCTTATTCCCTTTCTTGAGAGTTTCACTTCACTTTCTAGAGTTTGCTCGAAGACATTAGATGATCTTTTCTTTTCACACCATCACAACGTGAATGAGCATATTTTGAATGATGACAAACTCTTCCTTTAAGCTTTTGGCCTTTCAGTCACCCAAAACACAATTTAGGTCACTGAAAACGAAGCTTTGGCAAATCTCCGGCCAGGGTGAAGATTTTCAGAAACTTTGTTTTTTTATGTTTACAGGAGTGTATTCAGGCTTGTAACGTCAGACTGTGCACTACGGGTGTAAAGAAATGTCAAAAATATTGAGTATCGCAATATTATGTTTGGTGATACTTTCTCGATTCTTAAAACCACAGCATTGATTTTTAATTAATAGTTTACATGCAAAGATTAAAGTATGTGTACTCTCCGAGTATGTGTCTTCTCAGAGTATGTGTCCTCTTAGAGTTTGTGTCCTCTCAGAGTATGAGCCCTCTCAGAGTATGAGCCCTCTCAGAGTATGAGCCCTCTCAGAGTATGAGCCTTCTCAGAGTATGTGTCCTCTCAGAGTATGTGTCCTCTCAGAGTATGAGCCCTCTCAGAGTATGTGTCCTCTCAGAGTTTGTGTCCTCTCAGAGTATGAGCCCTCTCAGAGTATGTGTCCTCTCAGAGTATGTGTCCTCTCAGAGTTTGTGTCCTCTCAGAGTATGTGTCCTCTCAGAGTTTGTGTCCTCTCAGAATATGTGTCCTCTCAGAGTATGAGTCCTCTCAGAGTATGAGCCCTCTCAGAGTATGAGCCCTCTCAGAGTGTGTGTCCTCTCAGAGTGTGTGTCCTCTCAGAGTATGTGTCCTCTCAGAGTATGTGTCCTCTCAGAGTAGTGCTGTGATGCTGGATGTTACAGGGACTATGATTAATGCAGATGCAGATCCCACTGTTCTGACTGTATAAAAAGGTAAACTTTTTAATTCAAATTTTATGCATATGGCAATGTCTTCTTTATATTATGACAGTTTTCCTAAAATTAGATTTAATAAAAATCACAACATATCTCCTTGCTTACAGTATTGTGATATATTGAATGGTAACCCACGTATCGTGATGCGTATCATATTGCCAGATTCTTGCCACCACAGCCCTGGTGTGCATCATTATGTCCTTTGTGAGGTGAGCCCCCAACCTCACCCAATGAGGTGACATGTCATGCAACAGTGACATAAATACATCCATGAACAGCAGAGGTGGCTAAATAACCAGCTAACAGGACTTTGTGACATGGTGACCCATAAATGTGTAGTTACTCTTCCACTATATTGAGGAGCAGAGGCGCCAGAATGTGCTACAGAGATCACTGCTACATGTAACACTCCCACGACACACCCCGCCGCCAACGTCGCCGCCGTGTGGCCCAACCTGCCAACTGGCCTTGACACCGCTTTAGTTGAGTTTTTGCTTTATTTTCTTGGCAGAGATTTTTTTTAAACAGTGCATGTGTGAACGACATTGTTATTCCTTCGTGCCAGTGCGAGCCGTGGCCCTCAGAGGCATCATGTTTCTGGTGGTCCGTCTGTACATCCGTCCCATTCTGGTGAATGCGACATTTTGCGCAAATGCGAAAACTGAAAATGTGCATAAAAAAAGATGATGGAAACCCTCTCTTACCCTCTCTCTCTTTATACCTTTCTCCTTCTTGATTCAGTAGACATATCGGTTTACCTATTCATTGAATATGTAGCTGCACAAATAAAAGAAATCCACCCTTTGTTTCCTTTTCTCATACAATGAGCACAATAAATCTGACTTTCCGTCCCTGCTCTGATAAAAAAGTTATGACTCTACAGCTCCAACATTTACTTGCATTGTTCAAATCAATTCAATTCAATTCAATTTATTTTTTATATAGCGTCAAATCACAACAGAAGTTCCTCAACTCACAATCCCTCCTCTCATTAACTCATTAACCTAACTGTGTTTGGTTCTCCCCCCTTCCCGCTACTCACTTACTCTCATTTCTGTTGTCAATTTTTCACATTTGTGATTAATAGGTGAGGTACACAGAGACTAATTTACCTGAAGGATATCTGAGTTGAAGATGAAAAGAAGAGATGGCTGCTTTAAGATGCTCTTTGCTGTCTGAGCTTATAAATAATCTTGCAACAACCATCAGTCTTTAGAGGCTATTGTAAATACACAAATTGCCCAATTAAACTGCATGTAATCAACTTTATTTGCACTAATGTAAGTTTTACAAGCCTCTGAATACCTATACAGTATATATGAATACATTATATAATAATAAAATAATAGTAGTGTATGATTTCTTATTTCTCTCTACTGTAAGTCTTGGAGCTAAGAAGGGTAAAATGCTGTATAGATATAGTTTTATATAGTGTGCCTGATCCTACATTGAATAAACAGTTATAAAACTAGATGTAATGGATTATTATTTCTTATATGCTTTCACTTCTCCTGTACTTATTCTGCCTTTTTCCATTAAACCTCCTCCATCACCTCCCCCACAGACCCCACCCAGTCCATCCTTCTGGTTCCTATAATGGCGCTCCATCTGTGCAGTCCATTAGGTGGCCTCATGGCTTAGTGCCTTTGCTCATGAAAATGACCCCTGTGACAGTACAACACAATCCATACTCTGAACCTGCTCCTGTGGGTATCGCTTGCCAACAGGGGCACAAAGTGTGTTAGTGTAAATGCTAGACAACTATCACATAGTGTCCCAGTGACTCCCCGGGGCACTTTTTGTACACAAGTATCACCTCCTGGTGGCTTGTTAAACTATATTGCTCTGAATCCCTCGTGTCAATGTGTATTTTATGAAAGAAAAACATACAGTAGATGCCTGAGATGGAACCGCTACAGGTGAATGTATAAATCCAACCACAGTGCCACTTCTATGTCACATTACTATACTTCTTCTGTCAGTGATCTTACCTGTAGTTGCTTTTTCATTTGATTTAAAGTATAACAATCGAAATTCTGGTATCTTCTGTAAGGTTAGAAACTAATTTGATCAAAGAACACAGTCAATATCAGGTTTCCTCAGATTGAGGTGTGATTGTATTTGATTATTGTTTATATATTCCTAGTTTTGTACATTCTTAATTTGCGGGTCCGTCATTTCCTAATCATTTTCTCACTAAGTAATTTGGTAATGATTAAAGGGGAAAACGTGACAATGGGCCTCATGCAGTAACATCTCTGAAATTCATCTTATATTTCCTCTTAATTTTCTGTTAAGAGAAAAAATAAGATAAGTCAACTCCAGATGCAGCAAACGTTTTTAACCATCCACATCTGCTCTTACCCAGATGTGCTGGATGATGAATCCCACTTGATCATAAATTAGAGGATTGAATTTATTATTAGCATAGATATTAGCAGGTATTAGCATAGGTAACACCCCTTAAACACTATATAAGGGCAGGTATTAGATATAGGTAACGCCCTTTGAGCACTATATAAGGGCGGGTATTAGCAGAGGTAACACCCTTTAAACACTATATAAGGGCAGGTATTAGCATAGGTAACACCCTTTAAACACTATATAAGGGCAGGTATTAGCATAGGTAATGCCCTTTAAACACTATATAAGGGCAGGTATTAGATATAGGTAATACCCCTTAAACACTATATAAGGGAAGGTATTAGCATAGGTAACACCCTTTAAACACTATATAAGGGCAGGTATTAGCATAGGTAACGCCCTTTAAACACTATATAAGGGTAGATGTTACTCTGGCACAAAATTGTAAGAAGAAGAACTTCGTAAAATGTTCACTTACGTAAGAGAAGAGCAAAAATAATAAAACATTGGTGAATCTCAGAAATCAATGGGTACCAACAAAATAGGAACAAATCCGGTTTGGAAATGAACTCCTTTCTGTCCAGCTGCCACTGTAGCTGGTGGACTCCAAATCTACCAGCCACTCAATAGATGACCATTGTTTTTTTGGCTGGTGAGTGAAGAAAATTTTGCAGCCACTTGCATATTTGACCAGCATTTGGCTGGTGGCTGGTGGTAATTACGAACCCTAGACGAACAAAAATAAGAGGACATTTGTTTGTATATCGATTCCTGCATGAGGCCAATTATACAAATCTGCACGCTCAGAATTGATAAATCCCAATCGATTAGTAATGTAATCCTTAAGATTTCTGCCCTGGTTCATTTGACGACATCCATGGAGCAGTGAGTGCAATTTAATACGACAGCCAATACTCCTGTCAGAAATACAACAGAGGAGCAACTGATGTGTGTGTTTTCAGTGCAAACAAACAGATTTTTCGTGTAGGTATGGGGAGGTAGGCAATTTGAATCCCGGGCGGTAATGGCGGTCTCCCCCACTAACAGTGAAAACGACTGTCCAGACAGGTAATTACAAAATGTTACTAAAAATACCAACCATCAACAGTGTCATAAATGGGGTTTCATTTCATGACTTTATAACTTTAAGTCAGAGAAATATAAAATGTGTCTAACATACGATTTAAAGGGACAGTGTGTAGGATTTGTCTACATCTAGTGGTGTGGTTGCAGATTGCAACCAACTGAGTAACCCCCTGCTCACTCCTCCCTTTCCAAGACTGAGGTTACGTGAGCCGCCGAGTTCAAAACCGTGGTAACGCCGTTCACCTCGCTCAGAGACCATCCATACCATAATAACACTACTTTAGGAGCAACTGAAGTCAGACGGCGGCTGGCGGTACCACGGTTAACACTCTGCGGCTCACGTTACTGTAGTTTCACAAGCGTGTCGGAGAACTACGGTGGCCTTCAGGTAACGTAGAAACATGAAATTCTCTCTCTAGAGCCAGAGTTCGGTTTGTCTGTTCTGGGCTACTGTAGAAACATGGAGGAGCAACATGGAGGAGCAACATGAAGAGGACCCGCTCCCTATGGAGATACGAAGGACTCATTCTAAGCTAACGGAAACACAACCATTCTTAGTTTCAGGTGATTATACACTAATGAAACATAGCTGCAAATGGGGTTTCCTCGAAATTCTACACACTGTACCTTTAACATAAATTATATGAGGAATTTCCAATATTCCAGAAACAATATATGAATATTTACTCGGGTTTAAATTGATCTTTTCTATCAAAGACATCCTTAATTTCCCTATAATTAATACCAAATTATTTCCAGGAAATGATGGTCCCGCAAAATGAAGCATTACCCAATGTTCATACTATAACCATTCAGCACTTTTCTTTGATTCTTTGTTTCAGTTCTGTTCATTCACAGAGCTGTAATTCATACTTTAGCACATTTGTCATTTCTATATTCCGCATAACATGAGCTCAATTTGTCATCTTTATCCTTTGCTAATTGGTTCCGTGTTTCCTGCTGTGTCCTGGTGTTTCCTGCTTCTACGAATAGGGATGATTTATCTAATCTAAGCATATATGTGGAGGGTGTTAATTCAGTGTCACTGTGCGTGTGTTGGATGAAAGAATTGAGGATTAATGGTAGTTGTGTTGTTGTTGTTGTTGTGTTGTTGTTGTTGTTCCCGGTGTGTGTATATGTGTGTGTGTGTGTGTGTGTGTGTGTGTGTGTGTGTGTGTGTGTGTGTGTGTGTGTGTGTGTGTGTGTGTGTGTGTGCGTGTGTGGGTGGGTGTGTGTGGGAGCCACTGTGGTTTCAGGGGGGCTTTAGTTTTCATCTGAAATGTTTCACAAAAGTCTCTTTTCTTTTCTCTCTCCCTCCCCCTTTCTCTGTAGGCAGATGGATGACGCTGATCCCTCACTCCGGAGGTGTGGAATGACAGATGACAGAGGGATTGATACGGCGGGAGAGAAAGAGAAAGAGAGAGGTAGCGTCGGAATGGGTCACTGCCGCCGGTGATGGAAAACAGCTGCGAAGGTCAGGCACATCGATCGGGAGACGAGAAGAAGTAAGTGACCAGATTTACTGATACTGGGATGACAGTGTTTCTCACTCTTCCTCTCTGTCTTCACACTCCGTCACTGTTGCTTTCTTTTCTTTTCTCTTTCTCTCTCTGCACCTCCATCACTTTGTAACACACTCACATCTTGTATGTAACACCTACAGCACTCAAAGGGCTCAATATTTCTGACTGAAGGAGCTTCAATGTTGCACTTGCAATGCAGCGTAGCACTTTCTGTAAAGGCCTTTTGTGACATTTCTCACAGTTTTGTTGTCTTAGCTTTAACCGTGTGGCTGAAAAAGATGTGCCTTTACAGTATTGTGCTCTACCACAACAGTGACTCAACTGTTTCAGTTGAAATTCTTGTGTGTTGGCTCTTTTTAAGAAACATG